>NC_024324.1:2484332-2485486 GCF_000523025.1 Cynoglossus semilaevis
GGGCCAAGCAGCCCATCCACCTGGGCCTCATTGAGAACATTCAGCGTCTGCACTCTGCAACATTTGTCTGCAGCTGCAGCAACAACGTCCAGTTTTGAGCTGCGGTCCATGGAGGTGCACGGAGGCCGTGACTGGTCGACCTGTCGGGTGTCAAAGATCCTGAGGCAGGTTGTGTGTGAAGAAGTGGTGTCATGTGACATCGGAGCCTTTTTGACGTAAACCGCCTGCGTTCGTGATGGTGGGGGGGGGGGGGGGGGGGGGGGGGGGGGGGGGAGGGGGGCGGCACATGAAACCACGCTGTAAGTCTTGTGGCGATCGCGTTACAACTCCATCGTTGAGATGATGCAGAGGAGTCACATGACATGCGAGGATCCTCTCGTCGATGGGTGGGTGGGGGTGGAGGTGCAGGGAGGGGGGGGTTCACTGAATGGACCTTTTGTTGTCCTCCGTCGTTATTATCAAACCCCATGACAGGACAGGAGCAGCTCCCCCTGGCTGCGGTCGTCCCTGTGCTCCCTGTCACAGGTTGAGGAGAAGCCTGAAGGAGAAACGTTGATCAACAAGTTCCTGTGGTGGAAAAAAAGAAACAAAAATCTAGATGAACCAGCTGTGGTGTGACAGCAGAAGATAAAGAACGATTGTACACTTAGGTACTGCAGTACTGCAGTACTTGTACTCCCAAATGACCTGCGATTCTTCTTTTTGTCGTAGATACTTAAGAGATTGTGGTCCACGGTGGAGTCACCTCAGTCTGATGTGTTGTTGTTTTTGCTGGTTGTCGTTGATGTTGTTGATTCTGGATGAAATGACGAGGTCGTTTGTCATTTTTAGACTGGAGTTTTTCCACCGTTCAAATAATTTTATCAATGAAGTCAAACAGGGCTGTTCTGCCCGGCGACGTCAGACATACAGGATATGCTTCATTCTCAAAGACAAATTCTAAACAGCACACATCTGGGCTGATGTTTTTATTTTTTCCGTCCAGTGGTTGGTGACAGTTTGGACGCTGACGTCCGCTCTTCGCTGCATTAACCCAGATTCACATCAGACAAAAACCCTGGGTTCTTACGTAAAGAACCCTCCTGAGTCGCAGCCTCGCTCTGTCGCACACGCACAGGCAAACATGAATGACAGCAGACTAACATCACAGAGGA
>NC_024324.1:2485664-2490922 GCF_000523025.1 Cynoglossus semilaevis
ATTTATTCCGTCAAATCAGCAGAGTTAATCATGAACTGCTTGATTGGAAAATGTTTTTCTATTATTACTGAGTGAGTGGAAAAATATCTTGGCGTTAAAGGAAGCGGTCTCTGACTGTTGTTAAAATATTAACCAATCACTGACTGTTGGACTAGAACCGACGACTCAGGGTTTGAATGTCCACCTGTCGTCTGATCAGGACTCAGGGTCACATGACCCGCAGTCTTCACGGAGGTCAGTGACGTGGGCTGCAGTCCGCGTAGACAGTGGCCCAGAGGTCAGAAAAAGCAGCAGTGGGTTTGATTCAGCGTCTTCACGGCCAAGGTTGTCGATCAGTGAGAACACTAACACCTCCCCCTCCACCCCCCCTCCTCCTCCCTGCGTCACTCTGTTCATCTTAATCCCACTGGATGTTGTATAACGTTGGTTTTTTTAACCCCAGATTACAGTCTTTCTGAGTTCTTTCGTTCTGTGAGCTCATACTTTTTTTTTCAACAAAAACCAAATGCTTTAATTTTCTGTCCTGATAATCAGTTTAGACGACCTCAAACTCACGGCCTGTGGGATGCTTTCGGGCCACGGGCCAGGAGTTTAAACCCCTGTGTTGTATTACCTTTTTATAAGTTTAAATCCTTCAGAATTTGGATGTTCAGGCGACTGCAGCGACAGACACACGGCCTGGACGCTGCCGTTACATAACCCAGCCCCCGTCCTCCATCAGTGGGCTGCAGCCCAGAGACGCTGCCTGTACAGTGTGGGCTGAACCTCCCTCTGTCTGTGTGTGTGTGTGTGTGTGTGTGTGTGTCACACAGATGTTCCTGTGGGCGTGTTCTCGCCCGGTGCCTCAGCTGTTCTCTGCAGAGTTCCTTCGACAGAATCTCATTGGTCAATTTGGCTCTAATTCAAAACCAAAGTGATGGCCCTGCTCTGTCCCCCCCCCGTCTCCCGTCTCCCCCTTCCTCCCCCGTCTCACCCCCCCCCTCCTCCTTATGTAACGGCTCTAACACAGACTGAATCAGCTCAGTCCCGTGGGTCGGCTGCTGGGATTTGAATTTGATTTTTTTATCAGTACTGAGTGTGTGTGAAGTGTTTGGACGTCTTCGTGTCAGTGTCTCTGTCTCTGAGGCCCAGTTCACACACACACACACACACACACACACAGCAGTGTCAGGTGTCACACACACACACACACACCTGTATCCAAATACACACTGACGTCAAAAACAAAACTGATTCTTCCAACCAGCTCTGGTGTCAAAGTGTTGTTGTTTGTTGACGCTGGTAACGAGGACAGAGGAACCAACCGCTGGTCATGTGACCAGTGGTGAACCAGTCACCTGGGCTGGAGTCTGAGCAGAGATTTAGCAAAAGTAACTAGTAACTGAGTTAGTGAAAAAAAAAAACAGCTGACGCAGGCTATAAATATTTGTTTTTGAAGTAACTTTTAGCAGTTTTACATTTATTTCAAATGTATTACTTCACCCAAAAAAAACGCAAATAAAATACCTGTAGTTAATGACCGACACTGGTCCACGGACCAGGGGTTGAGAACCCCTGATGTAAAGGAACTGATTTTGGTTTTTTTTGTTTTTTTCATACATAAAAGTCCTGGATTTTATTTTTTAAATTTGACCCAGGACTTTTTGACTAACTCTTACTTTATGAGTTAAAGTGTAACTTTTTTTCAGGTTGGTTCCTGGAGGGAACGTCATGTACAGTAGTGTAAACAACAGAACAGGAACTTCCTGACGGTGGAGCGGCCTGGATGACTCAACGCTGGGTTTTTAATTTTTATTTATTTTTTACCACAGTGTCTATTTTTAGAACTCAGAACCTCCAGGTTTTATTGACACCGTTTTTTTTCTCCCAACATTTGAACATTTTAAAACACACTTTAGTCAAAGTTTCAGTTCTGAGCGGAATAATTTTTTACAGAAGTCAGTTGATGTAGAGGTCAAAGTGATTGACCTTCTGTTGTGTTTTTGTTTTACACAACACTTTGGTGGAACTGTGGTTTGGAAATCTCTTTGGAAATCAGACGATTGGACTCGACTCTCAGTGGAAACTTTCTTGAATCAGAGGAGAAAAAAAAACTGCTGAAGTGACCTCTGGGTCGTTGTTGACGTATCTGCTCACGGATTGGCTGAGGAGTTCGAGGTTGAGCGGAGACACTTCCTGTAGAGACAGGAGGTCTAATAGTAGTACTCTGATTGGAACAGTGTTACACAACGGCTGCACGCCTGTCCGTGGTTGTTGGTAAACCGTTAACAGAGGTCACTGGGTCAAATGAGGACAAAAAACCCAGTAATTTATTACTAAATATTTAGATGAAGAAACAGCAATGACTTGTTTTTTAGCCGCGGCTCTGGGAGGAATGTGATTGGTTGGGTGTGTTTTTGAAGCTGTTTTTCCTCGCCGTCCAGGGATTCCTCAGATCAGGCTGTTATTCTTCTGCACAATACCCAGATTGTTCCGGCATCTTCATGGGCCCCACGCTGTTTGTTTGGCCCGTCGGAGGAGGAATTTTCCATTTGGTGCTCTCCCCCATAGGGAAAAGGGTGAGAGCGTGCTTCATCTGGACCTGTTGTTGGATGGACATAGGTGGAAGTGGGTCAGTACGGAGAGGAAAAAAAACAAAAAAACAATCTGTTTGTTAAAAGTGCATTTCAAAATAACATATATTTAAATATTTTAGGCTGTTCACATTTTACTTCATATAAACAAAAATGAACTAATTGGTCATTTTTGAAAACGAAAAAAATGTAGCCTTACTGTAAACGGCCACATCATCTGCAAAGAAAACCACAGAGCCGTGTTTCTTCTCTTCATAATCAAAAAGGTGAAAAAGGTTTCGCTTGTTGCATAATCTGCCCAAGATACTGTTCGGATTTGACTCTTGACCTGCGTTGTTTAGGTTACGTGTTTGAACAGCAGAAGACGTAATGTTCGGATTTGACTCTTGACCTGCGTTTAGGTTACGTGTTTGAACAGGAGAAGACGTAGCAGGATTCTAAACTCAGTGAAAGAACCTCCGTACGACTATAATTACACTGTGACTGTGGGAGAAATACGGCAGCGTCATCTGCAAAGAAAACAACACAGCAAAAAGTTTTGTAAAAATATCCACCTAATATTTTGTTTGCACATCTATGTTTGAGCCTCAACTGCAGACTTGGTTTATTTAAGTCAAATATCTGCGACGACTTAACAGTGAGTGTTAGCTTTAACCTGTCGTGGTAAGGATTCTTAGATAATCATGCAAACAATTAACGTCCGGTTGTGAATACAATACTGGGCTTAACCTTCGACGTCACTGCAGTGAACGCCAACAGTAACAAGTCGCCATTGAAAAAAAAGTCACGCTTAAATTAACCCTGCATTTTTCCACCCTCTTGTTTTACAGCGGCGGTGTCGCATCAAAAGAGTTTTTAAAAATAGAACTTTCATTTTTGCCAATTTGACGTCGCAGGTGACGACAGCGTCAGTCGTGGGCCTCGCCCCGACGCCTTCAGGGCTGCAGCTGCACTGACTGAACAAAGGCAGCGCGTGCTGCGGAGTCCTTATTCAGTTTAATTAAAAATATCTGTGGACGGCTCCACCGGTCCAACAGCAGAGCGGCAGCACTGAGTTCTAATCCTCTTTAATCCAAGTTCATCTGCGGACAGCAGAAACGAACGACCGCTCCGTAATCTGTCCTCTCTCCTGGACCACGAACCATGGCGTGACTGCAGCGCGGGGACATGTCACACTTGACATGCAGAACAAAGTGTTCACAGCAGAGACGGCCTCCGACCTCCGTGACTGTGGGGCCTGTAATTATCCCACTGCTGCTGCCGCACAAAGAAAGAACAGGAGAGAAAGTGAGGACACGCAGTAACGTTGTACTGCTGGAGGGAGGCAACTTCAAATATAAAACAAAACACACTACTTTAATTAAAAATTAATAATAAATAATTGCATTTATTGCAGCTGTTACATTCAACATTTTGAATTTTTCTGGCTCTGAACCCACAACCTCCCCCCTGATCATGGGCCAGCATTTGTTCGAGAAGAAGTCTGTGATCGTAGTTTGGAGAAACCATGACTCAGTGACATAAGTCAACAGTCCAACAGGTGTCACTGTTTTTATTTGTGACTAATCCAAACATGTCGAGACAAATATACAAAAGAACCAAATGAAAATATATCTTCATAAAGAGATCAACACCTGAACGCTAATCGTTAGCATGAAAACCTGCCTTGACGCTGAAGCGTCTTCTTCTTCTTCTTCACGTGTTCTAATTCAGCAGCAGCTGGTTCCTTTCATCTCAGTCCAGATCAAACGCAGCAGCTCTGGCCTCTGACTTCACCGTCTGCTGCTCCTCAACCTTTGATGTGTTTCATTAAAAAAGAAACCCCGTGGTTGGTGTGAACCGTAACCAAAGAACCAGCAGGTGACGCTCAAGTTCATCCATGTTCGTTCAACATCGAGCTCAGACTCTGGGGTGGTTGAAGATTTTTTATTTTCACCAAAAATCTCAACTTCGTACAAAATACGACGACGACGGTGGAGAAGCAGGTGTATCTGCAGAGGCGCCCTGACAGAACAGCATACACCGTGAATTAAAGTGATAACAGAAAGAGGAAGGTGAGTTCATGGAGTCGTGCCCACATCCACCATAACTCACTGCCAGTCAGAGCCAGCGAGACGTTCACCGTGTGAAATACCACAGTCTGGACTCAGGCAGGCGCTGCAGGCGTGTGAGAAATAAAAGGTGAAACCGCCGCCGTGACGCTGTAAATACTGGGATAAAAAGTCGTAGATCATCTGAGTTCATAAAGTGCAGCGTTTGTGGACAAACAGCACAGAGGTGTGAATGATTCACTGGATAACTGTCAGTCCGAGAACTGGCTGTAAAACGAGAGAGAAACCAGACGTTTGTTGGACAACCACGGTTGTGAAGGTGGAGAAAAAACAAAAATCAGGATTTAAAGTTACAGAATGTTTTAAAAGCTTCAAGGATGGTTATAACGTCTTTGAACGTAAGGAAACCTAAAGCGTGACAAAGCCGAGGCTCAGGACCTCTGGAGCGCTCGGTCACGAGAAATCGCCGGGACTCTGAGCTGAATCATGGGAAGCGAGGTCTCAACGCAGCTCCCGATCACAGACGAGAAGGCGTCGCAGAATCACATGACCAGAGCCGAGACATGGGAGTAATTCACCCCACTGGTATCCTGACCTGCCCCCCCTGACCCCCTGACCTCTCCCCCGACCCCCC
>NC_024324.1:2493898-2500674 GCF_000523025.1 Cynoglossus semilaevis
CGCAAAATCACATGACCAGAGCCGAGACATGGGAGTAATTCACCCCACTGGTATCCTGACCTGCCCGCCCTGCCCCCCCGACCCCCCCCTCCACTGTTTACATCTGACCACACATTTCTCCTGCTCATGACGGCGGTTTAAATCCACTACATTCCTGCAGGAAACCATGAGTGGAATCAGACCAACATGTGATGAGGCGTTACATAATACTGCAGTACTACTACAGTACACAGTACACCAGACCCTGGGAGAACTCGGGGCAGCAACCATCAGCCCATGTTTTACTGCTTCTGTTTGTGTAACTGGGATTAACGTCAGAGGTCGTAATAATCCAGGAAACAGTTCCTGTCACTTGGACGGATGGAACCGATGCTCATTGAGAAACTAAGTTTTGTCAAAGATGAAGAGGAAGTTGAACTTGTGACGGAGACCTTGTGAGTCGAGTGTCTCGTGAAAGAGACAGTGACTCACACACACACACACACACACACAACAGTATGTGATAAAGTAAAGTACTGAGGAGAAAAGGGAGAGTACTAGTACTGAGTACCACCAGGAGGTAGTACTGGATATTTGTGATTTTTTTTTTATTGATTTTTTTGTTTTGGGACAGCGTTCAGTTCATGTACAGAAGTAGAGACTTAAAATATCCTTGATGTTTAATCTCACCGCCGTGTTAATTATTTGATTTGACGTCTACCTGTGGTGTTTCACGAGACGTTTTCACTCGACGAGGAAACGCCTCATCATCAGAGCGGCGTGAGAAAATTCCAGCAGGGATTAAAACTAATCATGAACTGGTCCTGAAGGGATTCTTATTTCTCCCACATGCTGTACCAAAGCTGGACCCCAAACCACGTTTTTCCCGACTCACGTTGTCCTGGGACTGTGAGGCTGAAGACGTGACGACCACAGACGTTTGTTCCAGACTCTCAGTGTCTTCACGACAACGACGACGACGGCGACGGCGGCCTGTGAATTACTGCGATACAAACAAGTGCACCGACCAAAGTGGTGTCAAAGTCGTGGTTCGCACTAACAGATGAACCGGTTTTAGATCTGCCCTCAGTTTACGACCCGTGTTTTTCCCACAGCTGTGGTTTTTACGTCTGGCACCAGAAAGAAGTGTTTTTTAATTTATTTTTTTCCCCTCCAGTGACAACAAAACTAAATTTAAATCTGTCTGTGTCTCACCGTCGTCGTCAACAACAGCTGTAGAAAACTGAGACACAAACAAAAAGAAATCCGACTCAGACGATCCAGACGGGGAGATATTTACGGCTGTGGTGGAACTGTACTGTAGCTGGAACGCAGACGGTGATTTGGCCTTAAGGTGGAATGTTTATGGAACGTTTTCATCTGAGGGAAGTGTGTGGTTGAGTTATATAATCCTTATGTCATCCTCGTGGAAATGTTAAGTTGAAATCTTTAGCATAATATAAGTTACGATTAGCGCAGAAAAAGCTAAAAATGTTAAGTTGAAATCTTTAGCATAAAATAAGTTACGATTAGCTGAGCTAATAAGTCCAAAACAGCTACAGATTGTCCAAAAAATATTAAAAGCAGGGGTGTCAAACATACGGCTCGTGGTCCAAAACCGGCCCGCTTGATGAATTTAGAAAATGAAAAAACACATAGAAACATTTTATGTTCAGGAAATAGTTTGTAAAATTATATTTGATTAAATATGAAGAGTTATCTTATATATATTTGTACTTCTTTGCATGAAAATAAAGCAGGGAAACACATTGTTATTGTTATTTGTAGGTGATTATGTTATATAAATCCAACATTTTGCCAGGACAAAAGCACTGATGGAACATGAAAGAACCCACGTGTGTTGGTTTACTCAGGTGGTGAGTGACTTTTCTTTTTTGTTTCCCGTACAGACATCAACAGTGAGGAGTTCACTTCCCAGCAGCTCAGTGGAGGATTTGGAATTTGCCTCCCGCAGATTCTTCTTCTTCCCTTGGCTCTGACTCAAGTGTGTCTGGTTAATTATAGCAGCTGCGCTGCCCGGCCCGCTCCATCCGACTCGGCCCGGCCCGGCCCGCTCGGTACAGCCCAGACATCTGTGGAGTGTGTTTGTTACTCATCTGGTTCTGGTGGAGCCCCCCGCTGGAACAAAGGTTCACTGTGAGACAACACCTTGTTTTTGTTTTTTTACTCCACGCTCTCTGCTGTTTTTTCCGCTCGTAACTCGGCACAAGGTCGAGCAGCTGACGTTGGCGGAGCACCGTCATTGGATGACGGCGAGATGAACAACGATGGACACGTTGTTACAGACCTGAGTCTGGATCTGACCGCCACAAGATCACAGGATCACAGGATCACAGGATCACAGGATCACAGAGGGACTCTTCACAGCTGGACTATTATTTTCTACGATCACTTCAGGACTTTTTACCTGTAACCAGTTCCTGGTACTTGCTGTTCCTGCACCTGGTGGCTCTTTGTCAATGTTTTTTTTTTATACTTTATCTATTGGAAGAAATTTTTATAGGTATAACAGAAGGCACTCAGAAAAATAGATATAAAAAACTAAACTAAAAATAAAATAAAAAACAAAAATAAATTAAAATTAAAAAATTAAAAAAATTATTTAAATAAAAAAGGGTAAATAAAATAATAAATACATTATTTAAATAAAATAAAAATTATTTAAATTAAACAAATAATAAAATAATACAAATCCTGGTAATAAAATACTAATAAGGAGATAATTTTTTTTTTAGTTTTTGTGAAGAGAAATGACCATAACAATACTGATCAATGCCTTTTTTTTCGGTCCTTATTTATTTTTTTAAACCAGAAACAGCCAGGTTTTGGTGAGATGTCCTAAAGTTCCAGGGTCAGCTGATCGGTTCCGTGCTCTTCAGTCCAACCACGTGGTCCACAGATGATGGACTTAGACACAGATCCCTGAGTCCTCGTCTCTCTTTTCTGAATGAGCGCTCTAATCTGATCTGGTCCAATCATGTGAAAAAACCCGCCACGAGCTCCCGGTCTCTCTGAGTGTGCTGCGCTCTGATTGGCCGGATTGATCTGTAGCATTTAGCTGATTAGACTGTGGTGGAAAATTCCACGGGTGTTTCTGCTCAGTGGTTTTGATGAGCCGTAAAAATGACCAGCACGGGGTCTCACACACACACACACACACACACACGCTGCAGAGACGTAACCACATCAACACCAAACATTTGTTGATGTTTTTCTTTCAGCAGCTCATTTACAGGAACAGCATGACTCAGACCTGGTCAGGGAGGTGTTTTTAAAGATCTGACAATCTCATAAATTCAACGAAGCTCTTCAACCACATCACCCCCCCCCCCCCCCCCCTCCTTTTCCTCCCTCCTGACTGTCATTAAAACATGTGAAAAGGATTAAATCTATTAAAGAACATTCCTGCCTGGGTTATTAGACTTTAGCCAAATTCAGAATTAAATGTTTCCTGCAGCAGCAGCAGCAGCAGCAGCGTCGTCGACGCGGTGACTCCCTGGTGTCAGTTACAACAACTCCCACAGGTACAGACCAGAAACACAAGGACTATTATTGAGCCACGGTGGCATCAGATCAGAATGTTCTGTTCTGTTCTGTCCCGGCCCACCCCCCCCCTCCCTTCGACCTGGACTGGTGTCAAGCCGTTTGTCCTCCTCCACCTCCACCCTCCGCCTCACCCCTCTCCCCTGCCTCCGTCTGCCTCCTCACATCTACTTCACAATTATGGCCTGTCTGGAGCGGTGATGATCACAGCAGCGGTCTGAGCAGGGACCTGAACCCATGATGGATCAGACCGGGCTGATGCTGCTGATGCTGCTGCTGCTGCTGCTGCTGCTGTGGTCACGTGGGCCAATCAGAGTAAAGTTCAAGACCCAAACAGATTGGATATTAAATCTTCCGTTAGCGCCAGCGGTCACTTCTTACAGCAGCGGACTTTCAGGACAGACAGGAAGTGCTAACATTTAGTCACCTTGAGTCAGACGTGCTAACACACCTCCAGGAAATAGTCCAGTAAAATAAGTCTTTATTTTTGGGAAACAGTTTCCTTTTCACTAACTGGTATTTGGATGTTATTGATGAAGATGTGGTTTAGATCCAGTTTGTTTCCTTTTCATTCGTTTAATCAGAATTTTTTAATGTAATTATTGTCAAACTTTTAGCTGTTTTTAATGGGACTTTATTGATTAGCTTTGATTAGCTTTTTGCTCATTTTTCTACCCATATAAAAGGTTATTACCATGTTGGGCTAACTTGTTAGCTAACTAGCCTACTCACTCACCATTTGCGTTCTGTAGCTCTTGCGACAATCCTTCAACTTTAGTTACCTTTTGTCCATCATGCTAGCAAGCTATGCTTCTTGTTTAATTCCATTCTAAAACGTGGGCAGGTCTTTGGCCCCCGACCCCTGTGTTGTTCCTTTGTTGTGTTAAAGACTGTGTGTCAGTACCGATGTCACTGACCCCAGAATTTTACCACATGCTCCGTAACATCAGACACTCGTTATCTCTTCATGTGACACCGTCGTCGAGTAGAAAACACAAAAATCATTGTTGGTCCTGGTTAATACTAGAATGTTTGGAATTTTTACGGCGTGCACTTCCCCGAGGTCACTGATAACAACGCAGTAACTCTGCAGAAACACCGACAACTGGGTTTGACTGGACAACAGGACAGACGACCATGAAACAGCTTGTCATACCATCATACCGTCATACCATCATACCGTCATACCACGACTTCAACAGTACGTTTTGGGTGCAGTGTGTTCCTGTTTTTTTTTTTACCTCCAGAACAAAAATATCGTGACCTACGTGGACTACAGGCCACTATTGCATCATGGGTACTGTGGGTTGACCCTCCCCCCCTCCTCCACCCCCCCCCGACCCAAAAAAGATATGAGCTGCAGCTTGTGTGACAGAGCTAATGTTGATGTGAGTCAGAGAGGTGACGGTGTCTGCAGAGTCATGACGCTGGGACACGGGGTCATGTGACCAAGGTATTAGAGACGGATCTGTCCTCCTGAAATAACCTGGATGGAAGAGTTTACGTAGAGAGGAATGAGAGCTGGGAACGCTGGTGCACGTGGGGACAGAAGATGGATTTTTCTACTAGGATTTAAAAAAAAACTTCAGTTCATCCTTCAGTTCAGTGTTAAATACTACAAAAACACAAAAATACTTTTTCTAAAATATCTGTGGAATATGAAGTCTCATTTGTGTAGTACCACTCCTGACCAGCAGGGCCACGCTCCCAGCATCAAGGCCAAGACTTAGGAGCTGGATGTGAATCAAAAACCTCTCTTAAAAAATTGGCTTGATTTTCACCAAGACTCCCATTGAATTCTGTGAGTTTAATAATTGGCTTGATTTTCACCAAGACTCCCTTTGAATTCTGGGAGTTTAACGGGTTCACAGGAGGGAGAGAGGGAGGGTGAGAGAGGGAGAGAAGGTGAGACGCTGACTCAGAGAGACAGGCAGGAACATCCAGCTCTGAGGCTCGTCCAGCTTTAGGACTCAGTCTGTCAGAGTGGAAAACGTCTTAGCAACAAAACTGATCCTGTGATTTACAGCCACGAACGCCACCGAGTGTCCCCTCCTCAGGTGTCCCTTCCTCAGGTGTCCCCTCCTCAGGTGTCCCCCCTCTCTGTCCCTGTAGAGACGAATGAAAATGACAAAAAAAAAAGAAAAGTCAAACAACATGACACAAAGAATTTTCTTTTCCAAAAATAATTTGATTTTTTAGAAATAAAACATCGTTCATGGCAGTCAGAAGAATCTAATGCTAAATGGATAAATTCTAACTTAACTTTTTTTTTTTTTTTAATTAAAACAAAACAAAAACTAGTTCCAGTCCCTGTTGATCTGGAACTATAAACAGTTCTTGATGATTCTTCATATTGTGTTATTAGCATTGACCCTTTATCTTAGCCTAGCGTAGCCTGTGCTAAGCTAATCCAGGTAGGATCTCACAGAGACGACATCACTGTACAGGTAGAAGCTCGTTGTCATTAGTTCCAGAATGTTCCCCTGTGTTCTGGTGTTTTCTTATGCGATGTGTGATGTCACCCTGAGCTTCTGGAGCTGGAGCGTCGCCGACACATCAAATGACCAGCAGCTCACAATCCGCTCCATTGTCGGCCTTCCACGGAGCGGCCACAGCAGCGTCTCTGTGTGAAGGTGGCGTCTCCTGCAGCCCAGCAGTGGAGGTCAGCTGACAGCAGCGCGACACAAAGGCACCATTCACACACTGACGTAGCCGCCGCCTGACTCCTCAGCTTCAGACTTCTCTGTCAAACCTCACATGGTATATTCAACATAGAAGCTTGTCAAACTCAAGGTCTGCGGGCCCGACGTGGCCCGTCATGTCCAAAGACGTGGCCACCCAGAGCGTGTGGTTTAAAACATGCTTACAGCAAAGTAAAGTCAGGCTAAAATGCTTTTGACCTGTTCTAGGTCATCTATTTGGCGGACCAGATTAAGAGGCCAAAAGGGGCCGCATCAGGCCCCTGGGCCGTAGGTTGCCCATGCCTGGTCTACCTCCACCCTCAGCTGAGTTATACCTGGACTTCAGTCCTGCAGTCGACCATGTGATCCACACACCTGACTGTGATGAAGATGTTCATCTAACACCGTGTCCTGCAGACGCACAGGAAACTGGGAAAAATAATACTTTTCTTCTTCTTCTTCTTCTTCTTCTTCTCCTGACTGCGACCACGTCAGCTGCTGTGACTGGTGCTCTTCAGACCAACAATGGTAGAATTCACCAGGCCACAACAG
>NC_024324.1:2500713-2520745 GCF_000523025.1 Cynoglossus semilaevis
AACAGAACAGTCTGAGTCACCCGGTGTCAGTGGATGTTCCTGCCCACACCTACGAGCTGCTGCCACTCCACTCTCTGTGTAACATAATAATAACAGTAATAATAATAGTCATTTTAATTGTAATTTCTTACCTTTTATATTGGTAATCAATTTTAATTGTGTTAATTAATCTGATTAAGACACAAACAGTAACATAATAGAGATTTGAGTTTAAAACAACCTGCCGTCTTTTATACCTGACTGCCCTCTGCTGGATAATGTCAGTACCGGCCGCTGATATATATATATATTTATATATAAAGTAATACTTTTCTTGGGAGTATAAAAATATGGATATATCACCAAGTTCGTTGAGAATATTAAAAAAATGAATATTTAAAAAATGTAATGTCTGATATTTATTATTAAAGCAAAAAAAATAACAGATAAGAAGATAAAGTAATGACATATTAACATATATTATGTATTGTCAAAATCAGAACAAAAAGCAGGAAAAATCACCAATAGACACTAACTAACAGTAACACATTAGAAAAGCCTGTATTAAGTAGGAGATCCGCTAGACGGCAGCATTGAGTAGAAAGGTCGACGACAGCAGATAGCGAAAAAAGAAGAACAAAACTAAGAGGAAGTTACTGTTGGCTAGTGACGTCACATCAGTTAGAACGAAGACGGCGCAGACATGCTAAGGTAAGGGATGATTTTAATCCCGCTCCATCTGTCTTCAGTTAAAGATATAATTTGTCTTTACCTATCGGCGTTGTTTAAGTTACTGTACTCGGTTGAGAAAGTCTGGTTATGTGTAGAAAATATCGTCTTTAAGTTACTAATGTCGACGAAACGCGAACGCTGTCTGTCAGTGGAGGTCTCCACCATCTAGCTTTTAAACTCTTCTTCATTCTATTGTATTAAAACTGAAATGTGTTTAATGTGTTTCGCTGCTTAAAAAGAAGTGGATAATAATTATATTGTTAGTTTCGGGTGAGAATTCTGTACAGTTTACTGTCAGCACAGCATGTATAACACAAAGTTAGCTGCCACAGTCGGTCGGCTAGCTTTAGCCTTGTAAGGAAAACTTGGCTAAACTATAGTAAACTTTTGTATGTCAAACTTCCATTGGCAAACGTATTTTCTTATGGTATTTTATTAGTGTAAAATCATCAAAAAACATCTTTATAGTTTGTCTTGTGTAAAATTAAAACGAATAAGTTGTTGGTTGCGAGCACATTTAAACGACACATTCTGACGTGCTGCTGCCACCTGTTGGTCATATCCATATCTGCAGACCTTTCCAGCGAGGCTCATCCTGTAGTGGTTCTGTCCTTTCCTGTTGTGTCTGCTAGAGACTGTTGAGGCAGTTTGAGGCCCTGCTGTGAGTCCACATGCACGGCAGGGTTATAGGTTAGCCTCAGACATTATTTACTGAAACACATGTCATTTTTAACTGGGCAGGTAAGTTTCCTAAACCTGTTAAAAACGTCAACAAGTGATGTAGAACTTCTTTTTTTTCCTAATGTTGTAGAATGCTACTTGGTTAAAACAACACTGAGTACTTATAAAATGATTGACTGTTTTTGACAGAACTGCTGGAACGAAGTCAGACCCTGACTCATCCAGACCTCCTGACTGAGCTGCTCCTCCACTGCACATGTGAATTAAACTAAAGCAGGTTTGTGTTTTTATTAAAGTAAGAAATAATTTATTTTAGAAGAAAAAGTCATGTAATTATTCATAGCAATGTCACTAGTCAGCTTTAATTATACAGGTTTTCAAAATAAAATCCAGAACATTTTATATTTTAAGAGTTCAGAAATACATATTGCTAAAGGTTATAAATGTAAGCAAAACTAGCGTTTTAAAATATTTTTACATGCATTGTCTTGAATATGTATTTAGATAGATGTATTGAAAACATAGTTTTCATTGTGCAGACCTTTCCAGCGAGGCTCATCCTGCAGTGGTTCTGTCCTTTCCTATTGTGTCTGCTAGACAATGTTGAGGCAGTTTGAGGCCCTGCTGTGAGTCCACATGAACAGCAGGGTTATAGGTTAACCTCAGACATCACGTCGCGTTTGTAACGCCTAATATTTTTCTAATTTTAATTGACAAATGTTTAAATGTAAAATGGAATGCTGGGGATTAACTGAATTAAGGGTTTTGTCATTGAAGGTTTTCACACAGGATATTATGAGAGTAAGTTTGTAACATGTCATCTTATATTTCAGATGTCCAGCACCTCACTGGGCTCTGGAGGAGAGGGTCATGTGACATGTCAGGGGTCACAAGATGTCTGTACATGGAGCTGCATGGAACACAGCTGTGTGTGAAGTTGTCTTTTCATACAAACATTGGTGGCGCTGTTGTTCTGAATAACTATTAAAATAATTGCAATTGTTATTTTTGTACAGGAAATGCACAGCACTAACCCTGCTGCTGCGCCTCATCCTCCTGTAGAGGATCAAGAAGATGAATGTTGTCTACAGAAGATGAAGCAGCGACAAGAAATGAACATTAGAAATGGTTGCATTTGAAAGACTTATAAAGCTGTGAGGTATATATATATACACCTCACAGCTTTATATATATATACATATATATAAAATAAATAATAAAATACATTTTTCTGGACTTGTTTTTATTTTTTTTATTTTCTTGTTGCACGATAAATATCGTGACGGAGATTCTTAACCTCTTTGTTTTTTATCTTTAACGGATTTTAATGAACGGTGAATGTGGCTGCGTTTCAGTGTTGTTCTGCAGTGGGGTGTCTAATAGCTTACATGTCTACCTTTATCCACTTGATGTCGCTGTCGTGCTAACGGTTAAGAACAGGTGAACTGAGAGTTACGAATGATTCAGAACGTTAATCTAATACATGTGGTCAAGGATGGTTGATCATTCTTGATTACTGGGTTGTTTTTTTTTTCTTGTTTCTTCCCATCAGTGACTTGTCGATATTCACCGTTTATTGAAACCGCATTTTAAACTATCGATGTCTTTTTACTGTCTTGAACTGAATTGGTTTTCATATTTTTGTTTACTGTATCTTTGAATTCGCTACCGTTTAAAAATTTTTTGTCATGTGTCTTGTTTTTTTTTTTTAATGTGATTAACTCTACTAAATTGTTTTGAAGTTTAGCGGATGTGACGTCATACCGTCCAGTCCATCGACTGGTGTGGAGCAGAATCCAGGTATAAACGAAAAGGTCGTCAGAATGAACACTACAGTATGACAAAAGTTCGGTGAGACGTTCACGGTCCATGTCTCTCAGCTGCTCCTGTGAGTTCAAACGTGACACAAAATAATAATTTAAATGAATATGGTAACTTTGAGTTACACTGAAATCTGAGTTTCAAACCTAACAACTTTGTAATGGGTTTTATTCATGTTTTCATTGTTGTTAATGCTGACAAACGATCCCTACTTTAACTTTCACTTTCACTTTTGTTGTAACGTCTTCAACTGATCTCACACAGAACTTGACGCCTTATATGTCGAAAGCTGCAAAAAATGTTTGGATAAAGTGCATCTTTGCAAAAAATGGATAAAGTGCATCTGTTCTTTCCTAGATTCCTTCACCTCGTCGACTTTCACAGGACAAGAAGTGCGTCTGGTGGACGGTGGGATTTTGGTTTGTTAAGGTCAGATATACTGCTAACACGACAACAATCTAAAGATTGGTCTGATATATTGGTGTTAAGTGTATGGTGTCTGTTTTCTCCTGATAATCTTGGTATTTCAAAGGCACAGACTTCATTCAAGCTAATCCTGCAGGCAGCCTTTTTTTTGACACAGACTTCATTCAAGCTAATCCTGCACGCAGCTTTTTTGTTATTAGTAATGCTGTCATCTATGGGTTGTATTACTGCCATCTACTGGACGTGTTTTCTTACACACAGTATCATCATCACTAAGACGGGACATTAAAACTGACAATGTGTAGTAACGTTATCCCTGAACTCACCAGTGTACATTCTGTGACCTTCAAAAATGCCTGCTCATCAAAATGACTGTTTAAAAGCATAAAAATTGAGTTTTAACTTCAGAAAAATATATATATTTGACAGGTTGATGTTTTTTTAACTTTTATTTTCCTGTCTGTGTCACTAATGCACTCTAATCGTTGTTTCTGTTTTGTCCGTTGTTCTCAGATGGATTTCCCTGTGGAGGCAACAGTTCCTCTCACTTCTTTTTCAGACAAGTCCACTGTGGAGGAACTCATCTCATCTCATGACTTTTCCATAATACACCGGACCAGAGGTGGGCTGCGGATCAAAGGTTCATTCCTGAAACTCAAATCGGTGAAAGATTCTTTGGAACAACTTCTGGAGTCAGAAAACCTTGACCTTGTCCGGACCTTGTCAAAGCTCCAATCCACCTCCTCCGAAGAAAAGTCCTCATCAGGTCGTACTAGAGGCAGAACAGGATCCAGGACCTCATCAAGTTCATCACCAATCAATACGTCTGAATCCTTGGTTTCCAACTCACACCAACGTTCCACCTTCTCAGATCCGACAGGTAGCTGTTCTACAGGAGCGCGTCCAAAAGACTCGTTCAGACCTGGGAGTGAGTTCCTGGTGGACACAGATGTGTACAAGTATGCTGCGCTGGTCAGGGGGGAAATACTGGTGCAAATCCAGCAGAACCACAGGGTTGGGATGTTAGTGCAGGAGACCGGCGACAGCTCACGGATCGTTCTACAGGGTAAGAACGCCATGAAGGCCACAGGGGAGGTGATGAACCTCATGGAGGATGTCAGCAAATCTCTGGGAACACAGGACGGAAGGACCTGAGCCCCCAGGGCAGAGATCTGATGCGTCGGATTCAGAAAAGTGGCAACATTTACCGTTCAGTTCTTGTTTATGAAAAAGGCGACGGACTTCGTCTCATCGGATCGTCGCATGAGAGCTACGCTTTGAAACAGAAGTTGCTGGGTGGGACGGTGGAGAAGGACTCCAGGAGTAGGAGGAGCAGCTCTCTGTCTCCAAAAACACACCAAAACACAGAGAATGACAGTGGTGCAGCAGCTGTGATGCCTCCAGCTGGAGGTATGTGGTACGACAAGGATGCATCTCGTGGGAAAACCGGAGAGGACAAGAACACAAACCTGGTTCATCAGACGAAAATTAAACCTAGTACTCCTACAGGCCTGAAACAGTTACTACCGTTTACAAACAAGGACATAAAAGAGAAATTTAAGAGAAAATAATAAGTATTAAATGTTTTTAACATTTAATCAATATTAAGGTAATCAATATCAATACCATTTCGTAATCAGTGCAACTACTAAATGAATATCAACAAACACTGGATCATTATGCAGATTTTACTTTCATGTTTTAGATCAGAACAATAAAAAATGCTTATGCACAATATCTGAGGATGTAATACCTCCGCCCGCTAGAGGGAGACAAAGTGCCTATATAAAAACTAAACTAAAATTTAACCCATCACCAAGTGAACAGTGGGCAGCCGTGGTCAGGATTCGAACCTGGGGCCTTCCGGACCGAAGTCCGCTTCCTTTACCACTAGGCCACCACCGCCTCTATATGTTATCACTGAAACAAAAAGCCTGTCCCTGGAGCCCTGGCCTGGCATTGTGTCCCTGTGTCGTCCTGTTATAAAGTCCTGGATATCAGTCTGGAAATAAGTGCATTGATGTGGGAATAAATTTACCCTGGAGGGGGCAGTAGAGTGTAAGCCTGAGCAGAACCGCATAGAAAGAGACACCAATCAGAGACATTTCAGTTTCACTCAGGCTGTTACTTCACTGGAACACCTGGAAAACTGTTGAAACAGCTCCCAAAAGGTCCTTAAAAGTCCTGGAAGGTTTGATGGAATACCAGGACTTTTTTAATGTCATGTAAATGTTGACACGCCTCAAGTAAAAACAACTCAAACCGACCGTTCTGTGGCCTGTCAAATGCCTTTTTATTTCACATCTGAACATCTGAACCGAGGACAGTAGGCGTCACCTGAACTCACCACGGCAGAGGAAGTGATGATGAGGATCTAGGAGGTAACTGCAGTCACTGAACAAACAGATGGACGTTTGAAACCTTATATCTCTCTCTTTTTTTTTTTTTTTTTTTTTTTTCTCACTGTTGTATCACTTCCATCTCTTTTGTCACTAAATCCAGGCGATGGCGAGCGACGGTCGTTCCACCCTGGACATGTCCACGGTCTCCAACGTCAACACTGACACAGGTGAGTGACCTTTCTGGTGCACAGTGACATACGGTGGTTTTAGGCAGCAGCCGGCCTACTGGATCTGTTCAGCCACTTGTCTCTTCTCATGGTGGTCCCATCTTTGACAGCTAGAGGGCACTAGAAACCGTACGAATGAATGCTGTTAAAGTCAAGATAAAAAGAAAACATGCTAGGATTAAAATCAAAATTCTTCAATAAAATGTCTTCAGGAGCAGATGAGTTTTTTTATATATTATATAAAAAAAATTAGGATTAAAGGATTAAAATCAAAATTCTTCAGTAAAATGTCTTCAGGAGCAACATATAATTTTAATATTTTGACAGATTCCAGTGCAAATCCATCTATAATTTGACATGATTCCATGACCCTCCTGACCCTGAACTTGACTTTTGGATGCAAAAAATGGACCGTGTGCCCAAGCATGAGCCAAACAATCAGCCTGAGCTCAGTGTGTAAATGAACAGAAGACCAGTAAGTCTTCCAAATGTCTCCCGTCTCAGGTCAGATTCTTTCATTCTGCCTTAGTCAGAGTTGCCTCACACCCACAAACTCGCTCAATGACGGTGTTTCACAACCGACGCGGCTGTTGAAACCTGCTTGGCTCCAGAACCAAAGATCTGACTCTAAAGCTGCGGCTCTGTGGGAACCTCTGCTTCGCAGGAAACCCCAGAGGGACACGACGTCCGAGTTTAAAACAGGGCGAAATGCCAGGACGGGTTCCCAAAATAAAGGACATTTTTTCCCAAAACCTTAACGTTTGAGAGGTTAACTGCTCTGTGGAGGGTTGAGGGAGCAGAGCGTGGGGCTGTGTGTGGTGACTGTTTAGAAACCTAGAGGTTTTGTGGCAGGAAGACAGAGACAGAAGAGGAGGCGGCGAGCGGCGTCTGCGTGTCAAAGATAGATCCTGTCCTTTTATACAGCTGAGTGTGAGGGCAGAGGCTGACAGGCCGGCTGACGTGCTGCAGCGTGTACACCACGGCTTCTGTGTGATTTCACTGAACACACCCTTGATTTCACCGCGACACGCCCACAACACCACTTCCACAAACACAGACGCTGCCAGGCCCCAGACGGCAAACTTCTTCTACTTCTTCTACTTCTTCTTCCTCCTTCATTTGTTTTCTGTTCCTCTCTGCGTCTGCTGTGACCTCACCCATCTTTTGCCCTTCTTGTTTTACCGGGCGTCAGACGCTGCCATGGCGGAGCTGGAGGACCTGGAGTTTGGGAAGTCCGACTTTGTGCTGCTGGACGAAGTGACGATGGAGCAGTTTCCGGAGAACCTGAAGTTAAGGTAAGGGGGGAGAGAGAGAGAGAGAGATTCACATGTGCCTGAAGGAAGGCTGTCAGTTCAACAGCCTCAGTGAACAAGTGTTTCAATGGGCTGCTCGTTGTTACCACTATGATGAAAGTGCAGTGGAAATTATGCAAATGAGTCTTCAGGAGAAAAAACATGTAAAAATTCAGTCTTCACTCTTTTTGGTTCGATTGGTAAAAACATTGAACTGGTATCAAATATTTGGTATAAAAACTGATTGGTTGGTCCAGTTCTACGCTCACGTACGTGCGCTCCATCCTGAGAGTTCCTTTTCTAGAGCCGAAAATGAAGGTCACGAACCTGTGTGCAGGTAGTACTTCCTGTTACAGTTTCTGCTTCTTGGTACTAGTTCTTGTGCAGAAACCCTTAAAATTTGGAATTTCTGTAGTGTTTCAGTTACACATAAATAACTTCTCTGTGTTATTAATAATCATCCACTTCAGAGATGACATCACTTCCTCACTAACTGACGGGCTCTTTTTTTTTTTTTTTTACAACCGCAACATTACACTTGAACCTAAACAGAGCTGTTGTCAGGACTGTGACTTGTGTGTGTGGTCATGTGACCTCTTCACTTGTGTAGCACCTCAGTCCAGATGGTTTGGTTTTATCTACTAATTCCTTTCAGACTGTTTTCACTTCCTTCACTGACGTAGCCTTTTTCTTTTTAAGTTGCTCATTTTGTTGGATGTACAGGAACCAATTAGTACTAGTCACCAGCAGGGTGGTGGCGCTAAACAGTAACAGTGACCTAGAGCAGGGGTGTCGCACTAACGTACCATGTACATCCTGATCAGGTACATAATTATAACAAACTTTATTATAAGTTTGTTATAAAATATTCCTATTTAATAAAATATAATTTGACAAAATATCACAAATGTTTATTCATTTTTTCACTTTCAAAATTCATGATGAGGGCCAAATTCAACCCTTCCCATGGGCCGAACTGTGTGGTGACATTTTAATCGTGATAAAATCGTATTATGAACAAAAAAACACGCAGGTAAAACATTGAGGTGAAACATTATGGTTTCTTCCACTTTCCGTGGAAGCGAGCGGTGTACGTTTGAAAATACCATGACGTCAAGAATCCTCCAACACTTGAACACAAGTTTCAGTTTTTAAGTCGACTGATGGTTTTTGAAACACACCTTTCACTGGACGTCCTACAGGACTTCCCTCCTTTTTTACTTGAAACTTGAAATGTTTTCAAACTGCCACCTGTCCCATCAGGCCTTGCTGCCTGTTTCCTCTGACCGTGAGAGCATAGATTAGCCTAGCCTACTGTGTTGCTACGACAACCTGTTGTTGGCTGTAACACTTCACAGATGACTGATGTGACACCACGTCTTCAACCATCCCAGCTCCACTCCGCTCACCCCACAGCAGTTTACAAGAAGCTGCGACGCCCTCTGAACCGCACGCTTTCATTTCCTGCTTTCAGTGATCATAGGCTGGTGTCACTTCCTGTCAACCATGTGACGTGTTAGGGCACTCTGTCAGTTAGCAGTTTTTACTGTCCTTAAAATGAGTCGGTCAAAAATACTATGATTAAAATATAAAGCTCAGCGTTTTTATGTGGTGGTCAAAGATTAGCCAACGTTTGTCCAGCTATGACTGTACTGTTAACAATGATACTCCATGACCGCCACCCAAATCACACTGCACCACTCCACCTTCCTGCGGGTGGTGAGTCTGCCGCCCTGACTGGGATTTGATCTCACACAGGAGGTTATTTCGCACCAATGACAGAGACATCGCTTCTGGGCCAAAGTGCCACTGAAAGGCAGATGCTAACTGCTAATGCTCAGCTTGTTAAAAGATGAAAACTGAACATTTTACTCACTATTAATAATAATAGATATAAAAGAAAAAAAATGTAAATGAAAAAATCAACATGCCCTGGACAATTAGCTTGAGTTAGCCATAGCTAGCCACCTGTGTTGGCTGAACGTTTGGTTGATGTTTCCAAAGTGATTTGCTGAAGCAAAAAAAAAAACAAATCGATGAAACTGAAACAGAGACTTTCAAAGGTAACAAAAACAAGTCCACCCCCCCCCCCCCACCTTCTGTGTGCACAGGTTTGAGAAGGGCCGCATCTACACCTACATCGGAGAAGTGGTGGTCTCCATGAACCCCTACAGAGAGATGGACATTTACGGCAGAGACACCATTGATGCCTACAGGGGGAGGGAGCTCTACGAGAACCCCCCTCACCTGTTCGCCGTGTCCGACGCCGCCTACAAGGCCATGAAGAGGAGAGCCAAAGACACCTGCATCGTCATATCAGGTTTCACCGCACACACTCACCTCCCGTACTCTATATCTATACATACTATATGTATGTGTAAATATATATATATATATATATATATTTATATATGTGAATATATTTATGTGTATGTATATATTTATATATGTGAATGTATATGACTTTGCATCTGTGTATGTATTTATATATGTGAATATATGTTTGTGTATATATATGTTCTTTATACGTGTGTATATATTTATATTTTTGAATATATTTATAAGTATAAATACTAGTATATGTGAATATATATTTATATGTATGTATATAGTTATATATGTGAATATATGTTTGTGTATATATATGTTCTTTATACGTGTGTATATATTTATATTTTTGAATATATTTATAAGTATAAATACTAGTATATGTGAATATATATTTATATGTATGTATATAGTTATATATGTGAATATATGTTTGTGTATATATATGTTCTTTATACGTGTGTATATATTTATATTTTTGAATATATTTATAAGTATAAATACTAGTATATGTGAATATATATTTATATGTATGTATATAGTTATATATGTGAATATATATTTATATGTATGTATATAGTTATATATGTGAATATATATTTATATGTATGTATATAGTTATATATGTGAATATATATTTATATGTATGTATATAGTTATATATGTGAATATATATTTATATGTATGTATATAGTTATATATGTGAATATATATTTATATGTATGTATATAGTTATATATGTGAATATATGTTTGTGTGTATATATTCTTCATACATATCTGTGTGTATGTATATATTTTTTTCTACCGTAGGTGAAAGTGGTGCAGGAAAAACAGAAGCCAGTAAATACATCATGCAATACATCGCTGCCATCACAAACCCCAGTCAGAGGGCAGAGGTGGAGAGGTGAGAGGTCACCGTTGGTCTGACCTGGTGTACATGTCTGACTGAACGATGAATGGAACGATGGTCTGGTGAGGATTTCACTTCACATTTCTCTCTCCTTTTTGCCAATCCCTCGTGGCTGCCTTCCTGACGGCCTCCATCAACGGCCTCCACCTCCACTGCTCCGATGATAAATCAGCGTGAAGAACGTGCTGCTCAAGTCCAACTGCGTGCTGGAGGCCTTTGGGAACGCCAAGACAAATCGCAACGACAACTCCAGCCGCTTCGGCAAGTACATGGACATCAACTTCAACTTCAACGGCGAACCCACCGGAGGACACATCAACAACTACCTGCTGGAGAAGGTGAGGGGAGGTGGGGCAGCCGACGGCTGAGCTTCTCCTGCCGCAGTAATCAGACCAGCTCCGGTTCGTAGACTAGTGCAGACTTAATGAGTCTCCGCAGAGAAAAAAAAGTTCTGCTCGTTTAATTATTTTTTCTTTTTCTGGACCATGAATGTTTCACGAGGCAAAGACAAAGCGACGTGAGGGATCGTCCACAAATAGACGTGTCTGTGAAGAAGCGTGAGGCTGTTAATGAATAGCTCACCTGGGGCTGCTTCACGCTGCTCCTGCCGCCGCCGTATTTATTCTCGCTGTAGAAGCGGCGTCTGGTGTTCGGAGTCCGTGTGAATGATGGAGCCGTGATTCATTCTCAGCGAGCAGAAATAACCGAGCTGTTTCTGAGCTTTTTCTTTTGCTAATTTTTTTTGGCAGCCATAAACTCAGAGCTGTTTGACTACTTAGTTCAGCAGCTGCTGGTCAAATTAATCCATTGGTTGATTAAGATTTTGTGCTTTAAAATGTTGCTAATCTAGGTAAATACATCTGGATGTAAATGACGCATCATTTCAAATATTTGTCTCTAGTTTTAACTGTTGGTCAGAGAGATGTTTTTGCTGGTGGACCTGATACTGACTCTGGTGTACACGGTGGGGTACTTGGGTACCAGACTACAGTAGGTCTGTGGTTTGAATCCATTTCTGAAGAGAGAGAATTTGCTGAGACCTTTTATTGTTTTCTATGAATGATTAATGGAGTGAATGTAAAATGTAGATTTTTTTTTTATAAGGTTTACATTTTTGCATCAACCTTTTAAAAACATGGTCCTGGGTTCAAGACCCTCCTTTTACTGACTTTTCTTTTTTTTTTTAAATCTCTAGAGTATTTTAATATGTATTTAAATCTTTATTAAATCCTGGTTTTGTTTTTACACACTCCCTAATGTGGAAACTTCCTGTGGTTTTTTTTTAACTTCACTTTTCTAATTAAAACACGACTTTGACCTCTGTAAAGAAAGGTCATTGATTACGCCCTCATAACAACATGACATATAACTAAAAGTAAAGTTGTTTTTATTTTGCACGGCACGTTTTGTTCGCTTGAGTCATAATACACAAAGTGTCCATGCGGTGTTGGGGGGTGGAGAGGGTTGGGGTGGTAAACAAAAAAAAAAAGCAGAACCAAAATGTACTGGAGGAAACTCAGAAGATTTTTTTTGTTTTTTTTCTTCCTTCCAGTCCAGAGTGGTCCATCAGCAGGAGGGAGAGAGGAACTTCCACTCCTTTTACCAGGTAGTGTGTCATCACTGCTGCCGTCGCCCACACTTGTCTGTCATCCACCTCAGAATGATCCCAGGAAACATTTCTGCTGCACTTTTACAGTTGTTACTCGGAGGATCAGATGAAATGCTGCAGTCGGTTCACCTGGAGAAAGACCCTGCTGCCTACACCTACACCAGAGAGGGGGCGGCGACCACCGTGAGTCCTGTGGTCTTTTAGACCAATGGAGTTCAGTAGTTGTCACTTTTCTTATTAAGATACAGCTGAAAATTAGCAGAAGAACAAGGAAAAACTGAGCCTTTTTGTAACAAGAACTAGCCCAGATGCTACGTGCTAACCTACACTGAAGTACAAATGGTAATTTTGGCAACATATTAGCTAAAATAAAACCTAAAGAATCACAGCAAAAGGCTAGAAGTTAGGCAAAGAAATGGCAGATGACATTTAGCTACATTTAGATTATTTTTTTCATTTAGCTTTTCAAACACTAATAATACAAAATAGGACATAAAATATATACAGAAAAATTAGGACATAATAATAACAATACACACAGTTGCAAAAAGAGTTGAAACAGAAAGCTAATGTAAACAGCATTTAGTACAAAATAATTTTTGAGCAAAAAACTATTGCCACCGTTCATAACAAACCTCTCCTTATTCCTTTGTGTAAAATCCTTCAATGATTAGACCACCAACAACGATCGGTCCAATCACAGGGCAGTGATGAGTGCCCTGGAAGTGATCGGCTTCACCAAAGAGGAGGTCGACTCCATCTACCAGATCCTGGCCTCCATTCTTCTGCTAGTACGTTTGAGCCTGGTCTCGTTCACGGAGGACTTTTATTTCGTAGAGGAAATACTGGAGCCTGGTCTCGTTCACGGAGGACTTTATTTTATAGAGGAAATAATTCAACCGGTGACATCACAGAAACCTAACGACGAGACTGTTTCCTTCAGGGTAATGTGCAGTTCGAGTGTGACGGCGAGAACGTCCAGATCCTCAGTCTGGAAGCCGTGAACCACATCGCCCAACTGACGGCCACGGACCCAGATGGTGTCATCAAGAGCCTGCTGTACCGCACGGTGGCCACTGGGGGAGGCGAAGTCATTGAGAAAGGTCACACGGAGCAGCAGGCCTGCTTTGGTCGAGACGCCTTTGCCAAGGTAACAAAATGAAAGAAAAAAAAAAGTCAAACCAAATAATTTGTGAGTTAGAAAAAAACAGATGTTATCTAACATTGAAATACATATTAAAAATAGCTGTTTAGCATGCTATCTTGAGCTAAAAGATACAAGTTAGTGGGTTGAATTTATTATTATCTCCATGTCTATAATTATATCTGAAAAAAAATGGAAAAATATTTTAAAAGGTTTTCAAAAAAAGGGAAAATATAACAAGAAAAGTAACTTATAAAGAAAGAAGCTTTAAAATAGTGGCCTCCTCTGGCCGACTGTTGTCACTGCAGGCTCTGTATGAACGACTCTTCGGTTGGATCGTCAGCCGCATCAACAGCGTCATAGAGGTCAAAGACTACAACCCAGTGCTTCATGGGAAGAACACGGTCATCGGGGTCCTGGACATCTACGGCTTTGAGATCTTTGAGAACAACAGGTTTGTTGTTTTTTGTTTTCTCCAGTTGAATGAGTTTCCATTAGTAATTATTAACTAATAACCTGTGGCATTTAACTTCCTTCTGTTTTTTGGGTCCAGTTTTGAACAATTCTGCATCAACTACTGCAACGAGAAGCTGCAGCAGCTCTTCATCGAGCTGATCCTCCGTCAGGAGCAGGAGGAGTACCAGAGAGAGGGAATCACCTGGCAGCACGTGAGGAACAAAACACACAAACTGTGATCATTTGGAGTCGTTCCAAACGAGTCAGGACGACGTTGCTGTCCCGACAGATCGACTACTTCAACAACCAGATCATCGTGGACCTGGTGGAGCAGCCGCACAAGGGCATCATCTCCATCCTGGACGAGGCCTGTCTGACCGTGGGGAACGTCACGGACACGGTCTGCCTGGAGTCCATGGACAATAAACTGGCCCAACACCCTCACTACACCTCACGAAAGGTGAGGACAGCTGCTAGCAGGGCTACGGTTAGCCTAGGGAGATAATTTAACATTAGAACAAAAAATAAATTTTATTTCGATCTTATGATCTTAGTATGTTTTGTCAAAGGAATGAGGAGAGCAGAGCTGGGAAGATTAACCCTGATGCAGTAATGTAGTTCTGTCAGTAGGGGGCAATGTTTCACCAGTGTTCCCTATGGAGTCTCCGAAATAAAGTCTTAATTTTTATCCTGTGAACAAATGCTTGTACACACTTGAACTCTGTGTACAAAGTGATAATCCCTAATATTTTTTTATCAACATTTTCATTTTTCTCCTCTGAATAAATACTTAGTGTACAAAGTGATAATTCTTAATATTTTTTTTTTCTTAACATTAATGTATTTTTAACTTCACCTCTAGTTGGCGCTTAAACTGTCTTTTCTGTCCTTTTTTTTCTTCTATTTATTAGCTCAGTCCCACAGACAAATCCATGGAGTTTCAGAAACACTTCCTAATTCGTCACTACGCTGGAGATGTCACGTGAGTTTCATTTACTCTCCTTTACTTTACTTTACTGCAGTAGTCAAATACTCCGAGTGTCTTTAAAACACATACACTCTTCTGGTTTTAAATGTTTAAAAATGGATTAAAATGATTAATAAAACAAGGGAAAAAAGTGCTGCCCCCTATCTCCTGACCTCTGTGTCCCTTAAGGAGGACTCGCCCTCCAGTTTGGGAAGCACTAGGTTGAATTCACCTGATTTGTCTCCTTCCTCCTGTATGTGCAGTTCCCCTACAGTGTATTTGTGTGTCGCCCACCACTGGTTTTAATTATCATAATTACCACAACATTTCTCAAACGTCATTGGACTAATTGTTTTCTGTACAAAACGGTCACAGCGGAGGCCGACGGTGAGGACTCTCAGTGGTGACTTGCAGAAAAGCTATTGGACCTGATTCAGACACAAAGAATTGAAACCCCCTGGTGGAGAATTATGGGATTAATTTTTATGATAAATCACAGCCGGTGTTCTCAGCGGGGCTTTTTCTGTAGCTTTTATCCTGTTCTGAAAGTACAGTATTTTTGTGTTGATGTCAGTGGTTCTTTGCTTTATGATGCAGAAAGTGGAGATGAAACACTTCAGCACCACCGCTGCTGCTCCTCCTCCTCCTCCTCTCTAATGTCCTCGTTGGATTTAGTGTTGGTCAGATGAGGCTGTTGGCTCGGTGTATCAGCAGAGTCCCAACTACTCACGTGTTCTGTCCTCAGCCCAGTCAAGGGGAAGGACGTTAATGTGTCAAGGGGACTGAGGAGAAGGAGGAGGAGGAAGAGGAGGGAGTCAGCTGACAAGACAGTTTTGACTTTGTCAGATGTTGCACCAACATCTATGTATTAGCAGTCGTTTCCAAACAGGTTCTGTTAGCGTGTTGTGCAGTTGTTTCCAAACAGGTTCTGTTAGAGTGTTGTAGACAGCCCATACAGACCGCCCATATAGACATCCTTCACTCAGTCTTCCACTCCCTGAGCGACCAGTGACATCAGTGAAGCTCACTCAGTCTTCCACTCCCTGAGCGACTAGTGACGACCAGCGTGTGTGAGGTTCTTGTAGATGTTTGTCCTTGTCACTTCCCGTCTCCATCACCGCCGCCACACCTCCTCCCGGAGCCGCGTGGGGGTCGGTCCGACTGAGCTGTCGCTGCTTGTGTTCTGCTCCCCGTTGGCTCTTAATTTCCCATCATCCCTCTGTCCCGTCACATCTGAATCCTCACTCCTGTCCTTGTCACCTTTCACCTCACTTAAAGCACCGCATCGTTGGCTTTGACCTACTTCACTCCGCCCTCCTCCTCCTCCTCCTCCTTCACTGCAGCACTCACCTGACTCTGTTCTGTCCAGGTTTTAAATCCCCTGTCCTCCTCCAGGCAGTACATGCAGTACATGCAGTACTCTGTGCTGCTCTTCCGTACAGTACAGTAGATCATCGTCCCTGACACTGGTCCACTCTGTATGTTGAGAAATCACACTCGTGTGTCACCTGTCTCTCCCAGAATGCAACACACCCGTGTCCTTGCTCTGACTTTGGCCTCCACATCAACACGTGTGGACGTTTTTGCTACATTTTCTGACCTGTCTGTCAATTCAGTTTGACTTTTAGTATCTTTTGTGTTTTTTCTTTCAAAAGATTTTGAAACTCCTTCTTCTTTTTCTCCTTTCTGTAATATTTTAGGAATGCTTTATTTACCCTGATTAATCATGATTATTCATGTTCATGATTATTCGTGATCAATCTATGACTACACTGTGATTCATTAGACTGTTTTTTTAATTTATAAACTCTATTTATTCCATCGTTGTTATAGTTCTTTGTCTTTTCTCACTGCAGAGACTTGAACCATCATTCATGTGATGATGTTAATGTTGTCAATGGTTTCTACTGTGACTGTGTGTCTTCACAGCCCAGATCTTCCTTCTTCTTCTGAACCACTTTTGAAGAATTATTCTCATTCTTGGTGTCCTTGTCTGCTCCAGATATTCCGTGGAGGGTTTCCTGGACAAAAACAAAGACCTGCTTTTCCAGGACTTCAAGCGTCTCATGTACAACAGGTGAATGGAAATCAATCTTTTTCCTCTTGTCACTTCAGTAAGTGGGTTACAGTCTGGTAAAAAAAAAAAAACAACTTCCTTTTCCCTCTTTAACCTCTCTGTCTCGTGTAGTTCCGACCCAGTCCTGAAGGAGATGTGGCCAGATGGTCAGCTGGGCATCACTGAGGTCACCAAGCGACCTCTGACCGCAGCTACTCTTTTCAAGAACTCCATCGTGGCCTTGGTGGACAAACTGGCCTGTAAGGTCAGTGGTGTCGTCCTGGGGTCAACTTCCTCTTTCATTTAACCTCAGAGTTGGTTTCCTGTTAAATATTTCCACTGATCTCAATGTAAATATGGCCAACAGATTGTCCTTCTTTTTTTTTAATCAGATTTTACACAGGTTTAAACCTTTTTAAATAACTTTGGTTCTGTCTTTTGTTTTCTGAGAATTCTTTTTCTAATGATTTTGACCATTTTCTCACACACTTTCTTAAATTAAGGTCAGGGATCAAGGGTCATTCTGACCCCTCTGACCCCCACTAACCTCTTTATACCCTCTGTTGTGACATGGCTGTGCTTCAAAATGAGCAGCAAAATGAGCTCATCGTTGACTTCATTTTTAAAGAATTTTTTTTCACCTTTCTCTAATGTCAAAGCAGGGAATTCAGGAGTTTTCATCTAAAATTCCATGACATGGATTTGATATTTCATAGATTCAAAATACAGAGAAATTCACAGAGAAGTCATTCTGTTCTGTGATCATATAAAGAGGATCCCCCCCCCCCCCCCCCGCCTCTCCCGACCCCCTCGGCCCCCACCAGCGTCACCTGATGTTTTTATGCGTCACTGGTTTATTCTCAGTTTGTCTCCAGATCCTGGTCCAGAGAGAACGTGCTCACAGAGCCTGTTTCTCAGGTGTCAGTTTTTGTAGGGACTCGCACTGTGTATGTGTGAGGACAAGAGAGGGGAGGGGGGAGTCAGGAGGGGGAGGTGGTTTTTTCGACCACCTCCTGCGCTGCAGCTCACCTCTCCTGGCCTCATCTCTCCGTCTGAAGCCTGACATTTCCTGCTGTTATTTTGGGATGGCCGACTGTCAGACCGCTGGGGTTATCTTGTCCTGGAAGTGTTTTTTTTTTTCTTTCCCTGTTTCTTTAGAATCTTTCTGACAGAACTGATGTGTCCTCACCTGCTCCTCACCTCTGCCCCCTGTCTGCCAAACTCATTTGCTCTGTTCTGTCATCAGTTCTTTGTCATGGATTTAAACCTCACACACACACACACACACACAGACTGTGTTGATATGATGGATGATAGTGTCGTCCGTCACATCACAGCGGCCTCACTTTTCTTCAGTCCATCAGTCAAAGGTGGAAAGATGGAGGCGGGAAAAGTCTCTCTCTGTCTGTTTTCTAAAAAAATGTAAAAATATTTTATTTTAAATTCAGTTCACATTCTTGTATTTGGATTAATTTTTTTAAAATCGGGTTTAATTATCTTTTAGCTAATGTTTGTCTCTGCTAGCCTGGCGTCAGCTAACTGGTCCACATGCTGTATATGGATGTGTTTGATTTATGAACAAAAACATTTTCATCTTTCTGAAAGAGCGCGTCACAGAGTCAGAGCTAAGAGTTTTTTTTTCTCTCTCTCTTCCGTCTTCCAGGAGCCGTACTACGTTCGCTGCATTAAACCCAACGAGATGAAGTCTCCGGTTTTGTTTAACGAAGCTCGCTGCCAGCACCAGGTGGCGTACCTGGGTCTTCTGGAGAATGTAATGGTACGCAGGGCCGGCTTCGCCTACAGGCAGCCCTACAATCGTTTCCTCCAACGGTAAGACGACGACTGAATGTGGGCCGTTTACAAAATATATTTGTAAATATGAAGGTGGAAAAATAGGAGCTAAAAATGCTATTTAGCGTTTCCTCCAGATTTGCTTTTAGAATTTCAACACTGTCTCGAGTGCAGGTTCCCAAAGTCCCTTGTCATGATTAAAAGCTTCATCCATTTATCCTATTGTAAACTCTACAACATTCAGAACATCATGCTTGGATGGTCACTCTGAACCTGGGTCACAGTGGAATCAAACCCTCCAACTTTCAGTTTAGTTGTGATGTTACGGTTCCGTCCGACAGGTGAACGTTAGAAAACTCCCGTTGGCTGCCGTCCGACAGGTGAACGTTAGAAAACTTTCCCTTTTTCTCTGTTCCTGACTCCTAGGTATAAAATGACATGTGAGTACACCTGGCCAAACCACCTGATGTCCTCGGACCGGGAGGCCGTGGAGGCCATCATCATCCAGCACGGTTTCCAGGACGACGTGGCTTACGGTCACACCAAGCTCTTCGTCAGGACGCCTCGCTCCCTCTTCACCCTGGAGCAGGAGAGAGCGGCTCTCATCCCCATCCTGGTTCTGTTTCTTCAAAAGGTACGGCCGCGGCCTTTTCAGCCTAATGTAATTACGGTGAATCTTCCTCGTCGTTATCTCTTCCACTTTCATACATTAAGCTTCTGTTATTTTTAATTGTAAATGACAGTCTGCCTCATGAATATGTAACTCCTGCTAACGCGGCGCAGGAATTCATCAGCCTGCGTGAATCCTAATTTCCTGGAAGAATAACTGGGAGAATTAATGACAGAGGACACTTCCATTAGAGTTAGCCGCTGCGTCTGCTCCACGGAACCTTCTCTCTGTTCTCTGACCTACTTCTGTGACTCTGCAGAGTCTGGGTCTAGAACTGGAGCGAGCACTAGACCCAGATCAGGTCCATCGTTACAGCTCACACTTGGTTCTTTGCTAATTTCAGACTCAAATTTTGAGAGTTTGGGTCTGAATTGTGGCTAAAAGCTAGGAGCTTTTTTTAAAAAACATTTCTAAGAATCTTTCTGATTACTAATATTGTAAACAAAAATGTCCCTCCTCCAACCCTCTACTCTCGTCACCAGATTTGGCGTGGGGCGTTGGCTCGTATGAGGTGCCGTAAGATGCGGGCCATCTACACCATCATGGGCTGCTACAAACGCTACAAGGTCAAAGCCCACTTCTGGGAGGTGGTGCAGAGG
>NC_024324.1:2520795-2522951 GCF_000523025.1 Cynoglossus semilaevis
GCCGACGCCCCCTGCTGCTCTGAGCCAGTTTCACAACAACACCGTCCTGCTGCACCGCAGGTCAGATGCCACAAAACATAGCATAAAGATTTAAAAAGCTGAGAAAAAAATTTGAAAGTATAAAAATGTCTCACTGTTCCTTTAAGGACTTCATTCCTGGCAAATGCAGAGGAGTTTGAATTATTCCTTTGTCATGTTGTTTTTGTTTTTGTTGCGAGTCGTCTGTTGTGCTCTGCAGATAAAAATCCTATTTTTGTCGCTCACACTCTTTAACCTGGAGCGGCGCCTCCTGCTGTACGTGCCGTACTTTGATGTATTATTTCACCCACGCCACCTGCTGTTCTGTTCTCATACGTCGTCGTCAGGTGGTGGGCGAGGCAGATCATCAAGAACATCCCGCCGTCTGATGTCCTGGAGGTCCGAGCCAAAGTGGCCGCTCTGGCGGCTCTGAGTGGAGAGAGGAAGGACTGGGGTGTGGGCCGGGCCTGGGAGAGGGATTACCTGTCCAACGTAAGGAACGCACGCTACATCCTGTCACCAGTCTTTAGTTTTCACTAAAAAAAAATTTAAAAAATCCAAAGAGAAAATCAAATATTTTAACAAGAGCAGCTGATCTACTTTGATTAAATTTGAAAAAACCTGAATTTATAGAAGAAAACCTTTTAACACACAGATGGGGGCAGCACTGAGTTGTGTTATTTACACTGGTTTGAACTTGTTGAACCTGTTAGCTGAACAAAACAAATCCATTGTTCTCACTGATAGCTATATTTGTATAAACAGTGATTAAAAAAAATCTTAGCTGAACAAAACAAATCCATTGTTCGCACTGAAAGCTATATTTGTATAAACAGTGATAAAAAAAAGTGCGTTGAATTTTTACAGCATCTAGTGGGGAAGTAAAGTAGTGCAGTTGAAATATCCTTAATTGTTTTTGACCAAAAACCAAACTATAGTATCTGTAAGTTATCATTAGAACAAAACCTTTTTTTTTCCTGCTATGTTCTCCTGTAAAAACATAGTAATCCAATATGGCCGCCTCCATGATACCAGACCCGTTAATGACGTGAACAAATTATTATTATTATTTTAAGGTAATGAAAATATATATTTTATGTCACTGCAAACCAATATATAGCAAAAAAATATATAATATTCTTTTATATATAAATGTCACATGTTGGACTTTTAAAGATATTTTCTTCCGACAGAATTCAGCAGCCCTGTGATCTATTGTCAGTGTGTAAATGTCCACTGTTGTAAATGTAGGCTGCACATGTGACCCACCTCATGGTAAACACGATGAAAGGAGCACAGTGTGGTTGAACAGCCAGTTTTAATAAGTCCCACAGTGGGCTCATTTACCAGCTAATCTGATCTTATGTCGGTCGCAGCCTTAAGGTGAGCCTCCGGGGGGCAGGGGTGGACTCAGGCGTGGGGGGGTGATGGGTAGCGGTGTCCAGTCCCCGGTCACCCTCCTTTAAGTTAGTTGGTCACACGGGCCGTGACTCACTCCTGGCCTGATTTAAGGTCTTTAGCTTCACGTGATTGTCGTTAACGCCACAAAGAGCTACAGATAAAGTCGATGTAACGCAGCACATGCTCTGTTGTGAGTGTCACGTACGTTTTAGGATCAAGTGACTGAGGGGGAAGGAGCCGAGGAGGAGGAGGAGAGACATCAGAAGGAGAAAACTGGGTCAGAAATTAGCAGAGGCCCAGGGTTAAACAGCCAAGAAATGCATAGAATTTTTGAAATATTAGCTCAAAGCTAACACTCCCCCCACCCCCCGTTGTTGAAGGAACTACGTTGACACACATGCTGCTGTAAGTCCTTCAGAACTGAACTTTAATTCTCACTGACTGACAAATTAAATTCATCAATGGCCATTTAAAGAAAATAATAAACCTTTTTTTAAAAAGTATTTGCCCTGCTTTGACTGATCCCATCACAATACGTCCATGCTCACCGAGGAGGGTGCGCCCCCCAGTATGAGGACCACTGGCTAAAATAATTGAGCAATAGGCTAGCATAGATTTCAAACTTCAAATACAGTGAAAAAAAGTTATATAAATACATAATAAATACATTCGATTTCATCTTATTGACTGAAGTCTAGTACAGATAATATGGTACATTTTTGCTTTAATGCAGCCCC
>NC_024324.1:2524657-2538928 GCF_000523025.1 Cynoglossus semilaevis
GGTGAGCCTCCAGGGGGCAGTGGTGGGCTCAGGCGTGGGGGGTTGATGGGTAGCGGTGTCCAGTCCCCGGTCACCCTCCTTTAAGTTAGTTGGTCACACGGGCCGTGACTCACTCCTGGCCTGATTTAAGGTCTTTAGCTTCACGTGATTGTCGTTAACGCCACAAAGAGCTACAGATAAAGTCGATGTAACGCAGCACATGCTCTGTTGTGAGTGTCACGTACGTTTTAGGATCAAGTGACTGAGGGGGAAGGAGCCGAGGAGGAGGAGGAGAGACATCAGAAGGAGAAAACTGGGTCAGAAATTAGCAGAGGCCCAGGGTTAAACAGCCAAGAAATGCATAGAATTTTTGAAATATTAGCTCAAAGCTAACACTCCCCCCACCCCCCGTTGTTGAAGGAACTACGTTGACACACATGCTGCTGTAAGTCCTTCAGAACTGAACTTTAATTCTCACTGACTGACAAATTAAATTCATCAATGGCCATTTAAAGAAAATAATAAAACTTTTTTTAAAAAGTATTTGCCCTGCTTGACTGATCCCATCACAATACGTCTATGCTCACCGAGGAGGGTGCGCCCCCCAGTATGAGGACCACTGGCTAAAATAAGAGCAATAGGCTAGCATAGATTTTAAACTTCAAATACAGTGCAAAAAAGTTATATAAATACATAATAAATACATTCGATTTCATCTTATTGACTGAAGTCTAGTACAGATAATATGGTACATTTTTGCTTTAAAGCAGCCCCTAAATGCATTACAGCGCCTCCTCCTGGATTACTTCAGGATTCAAATATTGAACTATTTTATTTTCTTCAAAATTCTGTTGTTGCTTCTAGGAAAACATATTTGTGTTTCCAGCCTTTCTATGTAGACAGTTGGAAAGTTGATGGAGTCTTAAACCTTGTGCCTCCACCCACTGTACTGACCACAGGTCTGTGTCTGAGAAGTCAAAAGTCCTTCATCATCACGGTGTGTTTCATGGTGCTCCTACATGTGTGTGAGCAGAAGCTGCCGTCGATGATTTAAGACATTATTATGGCCCTCACACTGTAACACGGTGTTAAATTTCATCCTTCAGCTTCACCGTGACTCCATTTCTCATCACTCTCATTTAGCTCCGGTGTCATCCGCCCTGCTCCCTCATGTCAAACACCGTGTCTGGTATCAGCAGCTCCAGGCCTGCAGCTTTGATCTTCTGCTTATGGAATTAAAGAGATAAAAAAAAGGGACTGAAACCCAGTTGAGGTCATGCAGAGTTTTCCGAGCAGATTTGCTCCGTCAGAATCCGAGCTGCAGCTGACGGCTCTGCAGTAATGGAGCTCTCTTCCATTGTGTCTGCAGGTACGAGACTGCCCTCAGACCAGCGCGGGCTTCGTCCAAGCCTCCAAGGAGCTGAGGAACAAAGACCAGTTCAGTCAGATTCTCTTCTCTGGATTCTGCAGGAAGGTAAAGTCCGTGGGGGGAAAAAGGCAGTTAAAAAAAAAAAAAAGAAAATGTCTTCTATCGCCACGAGGAGTTCCTCCTCTTTGTCGGTTTCTTCTGGCTGTGGGATGTTTTTCACCGTTCCTCTTTTGAACGGGCTTTTCCTTTTCATGCCAACTGTGAAAAAAAAACCCTCGCTGACAGAAATAATACAAGAAAAATCAAAGGATTAACTCTGAAGGAAACTGAAGCAGCCGACGTTTTTAACTTTAGTTTTATGTTACATATTTAATTAGCTGCAACTCATGACCTCACAATGAACCTTGGCCCGTTGTAGACCTGTTGGTCCAAAGTCTGGTTTGTGGCCATGTTGTGGTACTTGGACAGGTTGATTTTCTCCTACATATTTTACTGCTTGTGGACACGATAAGTAACACTTTTGAACTCAAATTCGAATAATTCTTTCCAATAAAGACCAACTTTTAAGCCCCGTGGCTAACATGTAACAAATTGTTTTCTGGGCTAACTTTGAGATAATTTCCTAGCATTAGCAAAGCCAAGGTATTTCTGTGCATGATTTTGGCTACTTTAGGCTAACTTTACTCTAACTTTGAGACACAAGTTGGCTACACTTATCCCATCATCTGGTTTACGCCAACTATTTAAAATGAACAAATGCAATTTCAGTAGCAACTTTAATTTGACAGCTGACAAATTTCTTTTCTAACTGCTTGTCTAGTTTAGATTTTAGCTGTTAGCTACTCAGCTGACTAGCTTACTATAATTAACTTTTTGTTCCTTTTTTTATTCCTGGAACTTCTAGCTTTTATTTGACTGTTTGTTCCACCTGTTACAAAACATCAAACAGTCCAAACATCAGTGTTATTTAGTGGCAGATTTTTTTTTAAATATGTCTCAAATATATGGGCTTGACCTCAGCAGATTTAATAATGAACCTATTGTCATAAACCAAATGTCATTTAAAAAGACTGTGAATTAATATCTTAGACTTACAGGTATTCTCGCACCGTCAGATCTGGCATCCCTTTGAATTTCCTTTCTTCGTCCTCTGTTGTGGATCAGAACGGCTGTGTTTCCTTATCAGTGACTGAACAGGAGCAGCTCCTCCAACAGTCAGGGTAGAGCCCCAGCCTCAGTGTATCTGAGGAAACACAGCAGCCTGTAACAGTGACAGAAACACCGGGACGTTTTAGTCTCGTCTCTGTTGTTTCCCTTTTTCACGCCGCCGCTCCACGAGGAGAGCGGCGATAACCCAGATCCTCACTCCAGCAGCCAAACAAGGCTCTTAAAAAAGAAATGAAAAGAACACACACACAGACACACACAGAGAGAGTCTTATGGTCTCCCTCTGCTCCTGTCCCTTGTCTCTCAGGTGAACAGATTCAACAGAAGCACAGACCGCGGCCTCCTCGTCACTGACAAGTTCGTCTACAAACTGGAGCCCAGGAAACAGTACAAGGTTCTGAAGAAGCTGCCTCTGGACGCTGTGAGTAATCACACAGGAGCATTTATAAAAATAAAAAAAACTGCAATAACACACCAACCACCACTGCAGTGTTTTAGTCCTGACTCTCCATCTTCACGGTGTCTTCGTTCTTTCTATCTTTTTCTTCTTCTTTGACGTTTAACTTTTGACTTTCTTCAGGTTCGTTCATCCTTCTTGAAGGTTCACAACTTTTTGGCCTCTTACTGTAGGTTTCGCTGCTTACCAAGCAATTTTTTTTTTTCTTGACAGTGCTACTTTTCTTTTTTACCACTGGGGTGTTTTTTTTAATCTAGTTTGTCAGCAAAATTTCAAAGAATTTTGCTGACAAACTTCTCAGGAACAGAGATATGGTATGACCCAAAGAAATAAAAACCCATTAAAAGATAAACAGCCAGATTGGAGGAAACAAAAAAAAACATATGCACTTGCTCTAGCAGATAGTAGGATGATCTACATTTCCCTTCAATAATTTGGGATTTCTACAGGCGATCTAAGTTGGAATGAAAAAAAAAACAGTAAGACTGTAAAAAGTTTAAATTTGTCTCGCTGTCTAATGAATCCTTCAGCAACTTCATGAATTATAGACTGACGGGTAAATGTTACTTCATCCAACAACAAAAGCGTCACCTCAAATGTTGACGATGAATCAGGAACTGAGGTCAAACAATGGAAAAAGTTAATGTCGTCAAGAAGCAGAGTGTCGTCGACGTACAGTATAAACATCACAACATTCTGTAGGAGCTTCACCTTCTAACAGCTGTTCTTAATGCACTTCTGACCGTCTGACCCTCCGTACCAGCTGGTCTCCATCAGACTTTCCTTTGTCTCTTCCTTCAAACAGATACAAATAAAACGATTTACTCCACTTTGTCAGGAACAGAGGGGAAAAAAACATTTTTCAATTTGGTGAGTTTAGACCGGAATTTGTAAAAAATAATAAATAATATATTGAACTTTATTTTTCGAATTTGTAAAAAATAATAAATAATATAATGAAATTTATTGATCCTCCACTCTACTGCTACAGGCTGCCCCCTGCAGGCACCAAGTATGTGGTTATTCTGGGAATTAAATTACATTTATATTTGTTTAACCTACTGTAAAAAAACCTAAAAATCAAATCCAAATCAGTAAGACTTCATCATGCAGCCTATAATCAACATGGACCTAATTAATGACGTATGACTGTGTCTGAAGACAGGGGGTGCTAAAAGTTCAGCATGACATCAGATAGATAGATAGCACTTCATTATCATCCTAATTATATCATCCTAATTATATTTTTGGCCCATTAGTTGACCAGAGACCTCATGTTGTTTTGCCATCTTGGCTAAACAACATGAGGAAAGTTAACGCTTTGTACTAAAAATATAAAACGATTTATTAATCACAATTTGAGGGATTTAAATAATGTAATATGTACAAAAAGTATTGCATCTGTCCTTTTAAGGACTCCTTCCTGGTGCAGTACCAAATTATTTAATATCTCTCAGACCAACATTCATGCAGGAAAATTCAAATGTTCGTTATCAGTGAAAGAACAAGATTTAAAAAAAATATTATTTTTTTTTACTGTATTTAAGGCCTTTGTCTGTTGGTCATGTGACGCTGCGGTTGTGCAGCAGAGTGACCATGAGTGACCCGCAGCTATTCTTCCACCAGGGGAAACCGTGTCACTGTTTAATTCCCCCTAATCTGAGAAAGTGGAGCAGAGATCTCAGGAGGCCCAGAGAGAAGACGGGAGATGACAGGTTTATTTAAGATGACCCTCCCAGGTCGACGTCAAATCGCTGCTTCATCGTGGCGTTCATAGGTTTGATGTAGGAAAAAAGAGAGAAGCTGAAAATTCTGTCCGATAAAAAAAAAACAGTGACCAGTTCTGTGAGTCAGCACGGTGGGAGGTCGGGGGGGTCCAGCCCCGGCTTTATAGAAGGAGGAAGAAAAATCTTGAGTACTGGCCGTGAGGCGGAGAGCTATCATTAAGCAGCAGTGGAGGAGGTAAAGATAGCTGCTGTCGTTAGTCTGTGCTGCTCTGACCCAGGAAAACAGAACCTGCTCCAGGTCGGAGCGAGGGAACTTAGCTTTTGTTGTTATATATTTTATACATTGATTCATTTTATTAAAATGCTGCACACTGACCAAAACCATAAAAAAAGATACAACTTTGATTTTTCTTCTGAAATTAGTGGGGGGAAAAATCCAAAACAACCTGTGTGAGGTGGAGGTTGGTAGTTTGACTCCTCCACTTTGACTCCTCTCTCACCTCCTTCTGTGGTCTCCTCCTTTCTCCGTGTCTCTTTTTTTTTCTCAGTCACATTGATTCCAACTGGGTCACAATTCATGATTTTCCGTTCACTGCACCACACGTGTACCATTGGCAGACCCCCGCCCCTCCTCTTCATCCTTCACACAGTGAACAGAAATAATCCTCTGACTTCATTCACATGATTTGTTTTTTTTTTTCTGTATTAGATTCAGTCGTATTATACTGTACATTGACGTGATAATCCCTGACCTTTTCAGACAAATTAATTTTCACTGGAACTGTACCTACTGTATGGACGGTTTAATGTCTCTGTCTCTGGATGTACAGGCTGCTCCGGGGGGTTTAGGTTGGGCTGATTTACAGGAAAAAACGGAAACAAAACCAGTACAATCTAACATTAAAATATAATATAATAATACAGTGTCTTTTTTCAGGTTAAATTAGAAAATTAATTTAATTAGATTGATAAAAATTTCAACAAATTCAGGTTAAAAAAATCGATAAAATTAGAAAACAGAAAATTTGTTAAAGTTGTTAAATTAAATATGAACTGTGAAAATGACTTACAATTTAACAATAGCTAAATATTAGCCATGATGCTAAATATTTAGCTGCTGTTAAATATTTTATTTTTCTTGCCCCTAGTTTACTGGACTGAGTTTAACCAACGGAGTCGACCAGATGGTGGCGCTACACACGTCCTCTCAGGACGATGTCCTGCTGTGCCTGCAGCGAGGTCAGCTGTGCCCCAACCAGGACCGAGTGGGGGAGCTGGTGGGAGCGCTGGTGGACCACTTCATGCGGTAAGTACCACCTGAACTACACCCAGGGGTTCAATTCTCACCTTTAAAATGCAGCCCCAAACCATCACAGAGTTTGTCATGTGCTGTTTTGAGTGCTCATCGTGGTATTTTTTTTACTGCCCTCCCCTGACATCCTGGTACTTTAACGGGCGCTTCACTTTCTACCCTCTATTGCCTGTCAGTCGCAATCAACTGGCGGCCTGTGGGCCAAATCTGGCCCGCTGAAACGTCCAATCTGGCCTTCGACTGCATTGCAAAAATAGACATAAAATAATAATGTTAGACAAAAATGTGATTTCTATGTCTGGACCACAAGGTGTCGGTCCAGAAAATTCTGACCCTCCAACGAATATAGTTATTGACCCCTGGTGTTTGTCTTTCTAATTTCTTGATGACTGTCTGACCACTACAGCTGAACACTGTCTCAGGGGTCCACACACCACACTTTGGGAATCTCTGGTTTAGACTAATCAAAATATTTTTAACCAAAATCATTAAATCAAAAAATAATTTCTAGCAGAAAGTTTCCTTTGTTTTGAGTGTTGGACTCATTGTCGTGGCTCCAGCCCTCAGTGAAGACCAGGTTATTAAGGCAGCATCAACAACCTGACCAATCATATCCATGGCATTTATCACTGTCATAGTTGTCGGCGCCGCTCCCTGCTCTGAATAAACGCCGTGAAGTGAATCAGTCGCGCTGACATTTATCGCATTCATCGGCCTCAACCTGTTTTGTGTCGTCGGCGTTTACAAATCTGATTCACTTCCACCCACTCCCGTCTCCTGCCGGCGCCCTGTGACTGGGACGACCCGCGATTTCTTTTCACACGCGACAGGCTCCTCCGTGTGGCCGCGGTGATTTTTTGGTGAGCGTGGGTGTGTTGTCGTAAGTCGGACGTGCTGCGATGCCGTCAGGAACGGCCTCCTGAGGCGTTAATGATCCAAGTCCTGTCAATAATGAGCCGAGCAGCTTTGTGTGTTTGTGCCAAACTGGACCTGCTGTGATCTGAACATTTACTGACTGTTGAAATCCTCGTCTCTGGGGCTCCTTCCTAATCTTCCTAGATTACATTAGATTAGATTACAAATTTTATATTAACGAAAACAGTTTGATTTTTTTTTTCCAATTTAGCCACTACTACTGCCTCTAATTATTTTATATTAACGAAAACAGTTTGATTTCTTCCATTTAGCCACTACTTCTGCCTCTAATTCTCTGTGGAAAACTTGAAATCTTTCCTAAATAATAGGAAGTATCTCTGATTATTCCCACTACAAATCCTGAAAAAACAAAACAAAAAGATAATTCTGGACTTTATGAATGACTTTGTCGGCTGTATCTATGAACTGTGTTGCATTTATGTTAACAACGGTGTTCAACATGAGGGAAGTGGACAAAAAAACACTATTTTGGAAATGAGAAATCTTGTGTTAACGGAGAACAATACGGTAAAATTAATTCCCAGGTTTGTTTGTTTTTCCCCGTGACCTGGCAGACAAACGGCAGACAGTGTGTCTGTGTGTGTGTGTTGTTTTTTTTTTATGGGTCTTCAGACTGATTGGATTCCAGATCCCTGGTGAGGATTCTGAGGATTTTACGACTGTTGGACTTTTGGTCTGTGTTATTTCTCTTAGTGTGTCTATATGTTGGGGGGGCGTAATGGGGGGGGCTCTGTAGCAGCTGCGTAGATCAGTGAGCCCCGTGTGTGTGTGTGTGTGTGTGTGTGTGTGTGACGACGGCCGTCACAGAGCAGAGTGCACCATCAGGAGTCAGTTTCCGCTCTCCGCCTGTCTTTGTGCCACCATCTGCGCTGAACGCAGCGAGGGGGGGGAGGGTCCTGACCCCCCCCACCCAGTTACTCCTTTAAGGGAGACTCACAAGACAATGTCAAGGGGCTGAGCCGAGCGAGTGTGTGAACTCCTTGTAGGAAGTTCCCAGATCGGTCACACACTTATATCTCAATCCTGAGATCGTAAATAAGACGAGGATGTGGCCGCCGCGGTGCGGCCCCTAGTGGCCGCTCACGCCAAAAAACATTCAATGCTTCAACGTGGACGTCAATAGAGAACCAACATCCTTTTTCGAGTTCAGGTTTGTGCTGCACCAGAAAGTGTAAGACTTATTCTTCACTGCTGATTGAGCTGCAGTACCACTCTCAGCCAACAGGGGCTGAGAGTGGCTACAGAAACACTGAAGCTTAAGTGTACCTAATTCACGTTACCCTCCAAAAACGTTTTTTAATATTTTAATATTCCAGCTGCTATTGTTATTATTTCAGACAGATAAATCATATAAATCTAGAAAATTCTCCAAACGTCCAGTCAGACTGAGACCAGACCTGTTCCACAGATATGGTTTTTCTCAGACCTGAGGGATGAGACTCACAGATCAGTTTCTGTCCAGACTCTCACCTTCAGTCAAACACATCCTCCGTCAGTCTGGACGCAGCCGTGCAGAAACCCGGGGGGGGATGAAGGTTTGAGTCCAGAGCTGCGACGTCGGCGTCGTGCCACTGTCACCTTTGTCTCCCGTTCCCTCGACAGAACACGTTCCACTGCTAACTCTGTCTCTTTTTCCTGTAAGCGCACGTTCGTCCCCGTCAACCCCGTCTCTGTTTACGTTCTCTTCCTGTCACCTGAATCTGCACGGCTGTTGGCATGAACGAGTGTGTGTGTCGGTATGTGTGTGTGTGTGGAGCAGGGAGGACGGGGACGGGGGGTAGAGGGTCTCATGGACCATCTGCTGAGACAGCTGGGGGAGTGAAGGCATGAGTTAGGGTCGAGTCTGAGAAGGAGTCGGTCTGAGGAGTCGGTCTGAGGAGTCGGTCTGAGGAGTCGGTCTGAGGAGGTGATTCATTTATCCGTCCTCCTGGTCATTCAAGAGTGAACTCCTCCGTCTCTAACATCCTTTGTCCAGTCTGTTCTCCGTCCTCTTCTCACCAACACTTCCTCTCAAACCTCATCTAACCTTTGACCTCGGTCCATGCCTCATTGCCTCCTCACCTTGATTGGCAACAGTGGAAATGACAAACCTTCAAACATTCAGCCACTTCCACAGGCGATGATTAAACCTTATTATCCTTTTAGCTTTTTGCTAATGTATTTTACCTCATTTCTTTAGCTCATTTTAAGCTATCATTCGAAGCTATGTTTTTTGTTTTCATTTTTTTAAACCTTTAACCTTATTATCCTTTTAGCTTTTTGCTCAAGTATTTTACCTCATTTCTTTAGCTTAATTTAAGATATCATTCGAAGCTAAGATTTTTGTTTTCATTTTTTAAACCTTTGTCATATCTCTCTGCAGTCAGCCGTGTTGGGCTAACCTTTAGCCTTTTAGCTCCATCTTTTCCTCGACGTCTTCACCCAGATTTTTCCTTCATCTTCTTTTTAAATACCTGCATGAATATCATCCCATCATCTGGGTCACTGCCGGGAAAAAAAAAAAGAGGCATGATTTAATTAACCTCCAAGCATATGTTGATGCAGACTTCTGATGTGGCTTTAATGAAGTCTCAAAAAGGGGGCAACCACACACACACACACACACACACACTCTCACAGAGAACTTTTCTGTTCGACCTTGTTGGTCATCAACAGTTTGTCTGCGGCTGCAGGCCGAGGTGAATACGGTCCGTCTGTGTTCTAAATTCACTTTTTAGGTCGTGAAAGTCGTCATCCACAGCCTGAAATATCCTTTCCTCCTTCCTCCTCCTCCTCCTTCTTCTTCGTACCTCTTTTTGGCGTCCCTGAGTGGCTGTCCTCGATGTGTGGCTGACTGTCCTGCTGTCCAGAGCAGCAGCAGCAGCAGCTGGACCTCCGGCTCACTCTTCATCTGTTTCTTTCTTTGCTTTGATGCAGAGAAGAAGAAGAAGAACCAGAACAGGTGGATGGTGTTTGTGATCTTGTGACTCGTAGCCATAGAAACAGCTTTGAACCTGCGGTGGACGCACAGTAACTTGTGTGTTTGTTGAAGACCTGACCTATTTACTTCTATTTCCCAAAAGTCTGCTGCTGCTGCTGCTGCTGCTGCTGCTGCTGCTGCTGCTGCTGCCTCTGGTGGTGGGTTCACGTGGTTCACTGATTCCCATTAAAACCCCAGCGTCCAGCCTGAATCTGTCTGTTGATTTACAGCTCGTCTGCATCAACAGACTTTTTATAATTGGTGGCATGTGACCACTGGCACTGGGGTATTAATAATTCAACCTCAGCACACACACGTACACACACGTACACACACCAGAGGCAGGTCTGTCAGGAAGAAAGCTTCAGGGGATCAACAACATTGACATAAAAAAAGGAAAAAAATTACTTGAGTTAAGATAAACATGGAGTAAAAAACACCTGAAAAGAGTTAAAAAAATCACTGAAACGTCTACTGTGTTTTCATCTAAAAATATTGATAATGTCACAGATTAGACTAATTAAAAAAATGATTGATATTATCATAACCTGGCCTGGAAATCACTAACAATCAAACCTTTAATACCTTAGCTCAGGTATCTCCAAACTCTGGCCTGGGGGCCAATTGCTGCCCATGGTTAATTTTTTTTAAAGCATGTCATAAAGTGCATCACTTGTGTTCCACCACCAGGACTGTTTTACTGGATTATTTTTACTCTTTCAGATGTTTGTGCTAATAACTTGTTTTTTTTATCTGCGCTGCATAAAAACAACCGTGGTTCTACTGTACTTTCTGGGTCAGTACTGACAAAAAATGAACTTGGGGTCAGACATGTGTCTGTGGTTCCATGTTAACCTTTGAGTGACATGGGATTTACTCCGAAATTCAAGGCAGTTGTGTTCAGTTCAGAAACCTTGTCCAAGGTCAGGGAGGTCGGGAGGTTTAACTGACAGTGAAATATACTGCATGAAATACAAAGAAAATTGTCATAAATCTAAAACTCTAGCTGGAGGGAGGGGGGTCGGGGGGGGGCTGCAGGAAGATGTTTGTAATCTAATCAGTTGATGAGTTCTGTGCTGCATGTAAACAGGGCCACGCGGCGACAACAGCAGCGTCTGTGTCTCCTGAGATGCTACATTTAGACGCTTCACAAAGAGGCCCATTGAGACAGGACTCGTATTAACAAGAGGAAGTGGCCAATAAAAACCTGTAGTGTCTCTCCAGATGGTATTTTAGCTGCCGGCACATTATACCGACTGTTTCTGTAACGCTCAATAAACGACTGCGGCGAAGAGACCATGTGATCTTCATTAGAGGCCAGCTCAGTGTCGTCTCCTGGCGTCCTTCAACCTGTGGAGCCGCAACCACTGAACGCAACGTCTCCATTAATGAATACACGTTAATTTAAAAATGTAGAAGAAGTTTTTCTTCCTATTCAGTCACTATTAGCATTAGCATTTTTGCATTTGCTGAATAGGAGGTGGTCACTGATCAGCAGCCAAAAATTAAATTACAGCCTGTGATTTAATGACCTGAAGTTTGGGCAGAAAAAGAACGGATGACGTCCATAGTTTAATGACCATCGTCTCTGCACAGAAGTCTGTACGGTTATAAACGAATTCAGATAAAGGCTGAAGTGAAGCTAAAAACAAAGACAACGGCTAAAATGCTAAAGTTTAATGTTGACCAAATTGGTTAAATTAGTCAAATATACAGACTGTCTGTCCTGACTAAAAGTTGACCAGAGATGTAGCAACAATGGGGGAATAAAAATATTGATTAGCAAAGCAGCTAAAAGATAGCATAGAAATGGCTAAATTTATTAAGTCAAATATTCTCACAGCTCCTGTTGTAAATGGACATGGAGGAATTCCAAACTGTTTCTCGAACACATTTTTTAACAAGTTAATTTTCTGCCCTGACCTTTGACATAGTTTCTGCCTAAATACGCATTTGTGTGTGTGTGTGTGCATGCGCGCTTTAAAAGGATCCAACAGTGCGATGAGACCAGTCATATTTTCATTCCCACACATTCACATCAAAGCCGTGGCCTGTGGCACCACTGGTTCTCATGAAGACATCCTGACTGTGTCGGAGTCTCTGGGACTTTCTGTCGGAGCTTCACACATCCTGCACCGGGGTCGGCTCCTGACTCCCGTCAAAGGAGCCCTTTGTAGACGAGAGCCGCGCACGTGCGCCGCCTCTGAAACGACGACCTCCGAGTGAAACAAATTAATTCCCTTCACGACAGTGTGACACAGTAACTTAATTATTTTTTTGGTTAAACTCCTCTGTGTGTTCTATTCCATTCGATTGAAGAAAGCATTTTAAAAATGTAAAATAGGAAATGCTACATTTTTGTGCAAGCAGCTAAAAGTTAGCCACGGTGTACATGTGAAGCTAATAACACCACACATTACCGTGCGTTAATTTTACAGCACGAAAATAGTCGTAATAAACACGAGTTAACTTCCTGTTGTGGTCAAACGTCCTCGGAAATTATTCAGCGCTAACTAAAATATTGATGAAGCCTCAGCGCGGCTAATGATGCACATCAATGATTCAGTGTTAACGCTGCATCATCAACGCTCTTCTCCAACGTTTATAAAAATCCTCGCCCCGTGCCTCACTCCTGCTGTTGCTGTTGCTACCGTGTGACTAAGTTTTCCCAGAATGCTCCCCTGGGGAGCCCGTCTCTGATGATGATGATGCTAATTATGACGATCAGCGCCATAATGGAAAACCAACCCCGAGGTCCAATCTGTTTCCTCGCCCGACGACTTCACACCCAAAGACCCTAAGTGGCCTCAGCCTACGTCGCTCCTGCCTCTCAGATGATGCTGATGCTGATGTTGCCCCAGTAATAGTTGCCAGGCAGCGGTGAAGTGCTAATTTCGATGGGCGGTGGGGCTGTTAAATTGGCGGGTGGTATTGACATGGGGCTGTCAAGATGGTTGGAAAAACGACAGGTGGGAGGGCGGCAGAGAGGGGGCACTGTGGCCTTGGACAAATGGAAAACTACAGTTAGGTCAGTGAGTCAGTTAGAAAAAAATAAAACCTCCGATTGACGTCGGCGCTCTGAGAGAGGCGCCCCGCGTTCAGAGGTGTGAAGAAAATCATGTAGAAAAACACGTTCACAAATGGAATTGTGTTGACGTCGTATCACACCTTATAGACAAGACTGTTGTCAGTAGTAGCAGTGTGTATGTATATATGTGTATATATGTATATATATTTTATATATATATATCATGCATTTAAACATATACATGGCCTGTAAATATATATCTACCTACACATAAAACATACGTATGTGTATGCACTCCTAATAGAAATATATGAAGTCAAAATTAGACCAATTAGAAAACAACATGTGGTCATGTGACCTAGTCATATAAATATGTTGTGGTCACAAACGTGTCCCATCAGGACCGCGGCCCACTCAGCCTCGGACTGTTTGCTTTTTGACCTGTGTGACCTGTGTCACATTATGATGATGTCATTCACCACCAGGAGGACGTGTTTCCTCATTTACTTCATTGAGAAAAGAAGAGAAAAGAAAAGAAGAGCTTCTGTTCTCCAGCTGGAACAAAGCAGTGATATCAAAGAGAATCCAGAACCAGAGGACTGATGCTGCTGCTGCTGCTGCTGCTGCTGCTGCTGCTGCTGCTGTCAGTCTTTTATCCCACACGGTTCTCTATTCCCTGGGAGCGACTTCTGCACAGCCCTGGTGTTGATGCGATTTTCCCCACAAATAGCATCCGTGATGCGGCGTGGCGTTCAGATCTGTGGCTGCGCTGCCGCAGACACCAGAGGCACAAATGTTTTCACATCAGATTAGCAGAGTGTTGGATCAAAGACGGGGGGAGGAGGGGGTGACAAAGAGGAAGGATGGTGGCAGAAAAAGGAAGTTGTCAATCAAGGTGGGTGGTTGGTAGTTGGAACAGACCTGCCTCTGTGTGAGCACATCCTGTCAGAAACACACAGACTCTCCATTTGTTGTGATGAGATGCCTTTCTCTGCTGCTGCTGCTGCTGCTGCTGTGGCCTAAATCTGTCTGCAGTTCAGTCTCCGCAGCCATGAATTATTGGGCTGCAGCGTTGGGGTGGGTTGGCAGACAACAGACAGTCTGTGGGCTGTTTATTCACTGAGTCGGAGAAGCTCAGAGAGATCACACAGATCTACGACAAACAACGAAAGACGAGTGACGGGGGGAGGAGGGGGTGACAAAGAGGAAGGATGGTGGCAGAAAAAGGAAGTTGTCAATCAAGGTGGGTGGTTGGTAGTTGGAACAGACTGAAGTGGACCAGCAGGGGCTGCTGCCGCTGGTGGCGGCGGCGGCGCCGCCGGTGGCGGTGCGCGGGC
>NC_024324.1:2538985-2542632 GCF_000523025.1 Cynoglossus semilaevis
GGGGGGGGGGGGGGGGGGGGGGGGGGGGGGGGGGGGGGGGGGGGGGGGGGGGGGGGGGGGGGGGGGGGGGGGGGGGGGGGGGGGGGGGGGGGGGGTTTACTTCTTAAAAGTAACTTCTTTTTTTTTTAGAACCAGAGAGTAAAATATTCCAGCTTTGCTTGTACTCAGGACTTGTTCGTTGTTTATGGTTTTTCTTTGGGTTTTTTTTTTCCCCCAAATATTAATGCCTCTGTGCCAGACGGAGTGATGGGCTGTTTAAGGAGATACTGTAAAACACTTTGCCACCTACAGGGGGCGGCCTGTTGCAGCATCTTCATCTGCTTTTAACACAAGAATTTGTGTGGGATGAATAAAGCTAGATTATATTATTGATATCTTTATAAATATTTAATTATTTAATTGGATGCAGTAGCTAAGTTCTGATGTCATCATCTTTGAAGTCTGTCTTCTCAGTAGAACTTTTCTGTCCAACCACGTGAGCTCTGTGTCAGTGTTGAATCCACGTGTCTCAGCTCGGAGCTGAAGCCTGACGTTGTTTACATCCTGTCTTCACGCTCCACTGTGACACAGATCCTGACACTAACACATCCGTCCCCCCTGGGGCGCCGCCGCAGGCTTTTCCCATCATGCCCCAGTGCAGTGTCGTGTTTCGTCTGTAGCGGCCGACTCTGCCAGATCGGTGTCTCGCTACACATCTCAAGGCCAGCAGAGGTCAGTGGGTTTCTGGGTCGGAGTTTTACCGCTGCCCCGGTGACAGCAGGACAGCTGCTTTAAACGAGGGTCCAGACCGACGGGGCTGGGGTCGAGTTTGGACACAGCAGGGCCGCACCTGTCGGAGCGACCCGCGGTAGAATGGGCAGCGTCACAGATCTGGAGTCCTGCACAGACCCGGGTCACATTCTTCCAGCAGGAGGCAGAATTGGTTTTTAGGATGGGGTTTATTTGGAGTGTCGTGGAGACACTTTTGAAGTCGTCGCTGGTTGTTGGGTCGTTCTCGCTGATTGGAAAATGTGATTCTGAGTTGCCTGTGTGTTGGGTTCAGACTGGGTTCATCCTGTGATCAAACCACAGCCTCATCTGAAAAACTGCAGCAGAAAACGCCGCCCTGCTCCCAGGTTCCCTTTGGGAATTTGTCTCCCTGTGAAGGTGTAGAAACATCACAGAGCTGCCGGTTGTCGGTGTAGCACAGGCTCAGACACGTGACGGGTGGGTGTGGGGGCGTGGGGCCTCGTGTTCAACGGAGCGCCGGGGTCACGGTGGTCAGGCTGAGACTGCAAAGTCCCCGAGGGGCTGAGAGGACGCAGCAACTTCACTCTGGATCATCTTCAGCTGACGGTGCAGTGAGTCGGCAGCGGGGATGCTATTCTTCTTCATCCCAGCTGTCAGCAGGAGGGGGCGGGCGAGGGAGACGGGGGGGCCGAGGGGGTGTGGCACCAATCCCTGAACTCAGTTCTAATGATTTGACGTTAAAATTCGCCTGATGAGCTAAATTAGCACAACATTAGCACAACATGTTGACAAACTTCCACCTGACTCTGGTTCTGGCTACATATGAATTAGCATCACATGTCTGACCTCTGACCTCTGAGATTAAACCTGAAAAAATGTTATTACGATGACAAAAAGTTTTTTTAAAAATATCTTTGTTTTTTCTTCTTCTTCTTTTTCTTCTTCCAGGGTTAGAAAAGTCCCGTTCCCTGTGAAGGTGTGTCGTTCGCCCGTGCAGCTCCACATGCGCGGGAAACCCAAGAGTGTGACCGTGGAGACCAGAGCTGGTCAGCAGGGGGCAGATTTTAAGAAGAGTAAAGACGGCTTCATCCTGCTGATCCCATGAACCCAGAAAAGACGGCCTGGACCGGGACCTGGAACCACGTGTTTTCTCATCACAAACATGCAGGTTTGTACGGGACTGAAAACACGGGTGGAAAATAGAATATTTAATGGTTTAAAGTACAACGTTTGAACATTTACTGGACTTTATTTTGACGGCGGGGAATTCTTCACAATTTTTTTTTTTTTTTCATTTTGTTTTTTTTTTTCTAATAAATGTTTTTTTTCTTGTGTTAAATATTTAAAGTTTTTTTTTTTTTAGCTCAGGATATTTTCTTTTTAAGTTGCACATCATGTTGTATATAAAATGAAACGATCCAAAGGTATTATCACAAACCCATTTATCTGCCTGAACTCCAGCTGCTTCGAAAAAGGAATAGAAGAAAAAATTACTCTTATTTTATATCTAATATAATTAAAAAACAAATACTGACCTGTGTCTTAGTGACGGTTTGACCTTGCTGTGATTAAAGCGGCACACTGTCTGTGTGTGTCTGTGTGTGTGTGTGTGGTCAAGTCCACCTGTACATTTTACAATGATTCTGATTTACAGTGTGGGACAAACGGAACGTTCCGTGATCCTCGGCGTCTCGTGTAATTTTTCATTTTCCACTGGACTCTGCAGAATCTTTGTCACTGGAGCGACTTAACAATGTGCTGCGCTGGTGTTCAGTCAACGCTTTCAGCAGATACTGTACGTCTGGAGGTGATGTGGATGCAGATGCAGCATCTGTGTGTGAGTGTGTGTGAGTGTGTGTGAATACTGACTGTAGCATGGAGTGAAGTCACAGCAGTGAAGTCGACATCAGTCTTTATCAACCAGTCGTGTGTCATAGAATAAGTATACATGTGTATATATATATACATATATACATATACGTATATATGTATACCTATATCTATATATGTATACATATATGTATATATGTATATGTATACATATATAGATATATGTATATGTATACATATATACGTATATGTATATATGTATATATATATACACATGTATACATATATATGTAGATATATATATATACATGTATGTATATATAGATATACGTATATATATTTGTGTGTGTATGAATGGGTTGAAGGCCTCAGCAGCAGTGGTCGGTCAGTGGTCGGTCAGTGGTCGGTCAGTGGTCGGTCAGTGGTCGGTCAGTGGTCGGTCAGTCGACCTGTACCACAGACAGGTCACCACTTTAATGTGGTTTTGTTTCTTTGAAGTTGATCCTGGAGTTTACACACGGGTGTCGTCAGGATCAAGGCCTTGAACGGCTCTTGTTAGATGATTGCAAACTTGCGTTGACTTCCCCCTACAGGCCGTTTCACACCAATTCACACCTTTATTCTGGTCCCAGTAACGACTGTCACGTGAGTGTGAAGAGAGTGTGTGTGGTGGTAACAGACAGACGTGGAGGTGGAGGTGTTTGAAGACCGCTCCAGGATGTTGACATGGTTTGATGGTAGTTCTGTCTGGACTTGGAGTTTTCTGTCAACCAAATATAAACGAGTTTCAATAATAATAATATTAATAATTTGAACTGTATTGATCTTTGACCTTGTTCTTGTGTTTGTAGCAGATCTGCTGAAACAGACGCCAAGTGTGTGGTTTCTCTGGGAATTGTACCCAAGCATGCTAAACACTATCATCTGTTATTATCTGTTGATAATTTATTTTCTACACGTAAACCCACACACACAGATACACACACACCTTATCGCACTTGTCTTCTGATTCGTTTTCCCATCAGTCACTGCTGCTGCTGCCAGCTTTTCTACCACTTCATCTCTTTCCAATTATCCTCCTCTGATCA
>NC_024324.1:2542764-2548793 GCF_000523025.1 Cynoglossus semilaevis
TGTGTCTGTTGTTGTTGCTGTTGTTGTCGCTGCTTCTGTTTTGCTCCGCGTCTCGTCGACTTCATCAGGACCTGATGGTCGTCGATGTCGTCACTTAAATCAGGCAGCAATTCCATTACAAACAGACGGACACCTGCTCTGTCTCTCTGTGGAGATTAGCAGCTCTGCACTGAGGATTTGGTAACGAGTTGGAGAGGATTTACCAGCAGGAAGATAATGTGTGTCCTGCTGCTGCTGCTGCTGCTGCTGCTGCTGCTGCTGCTGCTGCTGCTGGTCCAAATCCTCAGGGTTGACCCCACGCCTGGTTTGGTGGAACCCGTAGGTTCTTTCCGAGGTCACAGGCTGCAGATTACAGCGCGGTGACCTGGGGGCAGATTGGTTTTTGCTTTAGAATCAGCGCGTTATCAGTTCTGAATCCTCATAATCTGAAAATGAATCACAAACCAATGAGTGCCTGGAGTTTAATGTTTCTGTAAAACCCCAGTGGATTCTGGGTAAAAGCCGCTGGTGCAAAGATTCTTTTTGTGAGTTGTCGTTATTCCCTTTTTTTCCCCAGTTTGACTCTGAGACGACAGGGAAAAAAAGACAGTCCACAGTCTCTCTGTGGGCCGTGGGCCGTGGGCTGTAGGCAGGATGTGACCCATACAAAATACTTTTCTTACTATTTATCTGATGTTTGCTGAACTCACTGGTAAAAGTTCAAGTCTGTGACTTTTCTTCTCATACTTAAAAACCTTAGACTTGTTTTTGGAAGCATTTCTAATCAAAACAGACTTTTTTCCTGTGATTTTTGACTGGACATAAAAAGATAAAATCCTCAGGGACAAACTAACGTGAACCCCCTTTGAAATATAGTTTTTTTATTTAATTCAATCGCTCTAAACAACGATGTATAGAAACTCCTGACACGCAGCTTGAATTATTGTCTTAATGACTAAAGGCAGCCGTGACAGGAGGGTGATCTTGGAACACGCTGATCCCAGAGGGACAACAAAAGCCAGAGAACTTCACCCTGAGGCCTTCAGGGGCCGCTGGGAAAACACAACGCTGCTATAGATGTGTGACACTGGGAGGCAGGGACCGGGGTGATTTGTGCGTCCACGGAAAATGGGAGAAATGTGGAGAAGACCACGGCAGGGTGTGGCAGCCATCTGTAACTCTTCATCGACTCTTCCTCTTCATCTGTTCCTCTTTATTTTTTTTTTTTTTTCAATAATCAAAGCATCAGCTCTCACCTCTGTCCACAGTCTGGACACTGACCTCAGCACTGACCGGCAGCATATGGTTCTCCTCAAAGTCCAAGACTGGGAACAGATTCAAAATGTCTTCAACAATCTTGTTCTAGAAGCTTCAGTTCGACAACGACCTGAGCAGAAACTAAGCTGAAAAATTATGATTTTTAATCTTTAAATTTTTTTTTTTATTTATTGCAACTTGTCCATTTCCTATGTACAGTCTATGACATTAGCAACACGTGAGCTAAAACTCGTAGCACACCTTTTCTCATTAGAAAAATAGACTTTTTTTTTTTGGCATTGAACCAGTGACACGACTGGTCTGTGATCATGTGACTTCACTGTCATGGCTGTTGTAGAGACAGTAACCTCTGGGTGTGACGGGCCGGACCATGACTGATTAGATTTGTCCAATGAAACGCTGTGGCTGCGTTAGGTTAAAGTGTCCCGTGTTGTGAACAGAAGAGGTCCTGGGTTCAATTCCCTGCCGTTTTTTTTTTAGGTGCCTAGTTTTAAGATGATGTCGCTGGTTATCGGAGGATTGTTGGTTTGAATCCCACCCTGGCTGTGGTGTGTTGAGCAAGCACTGAAAAATCTGAACCCTCGGAACCTGCTAGCCTTTTATGCTAATATACGATATTTAGCTTCTGTTCTTTTTGGTTTTGGTGGAAGTGAAAATTCTTTCCAGATTTTTCTAGGAGTCATTTCAAATAAATACATGCGACTTGTAGATCAATGTGAACGTTTTAACATTTTTCTTAATTTTTTGTTTTTAACTAACTGCACAGAGAGCTACAAGATGCTAATGTGAGGTTTTAGCTCTGGTTCTCCGGCTGGTACCGACTGGACCGAAGCTGCAGAGTGGATTCTGGACCACAGTATTTCAGGGTGTCTGACTCTGCTGCTTCACAGCGGCTGCTGCCAGGAAGCCAAAAGGCCATCTGTGGGCCATTGTGTTTAACCTCCTTTTTTTTTTTTTAATGTGCTAGCTGAATTTATAGCCTTCTTTAAGTTAGCAGGGCTGCAGGCGAGGAATATATCACATGTAGTGTGAGCGAGAACAAAGGAGGCGTTGGTTAAGTGTGTGTGAGTTCTGCAGATGTAACGCTCCGAGAAGCCAAGGTGGAAAAAAAAGGAGATGTTTTTGTTCAGAGTCTCGGCTCAATACTTTATTAAATAGTCAACATAGTAAACACCGTCATCATCGAACTGGAAAAGAACAAAAAGTCACAACATGAATGGAATAGTCACATTTTTTTCAAGTCTATTTTTTTCTCTATCAACAGTATTTGTTTTTGTACTAAACACACGTTTCAGTGGCTTCACAAAAGTCACACCAGGTCATGTGACGCTATGACGGTCACACTGGAGAGGGTTGTGGGGGTGGGGGTTCAGGACGACCTGGACCTGGTGATGGACACGAGGACACTGGACAGATTCATATTAATGTCTCTATCAACGTTCAGTGATGTCAGAGGTTTGAATTGTCTGGATACTGTGTGGTTCTGTCTGCTACGAGCGCAGACCCGGTCTGAGACGGAGCAGCCTGCGACAGACGCCGAACGTACAACGGCCGTCTTTGTGCCTCCAGCTGGTCCGCTGAAGAGACAAACCCATTGATGGGATCTGACTTGATGATTTCTCTGCAGTATCTGGTGAAAAAAAGAGGAAGTTGCCTTAACCAGACGGTGTCAGTGATGTGGCCCAGTCGTGGGCCACAACTATGGTTTTAGTTGTTGGCTGGTACACAGCACAGATTTTGTCAAAGTCCAGACTTTATCGGATCAGAGGAACTGTCTGGGTGCTGAAAAAGGAACTGTTGACTTGGCCTACACCCTGCTATAAATAACAGGCCTTTTGTGGTCAATGCAAAATGTGGCCTAGAATGTGGGCCACATTACAGCTAAGCTTTGCAGAAGATTTTAGTTTGTAGCCCAGGTTTTTTTAAACCATATTCTGTGTCCCTACAGTCTAGGACCCTAGATGAAATGAACCCAGTTTGAAACTAGATGTGTGAGAGAGCGCCACCTGTTGGCTGACAGTACTGTTGACATTGTGTGTTTCCTACAGAGAAACTCTCAGGGTTTCCAGTTACCAAAGAACAAAAAACAAAACTTTTTCAACACCACGTATAAAAAAAAAACACAGAGAAAAACGAATACGTTAAAAAAAAAACCTAAACTACTGCACGGGCATCCATGCTACTGCACAGCTAAACTATTTCAACTACTGTTGTCCAGTGTTTTGAGGACGTTGTTGTCAGTCTGTGGTTGTCCGTCCACCTACAGCAGCAGCAGTAAACTGAAATAACCCACAGCTCACGGAGCCGCGGCCTCTTTAGAGGTGAGAGATCAGTTCTTAGCGTTCAAACAAAATCCCCAGAAAAAAAACAATGAGTTTTTTCAGTGATCAGTTGATGAATTTTGGCCATGTTTGATGAATTTGATGTTGTCCTTCAACGGTTTACATCCTGCTACAATTTTGGCTTTACAGCCGTACCTTAGCTGGAGATCCACAAACAGTTCTGTGCTAAAAGGACCGGGAACTAGAGGAGAACCAGAACCATGTTAAACACTGGGCTGTCGAACTCCGGACCAGTACAATCACAACATAATTACCTGGAAATAACAAACAGTCTTTGTCTTTTCAACACTTAATAACCAGGACTGAGGAAATGACAGAATGTACCAGTAGATAAAGTTCCAGGTCCAGGTTCCAGACCTGGTTTACTTCAGTACTTCAGCTCCAGTTTCCACTGGGAGTCACCTCCAGATTAGTTTCCACTCAGCGTTTTTATCCTTGGAATTTCACGTCATGTTTCTGTCGGAACGGTTTGATTGGACTTCGTTGGCTCTAAAGGCGATTGGTGCAGCACTGATTTCCGTTTCTTACAGACAAATGTAGTTGAGTTTCCCGATAATCGGTACCGCCGCTCTGTGTCTGCGTCTCCGTAGAGAAAATTATTTTTTCGTTTTTTTTATTAAAGTGAAATGCGTCGCTGATTTTCCACTCGAACTCGCCGTTCGAGGTGTCGGCGCCACGCGTGGCGGAGAAGCAGATGTTGGCCCTTAACTTTGACCCACATTCACACGCGGACACAAACCAACACTGGTGCCCAACAAACGGGTCCATTCTGCCCGTCCTCGTCCTGACAATGGCTGACGGGTGTGGGGTGTCAAGGCTAAGGAAACAACAGCTGAGGGTCTGTGACGGAGAGATGGATGGAGCCACCGAGGGAGGGAGGGAGGCAAGGGGTGAGGAGGAGGAGGAGGAGGAGGAGGAGGAGGTGATAGTCAAAAGACCAGTGTTCTTTATGAAACCAGTGCCAGGACAGTGAGACAGCAGGAGAGACAGACAGTTGGATTTGGACGTGAGAGTTCCAGGTTGATGCTGCTGGACTTGTTAGCTGAGAAAACTGCAGTTTTTTAAATACTTATACAGTTGTACACATTAGTACTTTTTTAACTTTTACTTCTTCTAAACTGTTTGACACCAAAGTATATGATGTTCTGTCCATATGTGTCAAAAACTGTAAATATATATTTTTTTAGCTGTTACATTTATTGTAGCTTGCTAAAACTTTTAATACAATTTAAGGATCCTACAGAGGGCGCTCTTGAGTGCTGCCTAAACAATCAATGTGTCATGTTCTTGAGAGAGTTTTTTTTCTTCACAGATTTACACCAGTTTGAATTTACTCCGATTCTAAAGTATTACTTTCTTTCCTCACGTTTTTCCCCCGTTCTCCTGTTGATTAGTCGTCAGGATTAAACCTGGATTACGCTCCTAGGAAATGCCTATACGTATGCACACGTGTGTGAAGGTCACAGCTGATGGGGTATTTGTTTAAGATTTGACCTTTGGGGGGTAAATATATTGAGTTTCTAAATGATCGTAATTAGGAAAAAATGATAATTTGCACGTGTGCCACTGTTTGCGGTACAGCCTGAATGAGCAGGGCTGCCCAGCTGTGGTGAAGTGAGGCAGGCTCGCACCCCCCCCCACAGGGGGCGAGGGAGGGGGAGCGGGGGGGCGCAGTAATCTGCTAATCTCATTAATACTGCGGCCGTGGGTGCCCCCTGTCAACACGACGCAGGGGAACAAAGGACGAGTAAACAGCTGACGACCCTGGATGCCTTTCAACCCACGGTGCCAACACACACACACACACACACACAAATGTTTGCACAACATGTCAGCTGATCTAGATCTGCCAGGAAACTGTCCTCAGGTTGGTGATAAGACGTGAAAACACAGCAGAGTCCAGAACAACAGCGACCGTCTAACGCTGCAGCCTCAAACGGATCAACAAACACACGACCTGGGTTTTTTTTATGCTGATTAAACATGCTGCAGGACCTCATGTTGGACCACCCAGCTGTCCCCATCAGTCCGAGTCACTCTGTCTCACTAAGAGGGGCGTTGAACCAGCAGTCGTGTACCGTGTTTGGGGAGAAACCACTACGCTGATCTACTGAGCTGAATCTACCAGAACTCCTCGGTGGAACCGCGATACTCGGGTTTCACTGAGTGATGACATTCAGAGTTCCGGGAGTTCAGATCCACAGGAGCAGCTGGGACGACGGGCAGCAGCCGCATGGGGTCGGATTATGGGGCAGGTGGGACAAATGGTTCCAAATGCTGCGTAAACCCCAGTGGATATTCCAGAGGAGAGGAGTCAGCGGGACACGGCAGGGTCCGACAGGCCTCACGGGAACAGTTGACAAATGCTGACCCTTAAAGACTTTGTGCCAGCCTAGTCTGAGTCAATCCAGGCGTCCACTACTTGGAGTC
>NC_024324.1:2548829-2580453 GCF_000523025.1 Cynoglossus semilaevis
GGAATTGATCTGAATGTGCAAGTAATTGTGTGCATGAGATGCAGCAGGCATGTAACCAGTGGAGGGCGCTCCTCACCGATCCAACATGCGACTGTAATCCTGAGGAACACAGCTGCCTTCGCTCTTCAGTTCGGCGAACACCTGTGTGAAAAAGTGCGGGTCTGCGTTGATCCGCAGCATCTTGGAGCTGGTGGCGTCGATGATGGCCAGGCAGCGGTCCCAGAAGGCCTCCTTACCCGCCTCCACCAGGAAGGGCTTCAGGGGGTACGAGATCTCGTTGCCCATGTAGGAGTAGGACAGGTAGAGGCAGGTGAGCAGGATGGCCTGCAGCTCGTGCTCCGACGCCACCAGGTCGCCGTCCACCACGTCTCGGCACAGCATGTAGACGAAGACGACGTTGGCCGGCGTGACGAAGGCCTGGTCCTGCCATCCTTGGAGCAGCAGCGATCGGTCCACAGCCCGCAGCCAGAGGACGGGGTCGGCGGGGGACAGGTGCTTCAGTCGGTAGCAGCGGCAACACAGGAACTCGCCCAGGCAGCGCAGCAGCTCGCTGGTGGACGCCTGCACGATCACTCGCTTAGGGGACGAGGTCGCAACATTTGGCGGGACTTTCGTCACAGAGGACACCTGCTGAGGTTTGCCGTAGGCGTATCCGTGGCCCTGACCCATCCCCAGTCCATATCCAAGCCCCAGGCCCAGGCCCAGACCCGCCGGACCCTCGTAGCTGGACAGGTTGGCGCAGGACAGCGACTTCTTCACATTCTCTCGGTTGAGGTGCAGCACCGAGTCCTTCTGGTAGATGCTGATGTTGTTGTTGTTGTTCAGGGGTTCCCCGAGGTTGGACGGCACTCCCGAGGAACCCTTCTTGTTGTTGTTGCCCTTCTTCTTCGTGGAGGCCACCAGTCTCTTCCACGTGAGTGCCGGCAGGAAGATGGACTGGCCCCTCTTCAGTCCGCGCTCCCTCTGGCTGTTGAGCGAGCGGCTGCTGATGCTCGGGTAGTGGCTGAGGGAACCGGCGTGGTTTTCGTAGTAGCCCGGTTTACGGGAGCTGGGTGAGATGGACAGTACGGTTCCCATGGTGGGTCAAAACTCTGGTGTCGGGGGGTGAAGTTCTGGGGCGATAGAGAAGGAAAGGTTTATATCTCAGAGTCCAGGAGACGGGACATGGACAGACATGTCACTGTGAGAGGAGGAGGGACGACCTGGGACAGAAAACAGACATTTCTTTACTTTTTTTGTTAATAATGCACTTACATTTGTGTTTGGTTCTTAGCAGTTTTGTTTTTGTTTTTCGTAGCCCTTTGGCTAAATGTTAGCTCCTATGTTTTTCACTCAATATTTATTTTACATTTTTTTAACTGTTATGTTTTTACCTTTAATCTTTCCTGTTTCCTGTCTATTCCTGCATTTTATTTTATTTTTTCTTCATCAACCCTTTAGTTGTTTGTAGGTCGACTCTCGTTATTATCCCACTAATTAACCAGAAGTGCCGTCCACTGATTAATCTTCCCAAATGCAGTGGCAGACGGAGCCGTTGGCACACGGCTGTTTGGACAGTCATAAATCTGTGTCTTAAAAAAGCGTGGACTCTCAGATTTATGGAGATTTACTGTCAGATATTTTTAAAGCCAACATTTACCTCCGATACTGGATTTAAACTGAAGTAAATGCTGTAAAATCCACATCTGTCACTGCAGAAACTGGGAGTTTTTTTCTCTCTCTCTTTTTCACTCACTTCAGCCTGTCCTGTTTCTTTAATTTAATTTTAATTTTAGCTCATGTTGTTGGGCAGTTTTTTCCAAATCAGATTTGTATATTTAAACATTGCTCATTATTCTTGTAGGTTACATTTTCTACAGACCTTCACGGTGTGTTTGCAGTGATTTAAGTTTGATTTAGGAAGTGTCAGATCAGCAGTAGAACCTCCTCCTCTCTGCTGTGGAACTTACTTGGTGTTCGCTCCAGATGTTTCCCGTCTTTGACTCCGCAGAAGAGCGCGGTGCGGTCACTGGTTCGCAGCCACAGACGTTGTTTTGACTCGGTCTGTCCTCAGAGATGCCAAATGTGATTCTGGATGTGGAACAGCGCACCGGTCCTCGCCAGAAGGCGCGATGCTGCAGGTGTCATCCTCAGATCCAGGTCAGATCTGCGCTGATGATGATGACGACGACGACGAGGCTGCTGTGTCTGATGGAGGTTTTATTCTCATCTCCATGTCCGAGGTGAGGAGGACACGCGTGTTTCTGGTCACAGCGTCTCTGTCCCTTCACTCTTCTCCGTGTCCATGTCGGATCCGTGCGTAAAAGTCTCGTCACGCGGCGGCGTCACCTCCGCTCAGCTGGAGCTTCTGTCTCCCACTGACTGAGGATCAGCCCCGGCACACGGTCTCTCTCTGATCGACCTCTCTCCTCCACCCCTCCTCCACCGCCCCTCCCTCCCTCCCTGATGTTAGACACAGAGCGCCTCCTCTCATCCTCACCCCCTCCTCCCCCTCTACCCCCAGACTCTCACAGCTCTGAGACTTCTGTTCTTCAGCCTTTTATTCTTCCAGTCAACTATGGCTGGTGAAAAAAATGACATTATTATTTAGATTTATTTAGATTTAGATTTTTTTTATCTCTGTTAAAAAGGCTGGTGAAAAAATGACATTAATTAGATTTAGATTTTTTTTAAAATCACAAAAACAAGTCTTTCAGCTTTAATCAGCGTTTTCAAGACTGAAAATTCAAATTCAGTTGGAGTAAGGATCAAATTTCAAACACAACTGTGATGGAAACATGATCATTTGATTTGATTTAAACAAAAGTAATCCAGTCTGGTTTTAACTAGCAAAATGTAATCTGAAGTAGTCTGGTCTGGTTCTGTCTAGTCTGGTCTGGTTCTGCCTGGTTCTGGTCTGGTTCTGTCTGGTTCTGTCTGGTTCTGTGGTCAAGTTCTCAGTATTTGCCTGTAATTCACTCAAAGACTGAGTCTGAACTAAGTCTTTGGTGTTTGAGTCTGGTCTAAGTCTCCAGAAGAGTTGACAGACTTTTGTGACTGTGTCTGGTCCGGTCTGGTTCTGGAGTCCGACCTGGACTCGGAGCAGACCCTGAGTCCTGGACTCTGGTGTTCTGACATGACATAACAACAGCAGCAGCTCTTCATTATGATCACGATCACACTGTTCAACCCATTTAGCTGATTGGTCATAAATCTCTCTGCAGCCTCGGCTAAAGAGAAGCTAAAAGCTTGTTTGGCTGCTTCTCTGACAAACTGTCAAAACACCATCACATCACTGTGTGTTTTCATCCCACAGATGAACTCAGTCCTTCATTTAAGACTTTTTAACCACAGACACACACACACACACACACCAGGACCAGGACACGGCAGGAGGTTCTGTCTGGGTCTAAACTCTCTGACAGACTTTTAGTTCAAATGTATAGTACATAGTATTTAACCTAAAATGTCTGGAGTAGAACCCACAACCCTGCGACTCTAAAACATTTCCTTTGAGTGTTTTATTTATTTGTTGCGGTTTTGCCCCAGTTTAAGAACCGGTTTGTTGATATAATACAGCCAAAGGGCGCCAGGCTGTCAGACAGCGCCACCTGCTGACACGTGTCTGTCGCTCACTCTCTCTAATCCTGCAGCCGGAGCAGCAGGCGACCACACGCTACAGTGGGATTAGGTGACGTTTCTGTCTGTGTTTGGGCTTAAAATGAACGTCATCAGTCGATGATGAACGTTCTAAAAATAAAAAATAAATAAAACAAGATTTGTTTAAAAAAAATCCGTCTCTCTATCGGGAAAAAAATATTTGGAAAATATAACATTTGGTCACGTATCTGCTTAATCAGTGTTTAAAAATTCTCTAAAATTTAAAAAAATGATGAAAATTTAAAAATATGTCGATTTTGTTAAAAATATTAAAGTGATTACACAATTATTAAATAATTTATTTTAGATTTTTTTTAAATTAATGACATCATCGTTCTCTGCTGTTTATGACCATTTAATAGAAAGACTCAGACATAGGGTGCGACCGCCCTCTAGCGGCCCTCACTTGATATAGGCTGAGAACAAGTTTTAAGCTCGAGCAAAAAAGAAGTGCAACAGTATTTAAAAAATGGTAAAAACTTAATTAAAGAACGACAAGGCTAAATGTGAAAGTGAAAAAGTGAAATAAAAAACAGAAAAGATAATAACATTCATAACTTGTAAAAACATTTCCCACATTATTGATGCGTCGTTAAAATAGTTTCAGTAAATTAAGTCCTGGCACGTTGTACCTGCCCTGAGGATGTTAGCGATGGAACCTACCAGTAGAGGGCGGCAGATCCACGTGCATGTCCCTGAGTCTGACTTCATCGCAGATGTGAAGTCATTATCTTTAGCTTCGCCACAGCTCCTCCTAGAGGTGGTGTGTTCACGGCACTGATACAACACTGTAAGACTAAATGATTGAGTATGAAGACGGCCATTACACCCCCTCACCCTCACCCTCACCCCCTCACCCTCTGGACAATGGTTGACCACCATGACTGGTATGTTAATTCTTAAGTCAGTGGAACTAAAATGTGGTGCGAGGACCTTTAGGGCGACTCAAAGATGTCATTATGGCCCCTTGGTGTCCTGTCATGTCCTCAGGCAAATTGACTGGGTGTCAGAGTGATGATTGGGGGGGGGGGTTCTTATGGGCAGGGTCTCATCCCTATCATCACCCGCCTGATTCTGTCTATCTACTTCATTCATTCTTCATCTCCTCTCCTCCTCCTCTCCTCTCCTCTCCCCTCGTCTCCTCTCATCTTATTAATCCTCTAACTTCCTCGCTTCTGCAGTGAGGTTCCGGGGTCAAACCTGTTAACCCGTCTTTAGACAGATACATCATCACTGGGTGGGGGGGGCAGCGTTCTGGTCTCTCCACCTCCGGGCTGGACCGGCTGACAGAAAGTAGCTTTCAGCACCGGGCAAACATTTGATCTGTCCTGGGATCAGCGTCCTCACCCCTCTCTCCCCCATTAACTCGCCCTGTTTCGCTTCACTGCCTGATTTTGTCTTTCATGCGGCTCAGTCCGCCACACACCCTTCACCAACCTGGGGTCCGAAGGAGACCAGAACCACGGGCTCTTCTTCAGTCGGGGGTGAAAACCCACCGCATGTGTCTGTGTTTGCAGGGGCTGATGGGATTTATTCGGGCGGAGAGTGAAGCCTCTGAGCTGCTTTTAGGATTTCGCCGACAACTTGTTTGTTGTTAGAGCGCAGCCTGTGGTGTTAACCCATGACCTCGCTGCCCTTTGACCCGCGGGACGACAAGTCCGTCCACGCGTCAGGGGCAGCTGCTGTCAGACGGTGGAAACATCCAGAGGGGAAGAGGGAGAGAGCGGAACAATCAGATCAAAAACACCGGATACATGATCTGTCTGCAGGAAAAGTGTGAATGAAGCCGCGGGCTGCACAGAGTCAGGGATTAAAGAGCGCCATCAGGAGGTTAAATGACCAATTAACATCAGGATGAACACAAACACTGGCCTCTGAAGAAGGAGAGACTGAAAACAGAGTATAAATAAATCAAGTACTTCAATAGTACTTCATTAATATACAACAGTTCAGACCCAGATACTCCCTCTCCCCCTGGGCTAACATTTAGCCTCTGCTGCTGTATATGTTAGCAATTCTGACCTAGCAATTACTTTTTGGATTTTCTTTTTAGTTAACTGTAATTAACTGTCGACTATCTCTGTTTTTGTTGCATTTCTTGTTGCTATGTTGTTAGCTAACGCCGAGCTTTCTAGATGCATTTATTCCATAGCTGTTTATTCAATGTTTTTGGCTAATTCTTCTAATAATACTTTTTGGGTTTTATTTTCTTTTGGCAACATTGCGGCTAACCTCTTTAGCTTTTTAGTTGCATCGTTCCCCGGCTCTCATTTGTTTAACTTGCTGTCGTTTAGCTATATTATTGGGTGGTGATTTCTGAATGATCTGAATTGGTTTTGGCCATATTTGGAGTTGTTCACGATTTATATTAGTCAGCGTGTTTTTAGCTGAATCGTCAGCTTTTTGTTTTGTTTTTTTGTGCTAACATTCATTTATTCCCCTGGTGTTTTCTTCTGCTTCCTGAATTTGTTTTTGTGGAAACTTTGCAGCTTCTGTACTTTCACCGCATTCATCATAAAGAGGACGTACTCAACGTTCCACCTTTAGAACATTATGTACAAAGAACCCATCACTTAGCCGTGGTATCTTAAAGGTAGGGTTCAGGGGAACAGCTGGGGTTCAAGTGGCAAAGTTCCTGCTTTTACGTTATTGTTTATTGTACCTGGAACTCTGTGTCCATCTGACATCGGTTTCTGTGGCTAGCTGCTGATCAGAGAAGCTGTTAGGATGTTTTTTGTTTTTTTTTCCGATCATTTGCCGACGGTGACTGATGCAGGAGAATTCGGAGGTGAGCGACCAAAAACATTCCATGTGCCACTCACGCGTCCACAGGAATTTGATTATCTTCAAAGCTCGTCGCCTCCAGCGTGTGATATGACTCAGAGCTGCAGAGAAATAAAAAACAAAAAAGAGAAAAAAAAGTCAGACATCTTGCATTCCAGAAACCATTCCACAAAGTACAATAACTTCCTGGAATTCTTCGACCCTCGGCGGCGGAGCCAGGGCACATCCTGTTGTCCTCGCAGCACTTCCTGTTCCATGCGGCCCAATCAGTCTCCAGCGTTGCCATGGCCACTGGAAAACAGTGGCGCTGGTGCTTTGATGGTTAGCGTAAACAGGTAACGCTCGGCTGACGCAGCACAGAGGGACGAGTGAGACGATCTGACAAGTCGATGCCAGCATCAAATTGCTACTGGCGTCTCCACTGTGTAATTTCAAATACCGTAACAGGAAGGTGCACATTTACATGATAATTGAAGTACTGGTACGTGTCAGCGCTGCAGGTCCTCAGAGTTACTGTCAAACCATGAGTTAAACCTTCGTTCTCCGTTCTTTTTTTAGTTGCACGGTAGCAGTGAAGTCATCAGTCAGCCATCTTCATCTGGCAGCGTGTCAATCATCCTTGGGATGGAGTATGGAGTCTATCATAAGGTATGTGGTCCAGACAGACTCAGTTCAGTTCAGTTCCACTCCTTCTGGTCCAGACCAAGACCAAGAGAATCCCTGGTCCACTGTGAGACTAAGAACAAGGACAGACAAACGTTTCTGGCCCAAAGGTTCCTGTTCAGGTTCTTCTCATCCTCTGGTCTCATAGTAATCTTGGAGAACGGTTCTACTCTCCTGAGGAACTCTTGTAGTCAGATCTTAGAAGTGGACACGATGACAAAGGATTGTGGTGGATTTGTGGGTCGCCTGTGGTTCAGTGGTTTGAGGGTGCAGCGTTACCAGGACGGGTCAGAGAGTTTGGTACTAATTTAGATCAGACAGATTTGTGGTCCAACATAAGGCCAGAAACCAGGCCTGTTGCCAGGGATCAGAGAAGTCCTGTGATACAGGACGTCAAGTTGAACATACCTGGGTCAGTCAGTCAGTCAGTCAGTCAGTCAGTCAGTCTGTCTGTTAGTCAGTCGTTATTTTAATTTAGCGCAGAAACATGATGATTGAAATGATTTCATCATCATCTCTTTTTGTCGTTGTTTGTTTCTCTTGGATCTGGAGCTGCTCTCTGACCTTCTCTGTTTTGACATCTAATCTAATCCTCTCCTCCACACCTCACACCTCGTGAGGAAACATCACGGCTTCATGACGGTTCGATTGTTTTTTTTAGCATCTCACCGTGTTAGCATCACGTGCACGCCTGTGGTTAGCGGCCCTGAGAGCAGAGCAGGGATGTTTCCAGCCCTCATGCCCTGATGCAGTGGCTCCTGGGTCCGATCACAGATAGTAGACCTGAAGTCCATGACATCATGGCTCAGGAAGCTGATACCTTCTCGCCTCCGCAGGGGCAGAGGTCGGCGTGTATCTCTGCAGGCTGGGTGTCTGTAAACACGCCGCGCTGACGGTTAGTGTGTCAGAGAGTTTCAGTCGGACCAGTTGTACACCGGCGGAACCGTTTTCTGAAACCTCTAAACGTTTGTGGATTACGTCATCGACATTCCTTGATGTTCGTCATCGTGGAGGGCGACCATGAGGGTGTTCGTGACTGGACTTTTTTTTCCTCGCCACCTCACGGCTCATCCCTTATCCTGACACATCCCGAGGAAATTTTTTACGCCTTTTTGGAGGAGGCGTATCAGATTCCGGTCCGGATGCGTGCACATGAAGCAGGGCGTAGTTTTCCAACCTTGATGAGCTCATGTCATGATCGGACGCACACCCCTGCACCGCCGAGGGCACACGCTCACCAACACCGTGGACCGTGGACCGCTCTTATCTGAGGTGTGCAGGGGTCCTCAAACCATGGCCCCCGGACCGGTACAGGTCCATGGGCCACCGAGAAAGAATTTATCATTTAAAGAGAATCCGGTCCTTTCCATTTAGCTTTTTTTTAATTTAAATTTAATTTGACAATTTTTCAAAAATAATAAATCTTTCAGACTCTGATACTGACAGAATGAAGTCTAATCTTTTAGTTTTATTTTGGAAAATGTAACAAACAACGTGGCGTGGTTGGTACCAATTGAACAAAGTTTTATTTTGAAAAATGTAACAAACCTTCAACGTGGCCTGGTTGGTACCAATCGAAAAGAGTTATAATATATCAGTAGATTTCCCACGTCTGTGAACGTCTAATTCGAACCCATGACCAACTTAGTGACATTGACCTGTTTTACGGTACGACCCACTTGTTATTAGGCCACTTAAAGGTGATTTTGAAAACGCGGGCGTCTAACTACAGACCTCACTTTAAGACATTAGTTCTTAATTATTTTCTGTCACGCCCCCTCTTGGTGACAGAAATGTTTTCACGCGTCACGCTCCTCAAACTTCACTCAGAAATGTTCGGAACATCTTCTCCTAAAGCAGACGGCATGTGAGGAATGCTGGCTAATGTCAGTGGCTGTCAGTTAGCATGAGCCGCGCTGTAACACTGGGAATATGGTCGAAACCTGTGATGTCATCTGCGTGAGAGCGGGGAGAGGAAAGCTGCCGGCACGCAATGTCATTAATAGAGAATCTGTGTGTGTGAGTGTGTGAAGGAAGCAAGTGTGTGTGTGTGTGTGTGTGAAGGAAGCAGACGTTGCTCCAACAGATCCGTCTGATCGCTGCTCCCTCAGGTATTTCATTAGAAGTGCAGATGTTTTGAAGATCCGTGCAGATTATGAAGGTCGTAGTGAAGCTCATGAAGACTCGGAGGTTCTTCTCCAAATTGAAGTTGTAAGTCTGCAGCATCGTTAGCTTAGCTTAGTTTTGCTATCCTGACCTTTACGCATATTTTTGCAGTGTAGAATTAAAAAAAAAAACTTACAGGACTGGGACTCGACCGAAGCACTTGGACTAGAAGATAGAGACATGGACTGGACAGTTTTAGGTTGTGCAGAAGTTTGATGGAACAATCTAAACACCCTTGTTATCAGACCAGAGTCCACCCTCGATTCAATGACTTGGACCTTGACTTGATGGACTTGGGTGCAACTCTATTCGGACTTGACTTCACTGAGGCGTCTCCAATGACTTGCGTCGGCTCTGACTAAACATTTCCTTCAGTGCATCAGACTAGGACTGGACTTGAATTAGACTTGGACTAAACCACTTGGACTCTTTGTTTCCTCCAAGTCTCCTCAGTGGACTTGAGTTCAGACAAACTCTAAAGTCAGACTTTATTTCGGTCAATTTGGACTCTTTATTTACGAGTCTCCTCGGTGGACTCGGACTAAACCTTTTCTTTTTTTTTTCTTTCCAGTATAAAAACAAACTGAAGAGCCATTGACTCGGATGATCTCATGAAAAGAAAAACAAACTCTTCGTCCCAAACCCATAATTTTATATCAAGGCCACACTTTTCTAAGCCTCGGTGACTCGTCTTTGTCTCTGTGTCTTCCTGTAATCACTTGTCATGTTTCGAGGTGTTTACTCAAACCCACTGAGGCATTGTGGGCTATTGTGGCGTGCGGCTCTAATCGTCTCTGTACTGGATGCAGCTCAGAGTTTTTTTTCTTTCCGATTCCCGGTTTCTGCCCCGACTTGACGAGACTTGGCCTCCAGGACTCTGTCGGAGTTGGCCGGAGTCAGAAAAGATTGTTTTTCGTAGAAGGAGTGTTTAGTTGGGAAGAAACCTTTTATCGGTGGAGAATCTTCCTCTGGTAATGACACGATGAGTCAACAGACGCTGATGGTTTTAACGGCGGTGAAAACCACAGACCTCAGAACACAATGGCTCGGTGTCTGTGAGGCAGAACAACTTGGCTGCGCTCCTCTGTTTGAACACCAGGAACACTTCACTCACCTTCACAACCAAGGCGCTCCTCTGTTTGAACACCAGGAACATCAGTTCACTCACCTTCACAACCAAACATTTATCAAGATTATTTTCTTGGCTAACTGGTGGCTACGTTGGAATTAGCATCGTGACTTATTGTTTGTTTTTGTTTGTAGAAAATGTAATATTTTTGATTCTACTCCTTTTTTTGCTTCTTTTGAAAGATTTAAATGATGGTTTGTATGATTGGCTAACTATCCACTTTTTTCTAGGCTAGCCATTAGCAATACTTAGCAAACATAAAACTGGCTATCATCTTTATAATTCTATTCTAATAAATATTATATATATATTTATATATAAGTTTTTAACAATTGTAGGCCACCTATGATCAATGTAATGGAGTTTGCTTGAGCTAATTTGGCTGTTGGCAAATTAAAGTTACATTCTGCCATGTTGTATTTTTCAAAATGAAAAGTTAAAAGTCAAATGTCAAACAGAGTTCAAAGACTTGAAAACTCTGGAATTCAAGGACTTTCAAGGGTTTGGTAGGACCAGCGTGAGCCCTAGTGTTTGTAATAGACAACCCTTGAATCCCGACTGTGCTGCAGTACGATTCCCATGACCTCATTTATTGATCTCTTTCAGACACTCACCTCCCTCTGAGCACGTGAGCTCTGTCTTCTGATTGGTCCAGAGCTTCTCGTGAGGAGTGCTGGGAATGTCGGAATGACTATGCCAATGTCTCGAGGGCATCTGTAGTTCACACAGCCCCCCCGCTCCCCCCCCCTTGAATTTAACGGTTGACCAGATTCCAGATCAGGAAGACACGGTGTCCCCTGTGGAGACAGTTGAAATTACACCTCTGTCCTGTTGACTCTCTCCATAATTGTATGAATTACAGGCACCAGCGGCGAGGCTAAAGTGCACTTCCATTATTGGGTTGCAGGTGTAACTCCACCTCGCTGACATTCCTCAGTCCATTCACGAGGTCGTTATCTTCAATTACAGTCGCAGCCGTAAAAGTCAATCATCTGGTTTCTCACACGACTCTGTTTTTAGATATAAATAAGTCGACCTCAATTTTTATGCAAGGCGGTATGCAAACTTTTCAGTTTCATTTAAATCTTTGTATATTTAATATCTTACAATCCTATAATTATTTTTTTCTTTTAGCTTTTATTTATATGTACATTATCTGATTTTTGCTAATGTTTGGCTACGTTTTTTGTGGCTTCGAGCTATTTGGGCTATGTTGTTATGTGGGTTAAATTTCATATTTTGATAATAGTTTTCAATTAATTACCCTTTTTTAAAAGTACATATGTGTTGGTGTCTAACTCGAGGCTGAAATTTGACTAATTTTACCTTTAACTTAAGGCTTTTTATGAGCAACTTTTTGGCAACGTTTACTGTAATTTGGCTAAGTTTTAGCCATGTTTATAATAATCACTGAAGTTTGGACTAATATTTGGTGTCGTTTGTCTTTGACTTGGATTCTCGTGGTGACTGAATGAACTGGACATGAACTGAAAACTCTTTTGACTTGGATTCTCGTGGTGACTGAAGGAACTGGACATGAACTGAAAACTCCGAGCCTCTGAACGGGGCTCAGACGTTCAGCGTCGTCCCATTGGTCGGTCGGTGTTGTGGAAGTGAAGCGGCTCATATCTGTGTCTGATATAATTCTTCTGGGTTGCTGTTGGTTGTAAGGCCTTGAAACCGAAGCCGCTCCAAACCACATGTTTGTTTACCTGGGGCCGGTGCTGTGAAGGAGCAGATTGATGATGGAGTGTGTTGTCTACATGCAGAGCAGCAGCTCCTCGCCGCCGGAATCGCTCCCTGAAACGCCGCAAACAAGATATTAGATGAGTGGAATGTGCGACCTTGTTTTACCCACAACATTATAAATAAATAAATCATTTCATTACAGTTGCATAACTGCTGTCCCCAGGCCTTCGCTCGCTGCTGATGAGAACAGGCGATAAGTGTTGATATTTTCATAATATCTTCTACTTCATTCCACAGTCGAGAGCAGAGACTTTTGACCCACAGTTTGACTTTATGGACTTTAAGGCTAACTTTTAGATATAATCTTAGTTACTTACAAGGTGATTCATTTCATCTTTTGGTAGCGTTTTTCCGGCGAACTTATAGCTATCTTTTTTGCTAACCTTAAAAGCATTTAAAAACTTCATCTTGTTTACCTTTCAGCTTTTTTATTCTTAATTTTGTCAACTTTTTTGGGGCATTTTGTTGGGAAAACGTGTGACATTTAAAGTCCTTTGTAGCTGACTTCAGTAACTTGTGATTTATGATGTACTTTCAGTTCTTTTTACTTTAGGCTACTAGTGGAATTTTGCAGTATTGTCTTAATAATCTGCTAATTTGGCTTCTGGGTGTTGACCTTTTGACCTTCACACACCTGCCGGAGAGACTCTCCTGCAGACGTGGTGCAGGTGAACGTTTAAAGGAGGATTAACGGAGAAAACAACATTCCAGAAGCCGCTGTGTTGATTCATTTTTTCCGTGACATCACAAGTGCATGCTGGGAGACAAAAACCATTGTCAGTGCGTGAGACGACACTCCTCTCGTTTCCAGCGTGTCACCGGCTCTGACACGCTGGAAACTGAAAAGGGATCCCATGATGCACGCAGAGACGGCGACACTGAGCGCTGAGTCGGCGTGTCACGAAACGATCGCTCTGCCCTTTTGTCTCTTCAGAACAACTGCGTTTCATTGGTGTCGTTCGCTGCTGCGAGCGTTTCTCAAACCGCCTCGGGTCCTCCGTCAGTGCCGCTCTTATCTGCAGCGCTGCAGGAGCCGCTCTGTGGTTCCTGCAGTTCCTGTTGTTGCCGGTTCTCTGGTACAGGCAGACACTTGTACCCGGGGCTGCGGGGCTGAAGCCACAGGCTCCCAGCGTGTGTTTTTTTTCCCAGTGGTTCCAGACTGTAGGAACTGGTACTCACTGGTACACGGAGACACATTGTTTGGTGGTAACTCACGGTTCACGTGTGTTGTTTTGGTTTTTGGGAACAATTCCAAACAACCTTTTCCTCCTGTCTCACTCTCTCTCTCTCTGCAGTGTTTGTTTACAGCAAACACTGCATCATAGCAGTGCTCACACCCACTCTGGCTGGAGAAACAACTCTCGTTTTATTATTCAATATCAAATATGAACTCCGGGGAGGTTAGGGGGAACTTGATATACTTTTGAGACATTTTCCTTCATAATTAAATATCTTGAATAAACATAATTTAGCTTTTTTTACAGTCATCTTTTCTTATTTGACCCCAGTCTTCTCACCCTTGATGTTCATTGTAAAACATTCCCCTCTTTGGCCACTAGTGTGAGTTTCTGCAGCACAAATAACGACGTATTTAACTGAGGTGTTTTGTAGTATTGTGGGGTTGTTGTTGTTTTCCCGGGACAGCGAAGGCATCACTGGCTCTAGTCTGTTTTCATCGTGTTCTGTGGGTTTGATGACGTGAAGAAGCAGCAGAGAAAATACCAGAATAATCACATTTGTTTGAGAGCGCTACAAAAACAGTAGTGAGTTCGTGCTACACACAGATACATACAGTAATACACACACAAAAAATACACATTTCCATTGTATATACTTTATATATTATGTATGCGCATTGTCAAAAATTAGCAAGAAAAAAATCGATGTAACAAAAGAAAACTCACTGCACTTGATTCTTAGTAACCCCCCCCCACCCCCCCTTTGATTGAACCGGCCTGGGGGCCCCAAAATTTCTTTAAACAGCCCTGGCACTGTGTCACGTTTCTGACTTGAGAAAATTGTGAAAGTTGTGCAACGGCCCACGTATCCACCGCGTCGTGATGTTTAATTGGCCGCCCGTTTCAGGGTGAATTATAAAAGTCGTGTCACGACACAGAGTCAATGAAGTGAAGGTTGGCCTGAAGGAGTTTTCAGACAATTAAAGAACTCTAGGTTATTTAAAGAGGCCACACACAAATATATGTAGATATATACTGTACATACACATGTATGTATGTATATATCTACATATATATACATATATATTCATTTACTGTATATATATATGAATATATGTGTGTGTTATATATGCATATATGTATGTATATATCTACATATATGTCTATATATATGTCTACATACATGTCTACATATATATCTACATACATGTCTACATATATATCTACATATATGTCTTCATATATCTGTATGTATGTATATATCTACATATATATACATATATATTCATTTACTGTATATATATATGAATATATGTGTGTGTTATATATGCATATATGTATGTATATATCTACATATATGTCTATATATATGTCTACATACATGTCTACATATATATCTACATATACAGTATAGCTACATCTATGTCTACATATATATCTTCATATATGTCTACATATATTTCTACGTATTTTTCTACATATATATGTCTACATATATATGTCTACATATATGTCAACATATCAAATCATGTGTTGAATCCCAGCTGGAGCTCAGTTGTTTCTCGTTTCTGTTGCTCCGTTTCCTGGAAGCGTTCCCAGTGAGAACAGCCAGTGCGTCTGTGTTTGTTCACAGACCAGGTGTCTGTTTTTTTGTATAAAAGACCAGACAGAAAAGCTGTGAAGTGGAGAAAACAGAGGCTGGAGTTGAACCGTTCTCCACAGCTCTGCCCTTCACACGTTCCATGCATTTGTGGCCGCACCTGTAGAACGGAAAAGTGTCTGTGTCTGTGTGTGTGTGTGTGTGTGTGCATATACTTGCAGCAGCAAAACAACTTCTCTTGCGTAATCCGCTCCAGGCTGCAGAGACCGACCCTGGACCTCTGGTCCTGGACTGGTGCTAACAGGGCCCAGCAGACGTGACTCAGACTTTGTTAGACGTGCGTGATGTCGGGGCGCCTCGCTCCCCTCGGGGAAGATTACATGGACACGGAGCACGCCTGCAGGCACCTGCTACGGATTTTGGGGTGAAGGAGAATTCCTCTCAGTCGTGCGGTGCTCATCTCCGCGGTGACCCCACAGTTCACGCAGCAGCATTCCTGAAGGGTCTGCAGCGAGGAGGGGTCGTTTTCTCCCCCATTGTCCTGGTGATCAAACCAACCTCTGCCTTTTGTCCCGGTGACACACGGAGACGATCCTGATGTTTAGTCCATGATGTTGGCGTGAGATGATGTTGGCGTGAGATAAACATCGATGACTGTTAACGTCAGGTCTTAGATTCCAGGCCTTGAAGGAGACATATATGTGTATATATGTATGTGTGTGTATATATGTGTATATATATGTGTTTATATATGTATATATGTATGTGTATATGTATGTATATATATAATATATATAATTATATATACATATACATACACATATACATACATATATACATGTATATATGTGTTTCTATATATGTATATACATATATGTATATATGTCTATATACAGTATGTGTTTATATATGTATATATGAATGTGTATATGTATATATATATAATATATATATTATATACATATACATACACATACATATATACACATATATACATATACACACATATATAGATATATGTATATATGTGTGTGTATATATATATTATTATTATATTTTTCCCAGTCTTCTTCATTTTTAATTTCAGTTTTTGGTGAATCCGACTCTCTCTCTGCGTCCACGCCGGCGTGTTCACTGAGGTCATGTGACTCGGCTCACTGTTTGTTTAGGGTTGAATGATCCGTGTGTAGCTGCAGGAGGTCTGTGTTGACTGCCGGCCCAGACCAGAGAGAGGACCCACCTGGAAGTACTTCTCCAGGGTCAGAGGTCAATGCTATTGAACCTGAGTGACACCGTCTGTGTGAAAACACCAACACAGGGTGTAATGAGAGAAAGGTCCAGTTCACAGGAACAAAGGCAGGCGGCGTTAGTTACCCCAACGAGTGATGAAAGTAGAAGGAAATTAAAAGTTAAAAAAGGCGAGGTCACAGAGGTTAAAAGTTCTCTGAGATTTCTTTGATTAATCGATGCGTTCTACCTGTTTGTGTGCAGCACGATCAACAAAAATGTGTAGGTTTTTAAAAAAAAATGCTAATTCTTAACAAACATTTCTAAAAATAACCCTTTTGAAGGATGTGGAGAATCATCATAAATCTCCTTCTTCACTTCTTCACGACTGGAGCCAGACTACGATCCAAACTGCCACTGTTTTTGGCCTCATCTGAATATGGGCTAGGCCACAGAAATGACACAACGTGGGCCAAACGGCATAATTTATGTGGCCCATCCCTGTGTGGGAAAGAATCTGTCAGTGATGAAGGAGTTTACGATCCCTTATCTGCTGCATCCAAACAAACCGTGTAGAAGATTGGCATCTTTTTCCCCAAACTCGTCTTTGATCTGTGACATCATCGCGTACCAACTTCTGTGCAGTTGTAGTGACGTCTGATTGGTCAGGATTGACTCGAGCTCAGGTGACTTTCAGATGAGGGTGTGACGAGGTCGTACTGTGATAACCATCCGATCGTTGAGATTTTTGTTTTGGGATGTTGTCGAAATAATTTACTAACAAAAGCTCAGGAAACGCTCATACCACTTTGACCTTTCCTGTTTCTGTTTTCGACCTCGCTAATCTGTAAATCAGCCCCAGCCAATGATACGGAACGGTTTCATGAGTCAATAAATTACAAACAAGGAAGGAACAAGAGTGAGTTTGGCTGCGGAATCCGAGAACATGATAAGAAAAAAAAACCCAGACCTTGGAGCAGGTTGGAAGAGATGTTTGTGAGAAAGTTGGAGGGAAACCAAACGGTTGATGTGGGCAAAACATTTCCCTGATGATTGGAAAAAAAGACAGTTCTTTACAAGGACTGAAACAACTAAGGCGTCAGTGTCAGTTCCAGTTCCAGAACTCTTTGACCTTGATGTTACTAAATAGTTTCGCACAATAACAGGAAGCATCAAAGGGCTTTAATATCAGACGCAGCATCTCTGTCCTGACGCTGATGTCGTGTTATGAGGGTACAGGTTAAAAGGAGTTCCTTTTATATCGACACAGAAAAATAATGGAGTCACTTTACAGGAAGTCATTCTGAAAACTGAATAAAAATAGGAAAGAAATTGAAACAGAGCTGAGGTTCACCTACAAAGATCGGCTAGCAAAAACAATAGCTACGCGTTAGCAGAGAAATTAATACACTTGGAAAAAAAAGCCACAAATGATAAATATTCAAAAGTTCACAGAAATTTGATAAATGTTAAATGCTAGCGTTAAATCACTTAGTAAACGGCTAGCACAGCAAATAAAACAGGTAAAACTACAACCTCTAAACTACAGTGAATTACCTCAAAATTGCGGAACAAAAATGTCGAAAAGCTAAGATTAGCTAAAAGGTTAGCAGAAGTCAGTCACTGTTCGAAGAGAGATATTAAAATTTAGTTTAAAGAAAACAAATTAGCATTTTTATCCTTAGCATTTCCCATTTATATGTGGCCACTTTTTGATGCAGCAGACCCCTAACCCGACCCCTAACCTGACCCGACCCCTAACCCGACCCCTGACCCGACAGATTTTCTCCTGAAATTGGCATGAAACTCTGTTGTTCCAGGTTAGCGATGGTTCTCAGCGATAGAACATTCCTGAAATACACAATGTTCACCTGGATGCCAAATACGAGAAACAATGTCGAAGCAGGAAAAGGTGAAAACAATCAACATCAGATTGGAGTTCTTCCAGAACTTCTCCAGCAGCAGAAGTCGGTTCTTGTCCAGTACCGATGTCCCCCCGGGGGCGATAAGACAGTTCTTAGAAATGATGCTGTGATTCAAAGTGGAAAACAAACCGATAACAGTCCAGCCGCTGCCATCAGCAGCACTTTGACCCACAGGGAACATGGGTTCAGATCCCGCCAAGGTCGCGCTTCCAGCACGCCGCGTATTTAGTCTGTTCAGCGCTCGCTCCTCACAACATCCACGGGGGCTTCACGCTCTTCATGTCTCTGCTTATCCAGGCATGCCACGCATTCCAGCCACTCGGTGTGTGTGTGTGTGTGTGTGTGTGTGTGCATGTGTGTGTGCATGCTCTGACCTGACCTGAGCCCAGACCTGAACAGAACACGTGAATCCACCTGAAAATACCAAACACTTGTGACCGACATGAGCCAAAACAGAAGGATGGTTTCCTGTTTACTCCTCTGACCGCTGCGTTCAAGTCACCGTGCACCTCACACACACACACACACACACACACACAGATGTAACGCATAATGATGGCTGTGTAATGGGGGCTCCATAGGGGGCGCTCCATTTGGTAACCTTCCAGGCGGTGATGACCGCTGGGACACAGTGTATTTTGGAATTCTTTATTTAATTTTTCTTTTTAAATTTTGGTTTCTACCAGGACTTGATCTGTCTCTGATTCTGCTGTAAGGCAAATCGCTGACCCACCCTTCCACCGCGTGTACCATCCCATGACAAATCAGTTTCGTTTTGTTGCTTTTTTCCGAACTTGGCTAACTTCTTCTCTCTTCTCTGCAAAGTAGTGATTTACCTGAAACACGACCGGAAAGAAAACTGACACGGGCTTCATGTTTAAGCTGAAGATGAGGGGGGGAGGAAGAGGAGGGAGGAAGGGGGGGTGTTCTGTGACACCAGCATCAGCTTGAGATGAAGAATGTGATAACGTTCGTTTGTGGTTCTTCGCCTGCATCCAAAGTTACAATAACATTTTTCCAAACTGAGTAGTTCGGGTTTGTTAGCATGGAGGAACAGGTGTGAACGTTAACGACGTTAACGACATCAACGACGATGACAACGAGCAGACGCGGCGTCGCCGTCAGGTGAAACGCTGGACTCTGCTCACATCAACGTCTGTAGTAACAGGATAAACACTTCACTGTGGTTTTTTTTTTTTTTTTCTTTCCCCCCGTCGACCCTCACCTGTATTTACTGCCACTTGTAAACTGGTAAAAACTGGAATTCTCCAAACAGGAACCTCATTTCTCAGACTGAAAACTATTGTGTGGCCTGTTGTTGGTCAGTGAACCTGAAAGGAGGAACACAGACCCCTGAGAAAAGGAGCAGGGGGAGACGGGGGGGTGAGACGGGGGGGGACAAAAGACAGAAAGGCAAGGAGGAATGGAGGAAACGAGTGGAGACAAAAATGTCCAGGAAGGTTGAAGTGGACGGTGGAGAGGACACAGGGATCAAGTGGAATCAAAACAGCTCCAATTTAATGAGAGCTTTAATCAAAAGATGTTCAAGACGTCCTGGTTACTTGGGAAAAACAAAAAAAAAAAAAACTCACAAAAAATTCCTTTTATAGTAAAAAATGGAGAAAATTCTGCGTGATATTTACTTTTTATACTTTTTTAAAATTTTCACAACCTTTTTGAACATGTAGCTATCTTTGAAGCTAACTTCAAACTTCTATTCCACATCTGGATGTTGCAGTTTTTCAGCAGCCAATCGTCTTCTTTGTTTCATTTATGGTCAATTGTTGGCATTGTTTCTCTAAAGATGGTTAATTTTAAGCTTTTAGTTTATGTTTAGCTAACATTTAGCCTCAGCCTGTTGCTTTTAGCTGACATTTAGCTAGTTTAAATCTAAATTTTGATTTTGAAATAACTTTAGAATTTTAATATTATAAATTATTATTATTGTTGTTGTTGTTGTTGTTATAAAGTTTAATTGAATGGTTTGAATAAGGTAATTAGCTAATGAATTGGTATTTTTATGGTGACATTGAAGTGTTTTTCTTGGAAACATCAAATATTTTAAGAATGTTTGTAGCTTCTGATTCTTTTCTCTTGAACTGCTTCTATTCTCGGCCTCCTCACACCTCGTCTTGTCTAGTTTCTACTGAGTGTTGATGCTGTCGCTATGAAACACAGCCACGCCTCACCTGATCTCCAGATACAGGAAATGCCTTAAATATTTAAACCAGTCAGGAATTTGGAATTAGTTTTCCGAGGAGACAAAGCAGGGACTGAGTCACCGAGATTATCTGATGGAACTGTTTTTCTCTGCTTTATCACAACCCGTCTGCAGGAAACACAACTTCAGCGTAAACAGCCACGCTCCTCGCTCTCTTTCATGCCACACTTGAGCGCTCGACACCTGAGGGGCCGCGAGTTTATTTAACCGAAGAATCGCTACATTGTCGCTGTTGCTTCAGTTGTTCCGGCTAGCCTTTGAGTTGACGAGTCGGTGAAGTTTAGCCAAAATAAACACATTTGAATTTATTCTTAGCAACAATGATGTACAGGCATATATACATATATGTATATATATACATATACATATATGTTTTTATATATTTATGTTTATATATGTGTTTATATTAACATAAATATATAAAAACATATGTATATATATTCATATATGTTTTTATATATTTATGTTTATATATGTTTATATTAACAAATATTTAAAAATGTATTTGTATATATATATATACAGTATATATATATATATGTTTTTATGTATTTAGATGGGATGTTGCTCAGTATTTCCAGACCATTCCAGACATGGAAGTTCTGCATAATTGTGAAGGTTCCTTAAAGGCAGAACCTCCATTGGAACTTTACGTTGACACGTTAGCGCCACATGGATTTTATTAACGTAACTACAGCTAAATACAGCTGAACTAAAATGACAAAAAGATGACATTCACTGATTTGGCTGCGATCTAGATCTGTCTCCTAAGAATCCGACCAATCAGATCTCCAATCACTTTGTTGACTTCCTTCTGATGTTTGTCTTTTTTACTGTTTACTAGTGACATATTTGCTGCGTGTCACCCCGCCGTTGTCTGTCAGTGAGTATGGAAGTTGAAGTGTGGTGGCGCTGTTGCAGGTTTATCAGTGCACGTTGACCTGTGTTCAGCTGGCTGTATCCTGTCTGCTGCTCCTGCCGTCCAGTGGCTCAGTGGCTCGGTTCGGCTCCTTTATCTGCCCCCAGTGAAAACACTCCGTATCACCCCGGTGGCCGCGGCCGTGCAGACATCCGGACGTGTCAGCGGAGTTTCCCTCTTACGCTCAGTTGCCAAAGGCTACAGTGGGGAGGACGCGGGGCAACTTTGTGTCAGCGTTGCAGGTTTTGGGTGGACTGGTTATCTCAGCGGTTTGGATGACGGCAGCATGATGAAATGGCACACTTTGGAAGTGCGAGTGAAAAACAAGGCGCGACTTATCTTGGCAGCTTGTTTGTTATTCCTAATGAGGCGTTCAGGGACGGCAGAGGAGGAAAAGCTAATGTTCCTGTGGCGATATGAGTGTGATTTCATCACCAGAATCAAACTGGTCACTTGACGGGGGGTGACAGGGGGGTTATGGGGGGGGGGTAGGAATGTCACCACAGGCCGGAGTCTTACCTAATCTGACTGACTGATGTTGTTTTCATGGAGAGACAGGAAGTGAAGGAACGCTGCAGCTGCACGTCGAGGATGCAGATGAGGAATGATGGGAAAAAAAACAAAAAACAATCGATGACGAGGTTTTATCTCCAGGTTGTTGGACAAACCACATTCCACTGATGTAAGATTTTATTAAGTTAAAAAAAGCTTCAAATCTGATTTGATTTGCTTATATTTTTAGTTCATGTTTTACCTTTGTCCTCCTGTAAAAACCTCTGCAGTTAAACACGTCTCTAGAAACATTTTCCTCAAATCCCATAATAGCCGTTTGTCGTTGCCGTGCCGATGGGTCTGCGGCGGCGGCTTTGTCTTCTTCTCAGCAGAGAGGCCGTCATTAAAATCCTAAATCCGTGTTGCGTGATCTTCGCTCATATTCACACAACAGTTTGTCCCTGCACCTGCGCTCGTCTGCGTCTTCAAAAGATGATTAAAACGTTGGGCGCGGCGCGTGTAGAAGTGTAGACGCACGACGGCGCGGTGTCGTCTTTACGCTCCGGCGGCAGAGGAACTGAAACGTAATGACTTAATGATAGAAGATTCTTTGTTTAGTAGCTGTGTTTGTACAGGATGACGTCAAAGCTCTGCTCACTTTCTGTCCAACAGAGAGTTCAGCTTCATCTTTGTTTGTGATGGGGTTTTTTTAAATTGATTTTATCTTTAGTTTTACTGATAATTTGTCTGACGTGACGACAGTGTCAGTTTGGTCGACAATGGCGTTCTGAGAATGAAAATAAATCAGAAGTGACATCCTTGGAAATGTTTCCTGCCTGGATTCCTCACTCTGGTGTTCATGCCATTTCCTCTAACTGCTGCTGCTGCTGCTGCTGCTGCTGCTGCTGCAGTGAACGTGTCATTAATACGACATCAGTTTGTTGATAAAATCATTATTGAGGTGGAGGCAGCTGAACTGGTCTGGTGACTCCTCTTCATGGGAAGTGTGTCTTTGTGGCCATTGTTGTCTGAATGTCTTTGATGACAAGCTCAGTGTGTGTGTGTGTGTGTGTGTGTGTGCGGCTCTGATGTTGTCAGTGTGACATTCCACAGTGACAGGGAGGAAAAACTGTAACCACCGTCGGTTGTTGTTGTTGCTGCTATCACTGTCCAAACACTGAGTCGGATGAACAAAAAAACAAATATATTGTTTCAATTTGGCTTTTACGTGACCTTTAACCTCTAGACTCTGAACTACATGGATGGGTGTTGGTGACCGTTCATGTAGAGCTGGATGAATAGAGCTGTGACCCATATTTTAGGAACCACTCTGGATATCTCCATGTGGCCTACATTTTGGACATCAGAGATGTTCAAAATTCTGGGTCAGAAATCGATCCAGTTTTTAAGACGTGGCCCATACAGTGGGTAGAGGTCCAGTCAGTAGGTGACTGATGTGGCCCATTTTGTCAAAACACATAAATATATTTTGATTTCTTATTAAATCTAATACAAACGTTGATTGCGTTTGAAGGTTGATACCTAACTGTAAATGACCTCCAGGGGGTGCTCTGTGCTCTCTCTCTCTCTCTCTATTAATTCGAGCCACATTTTTATACAACCCGATGTTGTAACGTCCATATCTTCTTTTAAATAAACCCTCTCCGTGTGTTGAAAGTCAGTTTGACAAATGGAATCTTTTGGTACAGGCTGCTCAGTGTTGACACGCAGACAAGGAGATGCTGCGATCCACAGTCCTCCTCTCACAGGCCTGTGTTTTGGTACAGTTCGTGATGTCAGACGATTATATGTCCCCTCTTACTTCATCTCCATATTTTAACACCGGCGTTGAACCCAAACAAGGCTGATGAACAGAATCCTCACCGTGGCCCTGCGCTCCGTGATAACCCGCTCCTCTCCTGATATCTGTGTGCACTGTTCATGTCAGCGTGTCAGATTAAAGCAGCGTGTGGGTCACATCTGCTGCAGCTAACTGTACCACCTGGACATGAACAGGTGCTACAGTCACTTACAGTACGGCCCCGCGCTCCTGCAGCTGTCAGCTGTGGAACTGTTTCCAGCACAAGACGTCCGTTACCACGGTACCGTGCAAAAGTTTTAGGCGAGTGTGGACATTTACAACTTTTTTTTTCAGCCCAATTCTTTTTATAAAAATGTACATTTTTGTCTAACATTTATAGTTTATAGTATAGTTTATAATTGAATCCAGTCCATGGTTTGATTGGACGGTTCAGTGGCTCAGAGTCGGCCCGGGAGCCGCAAGTTGATTATCAATGGATTATACAGTAGAAAAGCATGAACCTGTGGTGTTGGTGTTGTCTGATGGAGGGCGCTGTTGTCATGATTTGGTCTCATACCCAGGGTTAGGGCGACGGTGGGAACCCCCCTGCCCCCCACCGGTGTTTAATTGGCGTCATGGGTCAAAGGTTTCTTGTGTAGGGTTATTTGACTGTGAAGGTTTCCTGGTGTGATGAATTGATTGGCTCACCGCTCGTCACTCTGCGTCCTGAGGCCGTGTTCCTACAGAGCGGCTGAATGACGTCCCAAACAGCCCCAGTAAATGCAGAGTCAGAGCCGGACCCCTGCAGTGGTCTCATAATGGACTGGTCTCCTCTGGAGACAGGGGAGTCTGGGATGAAAGGAGGGTGAGATTTGACCCAACACTGAAGTGAACCAACAATGGACTAATTTGAATTTAACAAGATCATTTTTTTTTTACTTATTTTTAATTGAAAATACAAATTCATTTTTCGACTTCTCTTCGTCACCTTTCACTCCATTTTTCAAAGCAGTTCCTCTAAATGGGACACCAAACATTTGTTTCCACTGTGTGTGGTGATAATCCTCCCTGTGTTTGGGTGAGACGTGGCTGAGGTCTCTGGTTGGTTGGTTGCGTCAGCTGATTTGGCCGGCTGTTGACAAAGTCAGGCTGTTGTTTGGGAACAGCTCCCACAACATGCTGCAGGTGTACACAATCATGTTTAGTTTGTGGGCCATATCAGCAGAGGGGGGGGGGGGGGGGGGGTGTTGTTGTACGTTATCGCCCGTCGTAGCTGAGACATTTGGAACGATAGCGGGATTTGTAAACAAACAATTTCCTTTATTGTAAGTTTTTTTTTTTTTTTTTTTACTGGAATTCGACGGCCGCTGCTGCCTGTGACGGCGGCTCACAGAGCAGCCTTTGTTCAGGGTTATTTTACCCTGAGGAAATGAAGCTCCTGAGTATGGACCAGTACATGCAAATATACACAAATATAAACAAACTATATAACTGAAAAACAAAAACCCAAACACAGGGAGGATTACCACCACATACAGTGGAAACAAATGTTTGGTGTCCCATTTAGAGGAACTGCTTTGAAAAATGGAGTAAAAGGTGACGAAGAGAAGTCGAAAAATCTGACTTGAATTTGTTTCTATTTTCAATTTAAAATATGTTAAAAAAATGATCTTGTTAAATTCAAATTAATTATATATATGTATGTATATATATATATATATACATACATATATATAATTTATATATATATAACGGATAAGCAGCTGAAAATGGATGGATGGATGGATGGATGGATGGATGGATATATTAGCTACTATCAAGCTATTTTGGCTAACTCTATGCAAGTAGGTTGTGAAACCCTTTGGTAATTTCAGAACAGTTAACTTTATTTGGTTAACCTTTAGCTTTCTCTAGTGTTTCGGTCATGCTGTAGGTGAATTTTTGAGGTTCAGTCTTTTATTTTGTTTAATTAGACTTTTTTTTTTGCTAAGCTTGGCTAAGCTAACTGCTTGAAGCAGAGCAGTTCTCACCTGCAGCAACGGTGAAGTTTTGCCAAAGCCTTTCAAGTGTGACTCTGATCTAATCAGAAGTGAAGTAGGATGAAGTCATGCAGCTGATCCACTGAACATATGACCTTTGTGACCCACGCTCGCCGCACCTGACGGACCTGTTGGACGCGTGGCGATCAGGAACAGCTGCACTTCTCGTGCTTCGGCTCCTGCAGCGCAACTGTGGAATTTACCTTTGAACAGGGGCAGGTGAGGCCCAGGGCTTGACTGACAGGCAGTCAGGGAAATGGGACAGGGCAGACACCAAATCTGTCTGGAATGTGCGCGACACATGAACTTCTATTAGGAAACCGAACGAGGGCTAACTGTTACGGTAATGTCCCCCGTCTATCAGTGCTGTACGTATTTTCACCCTCTGGCCTCGGAGATAACGTCCAAGGGTATTATGTGTTATCTGTGTCTACAGTACGGCGGTCCTGTAGTTCAGACATTTACTGAAACCTGCTGGGTTTGAGGTCAGAGGTCATCATGTACACTCATGTCTAATAACTGTATTTACTTTGCTGCACGTCACTTTGTCTGGACTTGGACTGTAATTATTATCAGGAAATGGCAACAGGAGAACCCACAAAACTTTAACGCCAACTATATTTAAAAACAGTAAAGATTTATAAGGCCAGTTTCCATGTAGCTAAACCTAGCCTCAGGCTAACACCTGGTTGGCTAGGCTTGCTTTTCTTGACTTTAAAATCTGTTACAGGAAGCTGCTTGAATCGTTAAAACTAAGACAAACTGCCTAATTTTCATTCTTTAATTTTTAACACTTTTCCATCTTATACCATAGCCTAGTAAAGCTGTGAACGATTCAGGGAGGAGCGACTGCGCAGCTAAAACGTGCTCGTCAACAGGTGCCCGTCTCGTCGCCAACATTTAGTTTCTTATCTCTACAGAGTATTTGTCTGTTTACATCTTGGCTTTTATTCACGTTGTACCACTACACACCCGTGGACACGTCCCCTCATTCCTGCCAGATCTCATATTTATAAAAGCACATTCTGCTCTTCGTCCCGTATTGTTGTTCGCCCCCGATGTCTCGGCTGAGGACAGGATTAAATCTCTGAACTTTTACTGAACTACATGAATCCAGTTGAGCTGCATCTGTGTTGAAGGATGTCCCGAACCGATGGTGAAGGAACAGTGAACGTTTCCTTCATTCTGCTTCACGGCTCCGTCTAAGAAAAGCTCCTCACAAAGAGAACGTTCCAACGCTGTCAAACAAGCTGGAACAATGTCAGCGGGGTTATGTAATCTGATTCTGACTCCAGATTACTCTTTGACAAATGGTTAAATGATAATGATTACTTTCTTTTCTTTTTTCTTTTTCTAAAGGGCGGCATCCACATAAAAATGTTGCGGCGAATTTAACGAGGCTGAAAAACACAAATGTTGTTACAGAACTTCAAAAATAATGTACAATAGAACGTCCAGTTTGGGTCTGATGTGGGCTGTTGTTGTTGACAATAGATGGAAATGCTTAATTCCAGTCTTGACAGCGCATTGTACGATGAAATGCTTCTCACTGAGTATATAAAAGGGCTGAAACAAAGAGTCCAGACCAGTTTAGATCTTGGCAGCCGTCCTGTTCAAACAACAACACATTCTCTCAGCTCATTTTAATGTTGGAATAATCTTCAGAAGAATCAGGAAAATGGAGGGTTAACAAGAAACACGCATTAGATTATTTTTTTATTTTTTGCCTCATAATATTTCACATTGCACTTTTACTACTATAGATGCTATAGACAATGATAGTTTTAAAAAAAATAGATGCTACAGACAATGATAGTTTTTTGTAAAAATAATTTATGAGCCAGAAAAATCCAAATTTTATTACAGAATTTAAAATAATGCTCAACAGTTTTGACTTTTTATATGCTGGAAATAGATTGATTGAAAATGTTTGTCAGACTTGTGATTCAGCCTTAGTGCTGCGGGGCCATATTTTGCAATATATCTGCAATATATATATATATGCAATATAATTGATGTTTATTGCGCTGGTATTGATACTGTAAAATTTACAGCTAATCCCGTGTGACACCTGCACTAATGTTTCAGAGCTACAGTTCCAGTGACTGTTCCACTGGAACACATCAGTGCAGCCCTGTTATCTGATGACTTTTATGGCAGCGCCCGCTGCACTTTGACCCTTATCTTCAACAGTCACCACCTCAGCAGTCAGCGCTGCTACAGTTCAGCCTTCACACAAATGTCACCGTCATACGACCACACCAGGTACAGTCTGCGGCCTGGACCTGCACACAATGAAGAGTTTACCAGCACTGACAGGCTCCGGGGCCACGAACACAATGGCCGTCACCGTCGGAGTAGCACACCACTGTTTGAGAAACTCCCCCGGGGCACTAACTGGGGTCGTTAGTCTTTTCAATAGAACATAATGGCCCACAGCACAGCAAGGAATCTCCTGGACTGGAGAGGAATTTTTGGAGCTCGGGGGCCGAAACAATAGGAACATGAACGTGGAGCGTCTGGCAGGGCTGGTTTGACCTGGACTCCTGACGTCCCGCCCACGCCCTGCTCTACCTCCGCACGCCTTGTTTTCCAGCGGACTCCCTGGGCTGAGGCGCGTCATCTCACGAAAACCTTTTTTTTTTTCGTGTAGATTATCCAGAGGGTTTTTCTGAGTCACAGCCAGGCTCTGAGTGGAGAAGGTCTCCTGGAGTCAGGCTGGGCAGACGCTGCAGCGGTGGACGGAGACGGGCTCTGCTGCCTCAGGGATTCCAGCAGACGCTCAGACATGGATCTTCTCCAGGGTTCGCTTTTGATTTGTCATCACAGAGTGTGTGTGTGACACACTTTACAAAGAGCTGATTACAGGAATCCAGTGCAGGCATCTCTCAGCACTTCACCCCCCCATGACAGGAATATTCATGTGATTGTTCATTCCAACCTTTTTACAGAGTTCTTATTTATAAACCCTGAGTTACACTCAGCAGAGGGTCCAGTGGTTGGTGGTCCTCCGTCCTCGTCTCCTCGACACACTTGGAGAGAATGTTCAGAATGCAAAGAATTAATTCTCCACTTTCTATAATCAGCCACAGTTTTGTCTAAAACAAATTCTTCTCAGAGATTTTCAAACACACACTTACTCATTATGTATATACAAAGTGTGCATTGGGGTCGTAAATGCTCCAAAAATATGCACCAAAGTGACACTTGAAGTAATTATTTGCATATTTGCTTGAGGGGTGAACAGGTGTCCGGCTTCAAGGGTTTTTGTTTTTTTTTCTTTCCTATAAATGTTCTGGAGAAATGTGTGTGAAGAGACGGAGAAAAACATGGAGTTCTACAGTGTTCTGAGTTGTGTGTCTCACCCCAGTGGACGGTTCTGTCTGAGTTTGTAAATTCATTGTCAATAATGTACACACAGGTTAATATAAAAGTTGGCAGAGCTACATTGTATTTTACAGATATTTATATTTATATGATGAACAGGTTAGAAATATGTCTGAATGTTCAGTACAGTGTCCTTTTATGACCTTTCTGCAGTACCTTCACAGCCCACTTGGAGGTCACATCCAAAACCTCCCTCTTAATGTTAGTTTGTTTTTGTAATTATCAACCCGTAATGAAACACCAACATCACAGCTAAAAGTGTAAAAAAGGAAAATTAAATGAACTGTCACTGCCAAAAAGCTAATGCTAGCATGCTAACCTGAAGAAGTTGAGATAAAGCTGTGACAATGTAGCCTCCCATAACTACAAGGCCATGAAAATATTTAAACTGGTTCAGGGTCAGCTTTCACTAACAACAATGTATCTCTGATAAGTTTATCCTTTTTTTTTTGGTTTGGATTTTCTGACCTATATTTAGCTTCTTGAATCTAAGGTGCAAAAATATTTCCCTGAAATGAAACAGTGTAGAATATCTGAGAAAACATTCCAGCGGGCAGACGGACAGATATCCATCTGATTCCTGTGATGAGTTCAACAGGCGTATACGGTGAAATAGAAACAGTCGCTGCAGTTTTCACATCGACACATAGAGGGCGGATTTGTTTGTTTTCTTACCCTGTCTCTCCGGCATCCTTTTGGAAAAGAATTCAAGAGTGTCCATCAACATTCCCTTTAGGAGCCACTAAACACACACTGTTACCTTCATGCATCTCTTTCACACACACACACACACGAGGCTGATTTCACACACACACACACACAAGGCTGATGCTGAGAGGAACATGTGTGGACAGAAGCGTTACAGCTGTTGGCTTTGTCCATAAATCACTTTAAACAGCAAATTTCACCAGAGATCAATTTTAATAGGGTTCGTTTTTATTTCTTAATGCATATGCTTTTTAAAGATCACTTTCCATTGTCAACAGCAGTAAAAGAGCGGGAGTAAGATTTTATGTGGACAGTGACTCCAGGTGTACGACGAGTTGTTTTGCTCGACTGATCTTGGTTAGTTCAGTGGATGTTGTAATCCCGTCCTGAGGCGGAGGGACTTGAACTCAAACACTGAAGACTGAGTGACTACATCACTGGACCTTTTTGAAACAAACCAAACTGTTTTAACAAAACTTTTTTCTCTGTCTTTTAGCTCTACTGCTCCAGATCAGATGCTCCATCAAGAGGGGGGACACTTGGTCAGACACCCGGCGGACCCCCAGTGAGGTAAAGATTTAGGAGTATTGTTATATTTAAATTTATTTTACCACCAGATTGAAAAACAATTACAGCCTGACTGTTGTGAGTTGACTCACATATATTTCTAACACTGAGCCCGGGGCACAGATTTGTTTGCTTAATGGGCTGGATGAGGATAAAGGCTCCTCAGTCAATTTAAGATTCTGTTCTGCAGGTTCCAGCAGCTCACTGATGAGTGACAGGAGCATGTTTGACACGCACCACTAGATCAGAGTGAACACAGAAGGAAAAAACTCTGTCATGTTAAAAGATTGCAAAGTCTGACAAAGATGGCAAAGTCTGACAAATTGCTTATTTTTTTAATGATCATAAGTCATATTTTTATGCATATATGTTCATATGTGTTCAGAAGCCATTGTTACTTGGTTTTATACGGTTATTTTTATTTAAATGCAGTTACAACAGTTACATAATTGTTTTAAAGTTAAAAATTAATCCGTGAACAAGTAATAGTACAGTGCAGTAACACCGCCACAACGGAGGGGGCAGCACAGAATAGTACAGTACACGGTGTGCGGCAAGGCAGGTGGTTCTGAGCATGCGCAGAGTTCCAAGTTCAAAGTCAAGCGTGTGCAAGTTATCGAGTGTGTGCAAATAGCATCATCGAAAGGTAAAATAGTTTTTTTTGCGTTTTATTGCCAGGTTCTTAGCAAACAACTCTTACACTTGTGTACTTTTGGTAAACGTGTACGTAAATTACACAAAACGTGTGCAAAAATTATGGAAACGTTCTAAATAAACCAAGACAAACACTTAACTTAGCGCATAAGCTAACGTTAGCGCATAAGCTAACGTTAGCGCATAAGCTAACGTTAGCGCATAAGCTAACGCCAGCGCATGAGCTAACGCTAGCGCATGAGCTAACGTTAGCACATACGATAATGAGCTAACGCTAGCGCATGAGCTAACGCTAGCGCATAAGCTAACGCAAGCGCATGAGCTAACGCATGAGCTAGCAAACGTTTATGCCAAACAGCTACATGAATGTTTGCCGCTTGATGTTAATATGATAAATGTGTTAATATGATATAATGATATATATTTTTATATACAAAAGCAGCGTCTTTGCATTTGAAGGTTCGTGTTATTGCTGTAAACAAATCTTCGTGTAATGTTTCGAACAACTCACGAGCGCATCAGCAAACGTAGATTTATAACAATGAAATGTTGAATTGCTGAAATGTGTTATTTAGCGCTTTTTCATCAGTTTAAGGTTAAAATAGTTCATCTTAATCCTGATGTAAATGTTTGTTTGTTTTTGAACCAGGATAGAAAAGTATCGGGAGGAAGAAGACTGACAGACGGAAAATTCAACAAAAACGAGAAGAAGCTTCAAAAAGAGGTGAGAATTTGAACAAAAATTTCCAATAAAGTGTCTTTGTCCTTAGTTTAAA
>NC_024324.1:2580539-2583018 GCF_000523025.1 Cynoglossus semilaevis
CAGGCAGTACTCTCCCTCACCTCAAGTGGGCGTCTGAAAGCCAAAATTAAATTTGTGCTGCACTCTTCTCCAGACTTTGATTTGTTTACAGCTGTTGACATTGAATCTAGATTCACGCCATAAACCATAGCTGTCTGAGTTGTTAACATTTATAAAACAATTTGATTAAATTTAAATACAAAGCCTAACTTTAACTAGTTTATAATCTGGAAATTTAAGACTTAATGATTTTAAGATTGTATGAATCAACATTTAACATTTGGGCAAAGTTAAACCTTAAAGTACAATTGTTTGTGATGGCTGTAACAATACAGAGTTGTTAAGAGGCAAAATTTAAATCTAAATAAAAGTTCCAGGTTATTCAAAATTTAAAGTAAAATTTAAGGTTGTTAATAATCTAAGATGCTGAGACAAAAACCTTCAGTCTGTCTCAGCTCATTTATAAATGACAGTGGAGATTAAAGAGCAACGTTGACAGGATTTTATTCCTCTGAGCTGAGAGGTGGTGAACATCAACACCTCTGAGTCTCACCTTCATTTTCCTCCTCTTCTTTTCTGTCACTTTTTCTTTTTCGGTTGTTTATTCACCAGCTTTTAAACCGTTGAATTGTGCCTTTGTGTCCCGGCCCGCTGCTCCATTATTCTGACACTGCTTTTCTAAGATCTAATCTAGACAAAATGAATGTTCAAAGTCTGGTCCTGGAGCCAGTGGTTGAACTCGTTTTTGGAGTTTTATAACCTGTGAGTCGTTTGTTTATATAAAGACCTTTTATTGCTACTGTTAAATATCTTTTGCGGGTATTTTTGGATGACGTCTACTGCACTTAGCTCAGATTTTAGCCAGTTTGGCTAAAGCAAAGCTAATTGTATACTTGGCTATTATTCAGCTAAATCTAATTGTATACTTGGCTATTATTCGGCTACATTTTTTCCACTGGATTTTTTCAGCTGTTTGGCTAATAGCATTTTTTTGTTGATATAATTTTGCGCTAACTTCTGCTTTTTGAGTGATTTTCTTTTTGTAATTTTCAACTATTTTCCTGCTTTTCTGACAAGCTAACAAATTTCCTGTCAAAATGTTCTTTAATTGACTTGAACTTTCTAACGTTATGTAGCTATCAATTTCTCTAGTTTGGGATCAATAACATTTAATCTAATGTGATAGTAAACAAACTATCATTTAATCTTTGGAACAACTCATGAGTGCATTAGGAAACGTAGATTTATAACAATGAATTGTTGAATGCTGAATTGTAACATTTTTTTGAAAATTTTCCAAAAAGTGTATTTGTGCTTAGTTTAAATTTAAACATATTAAACAGTTATGTTTGTTCTTGCTCCCCTTGGTGATGGGTTAAAAGCAGAGGCTCAGTGTTGTTGTATCCCCGTGGTACAATGACAATACAGACCATAAAATAAAATAAATAAAGTGCAGAGAAGTCAGCTGGAGCGGCAGGCAGTACTCTGTCTCACCTCAAGGGGCGTCTGAAGGTCAAAATTAAATTTGTGCTGCACTCGTCTCTATATTTTAATTTGTTTACAGTAAATTTGAATTGCTTAGACACAGGAAGGCTGCTCTGTCTAAAGAAACGTGTGGATATGTTTGTGTTGGTGTCAGTGGAATTGAAAGAGGAATGTTGATGAGATATGAAGCATTACCAGGTGATGCTGTTGGATGAATAGTGAAATAAGAAATAAGAGTCAGTGCCTCACCAGCTGTGAACCTCACTGCACATCACGTTTTTTTTTTAGCAATTATTATGTATTAAAACATTATCACATTCATGAATGGACAATTTTCATGTTTTGTGAAATTAACTGTTTTTGGTCAAAGTTTTAGAACTGCTTTTAATTCTCGTATTTTTGTCCACAGGTTTTGGACAGTCTGGAGTTCAGATGCTGTGTTTTCGTCGAGGTTTAGACGTTTCCATGGTGTGTCTTTTCACCGTCATTACTCGTCTGTGAGGTAGGACCAAAACCCATCATCTCTTTAAAGTTGTCATGTGTTGGATGTTGTAGCTGTTGACATTGAATCTAGATTCACGCCATAAACCATAGCTGTCTGAGTTGTTAACATTTATAAAACAATTTGATTAAATTTAAATACAAAGCCTAACTTTAACTAGTTTATAATCTGGAAATTTAAGACTTAATGATTTTAAGATTGTATGAATCAACATTTAACATTTGGGCAAAGGTTGAAGTTAAACCTAAGTACAATTAATTGAGGCACAATATAAATCTAAATAAAAGTTCCAGGTTATTTAAATTTAAAGTAAAATTTAAGGTTGTTAATAAGCTAAGATGCTGAAACAAAAACCGTCAGTCTGTCTCAGCTCATCTATAAATGACAGTGGAGATTAAAGAGCAACGTTGACAGGATTTTATTCCTCTGAGCTGAGAGGTGGTGAACATCAACACCTCTGAGTCTCACCTTCATTTTCCTCCTCTTCTTTTCTGTCACTTTTTCTTTTTCGGT
>NC_024324.1:2584954-2592406 GCF_000523025.1 Cynoglossus semilaevis
GCAACCCCTGAAAAAGGGACAAAGCCGAAAGAAAAAGAAGATTCAGCTAAATCTTTTCCGTTGGATTTTTTTAGCTCTTTGGCTAATAGCATTTTTCTTGTTAGTATAATTTTGCGCTAACTTCTGCTTTTTGAGTGATTTTCTTTTTGTAATTTTTCTATTTACTACTATATTTACTATTTTCCTGCTTTTCTGACACACTAACAAATTTCCTGTCAAAATGTTCTTTAATTGACCTGAACTTTTTAATGTTATGTAGCTATCAATTTCTCTAGTTTGGGACCAATAACATTTAAGCTAATGTTATAGCATTAAACTTTAGCTATCGGCTAACCAGCTGAATTTGTCAAGTGGCTAACTTTAGCTTTTCTGATAAACTTATTATTATATTTGTCAATTAACTGAAAAAAGTTGTTTTTAGGCTTTCCCTCAAATACTGAATAGTTATCTATGTAGTTAACATTTTTTAATGTTCAGTATTTCTTTGCTACTAACCTTTAGTTAACTTTTAGCTAAAATGTTTTTTAGAAATGTTTAAATATTTGTATAAAACTATATTTACAACATAGTGACCATAAACACAACCAGCAGTTTAAATAGGTGTCAAATTTTATTAAAATATGCCACAACATGGCAGTTTAATGACGACACATTTCATAGAAATAAAGTGAACGTGATGTCAAACAAACATCACATTATGATAAATGTTAATAGAATAAATAAATAGAACATGGGAAAAAAACAAAAACAAATAGTTGATACATTCAAACTGAGCAGAGTCATAAATTATAACAGACCTTTGACCTGTGCCCTGACACACAGGTGGTGACCTTAAAAAAAAAATTCAGTCAGTTAAAAAGGAGTGTGACAGAAAAGTGATTTTTTTGAAATGTGGAGTTTGATAAGATGTTGATGTTGGTTTTAAATGAGTAGAATTTTCATTTTAAAACTGTTTAGAATAACGTTAACAAATGTCATTTGATCTCCTGCCTTGGTTCCTGGTTGAGTTGAGGATGGATTAGCCGGGGTTACTTTGAATTGATTTGTACTCTGTTAATTTGTTCTAATTGATTCAGTTCATATGCATTGACTTGACAACTAATCTGAATGATTGATCAGTTGATTTAAATCCCATGTGATTGATTTGTCTTTAGTTAAACTGAGTTTAAATTTAAGTTTCTGTGAACAAGTTTGAAATAACTGGAGTTTATTGATTTTGACAGGAAGTGACTTAAAGGTCACAGAGATAAAATGCATCAAACTAATTAATTTTGACCAGTAATAACTTCAACCAGGAACCAAGTGGTAGGAAATCTGCTCCTACAGAATCAAAGTTAAACACCAGTTTGTTGTAGTCATTATGTTTACTGTCTGTAACAAAAGTGATGTTGTAAAAAAAAAACAATCCTTCCCTAGAAAGTCAAGTTTGGACAGAGTCCTGGAGTCTGAGCAGGACAGCTGACAGGACCAGTGTCCGTCCTCAGTCCTGTCTTCTGCTAATACAGTACATGTCCTTCTGTGTTTCTCCTCAGACCACATCAGTCCGTGCCATGAGGTCGACCGACCGACGCTCCTCTTCAGAGTCCTCCTCACTCTGCAGCGTGGAGAGCGTCCCCTGGTCTCGACCCCCCCTTCCCTGCACGATGGACTTTCTTCAGAGAAAAGGTCGCCTGGGTTCCGAAAACCCTTTTTCTGTAGAACAAAGTGTGAAGGTCGGCACGTCGTCCTTAGGAGGCCGGGCTCTTGCCCTCCCACGCCCTGGCCCTGTGGCGCCGTCGCAGCAGCCACTTCTCCAGCAGCAGTCTGGTTTTGGAGGCCAGTGCTGCAGGTGACGCCTGCTTCCTGTTGCTGCTGTGGACAAAGACAAGACAAGAGGTGAGACACCTGGTGACGTCCATCTTTCTCTGTGACTATGTAAAAAAAAAAACTGTAACGCTGTAGCTTCACATTTAACTCACTAACTATGTCAACTATTGTCTTTGCAGGCGACCTGACTGACGCTATGAACTCTGGGAGTTTGGAAAGAGCTGCTTGAACATCAGGTGATGTGAGGAGAGTGTGTGTGTGTGTGTGTGTGTGTTGCATACTTTAGGTCTTAGAGGATTTTATGGCTTTCACTGCAGGGTTCACTTATAATTTACACTGAATTCCTAACTAGAGGCTTAATCTGAAAATGTCTGCCTCCAGAACCACGCGCCTCCTGCCGTTATCTCCCGGCTCAGGAAGGTTTTATGCCCCCAACCAAAAAAAAAAGAAAGATGTGATCTAACACATTCTTATCTCTCCCCCCCACTAGTGTAGTGTGTGTGTGTGTATGTGTTTAGCACAGAAACCTTGACTTTCTTTCCCTGAGTTTTGTTTTACCTCCTAATCTCGCCCGTGTCTCCTGCCAGCTCCTGTTTGCACTGAGGCTCAGAGCAGCCGTGGCCTCGGGCGCTGAGGTGGATCAGTGTGTCGGGCGATGTCTCATACCTGCGAGCCAGAGAAGAGAAGGAACACACAAACACACGCCATTAGGAGCAGGATCGACTGTCAGCCGTTCATCTGACACAACAGAGGACGTCTAGGTGGAGGAGCGACGTCTCGCACGCGATGGAAACAACCGCAGAGACGTCAAGACAGGAGTCTTTGTGTCCTTATGTTTCAGGTAAAGTATGTTTCCATCTCCTGTCCTAGGGAAATGTGTCTGAGCAGAGACGGCTGCAAGTGGTGACCACGACTTTTCTTTCTGTGTTTCAGGTCCGTCTGTGGGGAGCAGAGAAGAGGATCCCACATGTGACCCACACAGACTGACCTGTACGTATCCTCACCCATTAATGCCTGACATGGTGTAAATGTTTTCCTTTCTCATTTACCCACATGTGGGTAAATGAGAAAGGAAAACATCACTGACAGTTAGTCCAGTGCACCAACAGATCAGGTTACATTAATGGGTGTGGATACGTACAGGTCAGTCTGTGTGGGTCACATGTGGACTCCACTTCTCTGGTCCCCACAAACGGACCTGAAACACAGAAAGAAAAGGCCCATCTGGGTCAGGACAGCCGTCTCTGCTGAGACACATTTCCCTAGAATCGAAGGAGGGCTGGGACAGGAGCTGAAGACATACGTCACCCTGGAATAAAGGACACAAAGAGGCTGTAACCCAGCCCACAGAGTGGAACACTGTAACACTTAGATATCTGTGTGTGTGTGTCTGTGGTTTCCATGGCCATGTCTTTGGGGGGGGGGGTTCTAATAAAAGCTGCACAGTCACTAAACAACAGTCTACATTCATTTTAAGCTATAGATATGTGTTGGTGTATTAGGCTGATTGTCAGTTATATATATATGTGTATATATATACATACAAGTGTATATATATATACACTTATATACACATATACACTTATATATATAAGTGTATATATATACACATATATAAGTGTATATATACACACTTATATATATATATAAGTGTATATATAGGTATATATATACTTATATATATAACTGACAATTTCATATATATATGAAATTGTTAGTTATATATAAGTATAATATACCTATATATAAACACTTAAATATATATACTTATATATAAGTGTATATATAAGTATATATATATAACTGACAATCATATATATATGATTGTCAGTTATATGTATAAGTATATATATATACACTTATATATAATATATGTGTATATATATATACTTATATATATAACTGACAATTTTGTATATATATATGATTGTCAGTTATATATATATATAAGTGTATATATATATATATAACTGACAATCACCAATTTGGTCCTGAGAATCTTTGCTGTATATATTGATTTATTTTTTTTACCAATTTCATGCAGAAGAGATTGAGAGATATACATATCTCTTAATGACTAAATAAATATATACATATCTTTATATATACATATAGACATTAATATATATATATATCCTAATGACTAAGGACTAAATCTGCATGAAACTTCTCAAAAATAAATCAATATATATACAGCAAATATTCTCACAACCACAGGTGAGAAACCCCTGACACTAACGCTGAAGTAACAGATGTATTGAATATTCACCTGAGGCTCTGGTCCAGTCCACAGAAGGATCTGCAGTTCTTGTCGTCTCGGCTGAAACACTGGCAGCGCGGTGGGCTCCTGGGGGCCAGCGGCTCTGAGGCTGCACGCCTCCTCCTGGGAGCGTTTCCCAGTCCATAAGAGACCACACGTCTGGAGAGACAAGAGGTGAATGTTACAGTTAAAACTATTTTTTTTACTTGTTATGATTGTGGAATCTTCACATGTGATATAGCAAAAATCTAAATAAAGCATGAACACAGTTAAACCTCAGTCTCCAATGTGATTACTTTTCAAACTAAACAGTGAGTGATGGAGGTCACATTTATCCCTGAACTAAGGTGACATTTGAACTGTTAATAAGAAGAGGAAGAAGCACTTACTCAGGTGTGTTGACCCAGATGATGTCCAGGTGGCAGAAGTAAACGCACTCCTTGTCCAGGAAAGTGGCGCAGGAGCAGCGTTTGTTGCGCACATGTGTCCCGTGAGAAAGAGCTGAGTTGGTGGTGGAGGAGGTGGAGGCTGAGTCTGAGGCTGAGTCTGAGTCTGCAGCAGGAGCGGAGAGAACTGGAGAGAAAATCAAAAAACACTTCAAGTTAACAGTTTTTCTGCAACAATGCAAAGAAAAAAACACAATTTAAAATGTCCTAAAGTAACATTCTGGGCTTCAAAAATACCGTAATGGTTGAAAAACCCGTTTTAACGCAAGTTAGAAAAGTTACCTGTGCACAACATGCAGGTGTACATCACTGACAAGACGGAAACAAAAACGTATAAATCCATTTTCCCCAAGTGTTAGTTCAAATTAATCCTGCAAAACGTTAAGATCCACCAGAGTCCGTGTCGCTAAGATCCGCGCAGCTCCGTGTCTCTGTGTCACTGTGGATCCACATGTGCAGCACTTTGACTTTATACCAGGTCTGTACACCTCCTCCTCCTCCCCCTGCGCTCCCTCCCCCTCCGCTCCCTCCTCCCCCTGGGGCTCCTTTGTCCCGCTGGCTGCAGCCCAGACACCGATGTTTGTTGGAGGTTTTTCCGCAGATAAGCAGCGGGACACTTCGAGATGTCTCAGTTTGTTGGAGGTTATTATGGGATGCGGGTAAAGGGGGCGGCGCAACGCACAGTCTAGTAAGAAATGCCAGAGTCACAGTTTATGTCTGGATGTGTGGTTACACTTGTTATCCAGCAGATGGCAGCAGAAACGCGGGATTTTCGTTTTGGGCCAGGAGACCGGAGCAGCTCGGAGTGGTTGATGGAAACTGAGTCAGAGTGAGTACAGTTTCACCACACACACACACCTAGTGATTGTGTTAAATCTACAAAAATATACGGATGATTTTACAACTGAATTTTACTGACTTATTACACTAGTTAAAATGGATGCTCTAGACCAGGGGTCGGGAACATTTTCAGCAGAACTAGACCAGGGGTCGGGAACATTTTCAGTAGAAACAGCCAAAAAAGTCATACATTTTAAAACGTATCACAAAATATTTACCTGGCAGCATGTTTTAGGACCTAATCTTGCATTTTAAGGCATTTCGGGGACTTTTGTCAAAGTCATACATTTTAAAACGTATTTCCCTGAGAGCCACACGATATTTTCCCCCCTCTGAAAATACAACTAAATGTGTGAAATTTTAAACAAGACCAATGATTTTAGAGTATTATAAGTCTCGGAAGTAATTTTAAAAAATTACTAAAGTTATTTTAAAAAATAATAACGTTATACTGCGATTGGCTCCAGCTCAAAAAAAAAAATGTTAAGAGTATTATAAGTCTCGGAAGTAATTTAAAAAAATTACTAAAGTTATTTAAAAAAATAATAACGTTATACGGCGATTGGCTCCAGCTCAAAAAAAATAATGTTTGGATTAAAATGTCTAACGACGTTACAAACACAGGGTCCTATCGCGGGTGGTTGGTTCTAAGAGCCACCGCCAAATGGGGAAAACACTGCCATCTTGTGGCTAACTTTGGTCATTACCCCACCATATAATTAAATGCTCACCATATATGACAAGTAGAAATCTTACATTTCCCTGCGGTGAACCCCGGGCAGGCCGTCCTTAATTTATTTGATTATTTTAATTTTGTCATTAACTCATTAATTTTATTTATTTGATTTTTTTTTTTTTTAGCAAAAATGGACTGACTTTGTTTTCACTTTTCATGCCCGAACTAAAAGATGACGTACCAGGCTGATGATTTTACCGCAAATATTTAACACAACGCGTGGATTTTTTTTTTTTTAAAGATTATTTTACCACTATGATTTCTGTGATGTTTTACTTGAATAACTACAGAATTATGTATTAATTATTGTGTTAAGAAGAACAGCTAAGATTTATCTAAAAGCCAGATGCAGTCATTAAAAGAGCCACATCCGACACGCGAGCCTTAGGTTCCCGACCCCTGGTCCAGACCAAAACTATACACGTTTTTACACAAATTCTCAATAGTCAACGGTTTAAAACCCACACTGGAATTTATGTTTTCATTAATTTAGAGCATTAAAAAAACCCCATCAGGACAAATTAATGTTTTGTTTTTTTCTAACTTTGTATTTGTTTAAATTTTACAGCGGGGGAGGGATGGGGGGGCAACTTTGTTCTGTTGTGTTGTGTTTTTCTTACCTCTGCTCTGCTGCATTTCTTTCCCTGGCAATAGCGGAAAAGGGCCTGTAGGGGTCTCTGTTTGATCTGGTATCAGCGTCAGCTCCTTCAGGCTGGAATCCTGAGGGAGTGAGAAGGCAGAGGAGGAGGATGAGGATGATGATGATGATGATGATGATGATGACGAAGAGCATGCTGGGATCTGAGCTGTAGATGGATGAGTCACCTCCTGAGCGCCGCGGTCCTCTGAGAACCCTCCTCTCCGACGACTGCACCTTCACACCGACAACATCTCGGCTGCCGAACGATGATTTTAATCAAGAGGTCATCGTTGATGATGATGAGGACAGGAAGTCGTCTCCTCCTGCAGGTTAAAAGAAAATAACATTTGTAGAATATTATTGTTGCGACTCCACAGCCAGTCTTCATGTCTCTCTCTCCCTCTCTCTCTGTTTTAGGTTGGTCACAGGTGCAGGTGGAAGGAAAGGAGCTGATTGGTTCTCTCCTGAGGGCTCCACCATGAGAAGCCAGGTTCTACCAGCTGATTTATTTAAGTTTTTTTTTTTTTTTTTTGGTGAAGGCACTCTTTCTGTCTTTCTTGTTCTCTCTAAAACTGAACGTAACACACCAAAAAAAAAACTAAATGATTAAAAGTCTGTAAAACACATCATATGTGATTGACTTTTCTTCAACAGCAGAGTTAGTTAGTACCTGGTGTATGTCTCTGCACACACCTCCTCAATCACAAAATATTCACCTGGCAGC
>NC_024324.1:2592506-2612137 GCF_000523025.1 Cynoglossus semilaevis
AAACTTAGTATTTTAAGGCATTTTTTCATAATAGTACATTTTTGACAGGTAAAGTTAACATTTTTGACAGAAATTTCTATAAAAGAATATAAATTATTCCTATTATTATAGAGGAATTTCTTTCTTTTTTTTGTTAAAAGCCATATTGTATCATAGTCAGGCTTTTCGTGTCAGTCATTGTATTAAAAAAAATATTTTTTCCTATTAATTTCTAAATCAAAATATTAAAATATGAGTTTTTGTTTTTTGCATTTGGAGGAATTTTAGGAATTTTTTATTTATTGTTGACTTTTTTGGTAAAAAAACTATGTTAGCGTAGTCAGGCTTTTTGTGTCTTTTATGACATGTCAAAATGGGGGATTTTTTTCTATTAATTTCTAAATCAAAATATTAATATTTAAGCATGTTTCGGGGCATTTTATTGCATTGACATTTTTCGTTAAAAGCCAGATTGTAGCTGCTACAGGTCTCGGCTACAAACAACCCAGGATCAAGTCTAACATCCGGGAATGAAGACGACTTCATCACAGACCAAGTGCAATTAAAACCAACCAACACCTGTGACACTGCCCTACGTCACTGATACGTCACTTAGCAGGATGGTTGCTAGGTTAGGCTAAAACAATCGATATCAATTAAGGCACAATCTGCTTAACGGACTAAGATTCTGATCAAAAACATAAACAGAACGAAACAATAAACAGTAAAAGCACAGATTATTCTTACTCACCGACAGATTCGCGTTCCCAGGTTTGACATGGAGGTTTAAACAGTGACAGCTTCGTCCGGCGGGGGCAGTTAGTTTTTTTCCCTCGGGCACGATGAAGTTCACGATCCGTTTGGTGTTGGAAACAAAGCGCTGGTGGAGATTTGGCCGAGGATCTTCCTTCATCTGAGTCCTGTGTCCTTTTCTGTCTGTCAATCTTCAACTTTCATTTTTTTGTTTGTCAGCATCCACCGTACAACGACAGCCTCGAGCCCGTCTCTCTGTCGACATCCTCTGACGTCATTCACAGGCGTCGGGAATCAGTTGCGTGCACGCGTGCACGCGTGCGCGTGACACGTGCACGCGTGCACGCAACTGATTTCCAGTCAACGCAGAGGGTTGTTTTGTTTGTTTGAACGCATTTAAATTTTTGTCAAAATGTATTCAAGTAAAAGTGGACGCTATAAACCTGACGTAAAAACAAACAAAAAAAATCGGAGCACTTTTCGTTTGTAAACAAATCTTTACTGATACAGTTAAGAATATTGATACAGAAATGTAAAGCTACTATAATGCACATACTCTATGGACGTGTGAATCAGAACGGGCACCAGATGGATTATAATAAATAGTTGAACACAACATCTGTACACAGAAACACTGCCCCATCATCCATAGAAATGTACATTTACCAGTACGACATTTAGAATTATCAGCAATTTTACCAATGACGAAAGAAAAATAAAAAATAAAACCGACTTTCATCCCGCGTCGTTAAACTTCTCTTTTACCATCTTTGCTGTTTGTCGTTTTTTTGTGTGTGTGTTTGTTTTGTTTTTGTTTTGTCGTTGTTAGTTTTTTTAAAATAAAACACGAGCAACTACTGAATTTATGAGGGGATTATTTACAGACAGGTTCCTAAACAAGAAACTCCATAAAGGCACAATTGTCTATACAACATGTACAAAAACAAATCATCTGGAGAAAAAAAAAGTTTCTGGAGCTGACGAATAAACATTTCAAAAAAAAACAAACAAAAAGGATTGGTCATTATTATAATTATCATGTGATTGCACGTACAATTATATGAATGTCAGCATCTGTGCTTTGAGAAGGGCTGTTTGTCAGAAACCAAGGCCCTGAAAAGTGTTTTCAGTCTTACAAAGTGACGAGAATTCCAAAAATAGGAAGGAGGGGCAGAAAGACGAGGAGTAAGAGTGGTGGAAGAAGAGGAGGAGGAGGAGGAGGAGGAGGAGGAAGAGGAGGGGACAAACCAGAGTCCTTCAGGTGGCAATGACCAGTCTGTCCTCATCGTCACTGGACACGTCGTCGTTGTCATCAATCACTTTTTGCCAGCTTGTCATTGGTGGCGGCCTCGGGGGTGCAGGATCACTGGCTCCCTCTACTGGTGACCCCTTCTCGACCTTGGCCAGGCTCACCTCGGCCGGCGATGGCGTCAGACGTGGTGTTTTCTCCGCGATCTCTGCGCAGACGTTGCCTGCCGTCGGCTCAGGAGATCCGCTGACCTTCAGAGAAGGAGCTGCTGGAGAGGCAGACGAAGACGAAGAACCCAGCTCGCCGGTTTGGAGCGACGGAGCTGCCGCGGCGTCAGGACTCCCCTGCCGCTCAGAGGAACCAGGAAGAGGACTGAGGGTGGACAGGGGGCTGAGGGAGGGGATGACGGCGGGTGTTGACAATCTGCAATCCTGGTACCTGAGTCTGTGGGCCGCTGCTCTGGGAGGTGGGGTTAGTGGCCAGAACCTGCAACCCCAGGGTGGCGTTAAGGGTGAGGCCTTGCTGAGGCAGCAGCTGTGTGGGCGTCAGCCCCGTGCTGGTCAGGCCCATGAGGTTCAGTGTCTCCAGACCCATGGGCTGTATGGTCTGAGCCTGCAGCCCGGTCACCTGGCCCAGGTTGAAGCAAGGGACAACGCTGCTGATGGGCTCCTGGACCACCAGAGGCTGAGGGCGCAGGCTCTCCGGTTGAGGCGAAGCAGTCGGGGGCGGTAGGGGGCTGGTGTTTCGGTGGATGACACCCACCGCCGGGAAGGTGAGCTGGACGGGTCCGGCCTGGAGCGGCACGAAGGTGGAGTAAGCTGCCAGACCAGCAGGGACCAGCTGGATCCCTCCTACTGGTACCATGCTGTAGGAGGAGCGGGAGGGCTGCTGGGAGTGCAGGGGGAGGTGACTAAAGAGATGGGTCTGTGTTTCTGCCCCTGGTGGTTGGGAGAGGACCTGCGGAGGAAAGTGTCCAAGTCCTTGGGGGGCAAACGAGGAGGTCTGAGTGCTGCGGTCCACGGGTACGCCTGAGTCAGCAGGAGGGGAACCAGAGGAGTCCTGGGAAAACACACACACAAAAACACCACCAGGGGGCGAGGGAGGTGTATTAATTTTAACACAACTGTAGCAAAATGCTGAAGATTTAAAGGGACAGTCCAGTTTTAGTAAAGTCTGGTTGGACGAGGCTCTGAGAACCAAGACACTGAAACCCACGAGTACCTCGAAAATACTTGGTGAAACTGTCCAGGTACTGGTACTGAACAAGTATTTGGTACACGTATGTAGCCTTTTTTTAAAACATGAAACCATGGGTAACCATGGTAACATAGAGCCGAACAAAAATTCCAATTTCACAATTGTGAAACCTGCTGTTAGCCAAAGTTAATTATCACTGAGCCAATTTCCCATCATCCACCAGAGACTAATTATATATTTTTTCATTTCCATCCAACCAGATTACAAAGAAAATCCTGTACTGTCCCTTTAAGACACCATGTGTCCATCAAACCAGTGCAGTATTCACCTGGTGTGTTTACAGGGGCTGTCATGCAGGGGTCAGAGGGCACGGACAGGACAGAAGGACGCAGAGACACACACTGAGAAGACACGGGTCTCACCTGTCCTGGTCTGGTGCTCTTCACTGTCACTGGGGGACTGGGGGGGACGTCAAAGTCGGGGTAGTCGATGGACATCTGCCTGCAGGGGGACACCGGACTCATCATGTGGACCGACTCTGTGTCTGAGGTGCAGGACTCGGACATGGCGGTGGTGACGGTGGGTGGGAGGGGGCGGTAGCAGGGGACAGAGAGGGGGATCTGTCTGCCGAGGGACAACGGGCTGAGCATGGGGACAGAGTCCGACTCTGAGGCGCCGGACTCTGGAGCTGCGGGGCGGGGGGGGGGGGGGGGCGGTAGCAGGGGACAGAGATGGGGATCTGTCTGCCGAGGGACAACGGGCTGAGCATGGGGACAGAGTCCGACTCCGAGGCGCCGGACTCTGGAGCTGCGGGCCGGGAGGGAGGGAGGGACACGGAGCTGATGGACATCTGCGCCAGCAGGGCACTGGGGGGGACGTCGGACTCTTTGGAGGGGACGTGCTGAGGGCTGGCGGAGACGGACGGGTTGGTGGACAGGCCCGACTCGGCCTGGCTGTCCTCCTCTTCCTCCTCGTTGTCGTCATTCTCCTCGTCATCGGGGCCGTCGGAGTCGTCTCCGTCAGAGTCCTGACGGTCGGCGCTGCTCACCTGACTGCGGTCTCCTGAAGACAGGAGGGAGAAGAGTGAGTGGGTGGGAGGACTATTCTTAGGGACATGAGTCACTGCTGCTGCTGTGAAACAAAGTCCAGGGTTTTTGGTCAACATTCCACACCACCATCACTGCAGCTGCTGGTTTGTTAAAAAATGTAAGAAATTGTTTTTTAAAAACACAGAAAGTCTGCTCACTTCCTGTCAGCACCAAAATCAACATTTTAAACTGGCACTTCACAACTTTTAGCTTCTTTTTTCCTACTTTGTCTAAATGAAAACCGTTCGTCAAAACTTGTACTGACGACTAATAACTTTTTAAACATTTGTAAACATTTTCATTTTGTATTGAACCGAGTTGAGTGGAATCTGAAGTTTTTATAACTATTACATTTGGATTTACACGCTTCTAAAAATCTGGGGTTAAAGACAAACTAACAGGGTAACTTTTTCCCCTGTGAAGTCACAAACACTGCTGCTGCTGCTGTCACTGCTGCTGCTGCTGTCACTGCTGCTGCTGCTGCTGTCACTGCTGCCTCTGCCGTGAAAACCCTGGAGCTCCATCACAGAGCGAGGAGGAGAAACAAATGTTCTCACACAGACCTGGAGCAGAGGATGCTTTCACTCAGGGGGGCGCCCCGTCTCTCACCCTCTCTCTCACCCTCTCTCTCCCTCTCTCTGTCTTTTTATCTATCTAAAATTAGCTGCAGCAATTTCCTCTCTGTAAATGCTGTGAACGCTGCCCACATGTGCTTTGAGTTAACGGGGGAAGAAGCTGCATTTTTAATTAGACCGTGGCAGAGCCATTGATCGGCATAGCAACAGAGACACGGTCAGGGACCGGCCAGGGTTTCAACGCAGATCTGGTGGCGTCTTTTGCAGGACTAAAAGGAGACATTCTCCCCCAGAACTACTGCCCCCCGGTGGTTGTTGTTGTTGAACAGGTTTTTTTTGTGACTACAAACTACTGCCCCCCGGTGGTTGTTGTTGAACAGGTTGACTACGTGAAGAAGACGGAGAAACTCTGTACCAGAATCCTCTGCGTCCTGGTCCTCGGTCAGACCCTCAGGCAGACCCATCTCCATGCACTTCTTGCTGTGGGCCTTGGACTTCATGTGCTTGGTCAGGTTTCCTGCAACATTAAGAACGGAGGGAGAGGGGGTAAGGGGGTAAGAGAGAGAGGCAGGAGGGTCACACGGGTGGGCAGCGGCTGAACAATAGCACAGAAGGAGTTTATGTAAGAGAATGCGGTCGCTGAATGTAAAGGGTGAGTAAGTGATAAAGACATTTTTAAATGAACGTGGGCTGCTCTGACACCCAGAGCTGTGCTGCAGTGCAGCGTGGGAAGGCAAGTTGGATAAAGAAGGGTGAATCATACTGTCTTGGTTTGCGAGATGGAAAAAAAAAAAAAAAAAAAGAAAAACAAAAAAAAAACAACCTATTTAATTTTCAAAACTTTTCAAAAGACAACAGGAAGCAGCGCTGGGCAGAAAGTGCACCATGAGTGATCGCTGCAGCGGCTTCTTTGTTGATTTATGAAAGTAAAGGGATGTTCCACGAGTTTTACTGCAACAACTCAAATCTACGTTCATCTGTGGATTTCTCTAAACTCTGTGCTTTACCTTTTTTTGGGGCTAACCTTTAGCAACAAAATGTATTTTTTTGTTCAATAATAAATACTTTAAAATACTACAGTGTGGATTGTGAGTACAATTCTTTCTTTCGAATTATTTCCTGATCAACTTGGGTATTTTATTAAATGAAAGAAAATTTATAATGGGCAAAAATTAAGTGATTATTGACATCTAGTCACAGGCTGGATGTGGAGGTTTTGCGAGCCAGAAGTGGCCCCCGGGCCAGGTGTTTGAGACCCCTGCTTTAAGGTATAAGGGAGCAAACATTTAACTTTCTACCAGGATTTGGTCAAATCTACAATTTGAATATTTATTCTGGCTTCCAGTAGTTTTTGTGGTTGACATTTAGTTTCCTTTTGTAAATGTTTAAATATTTAAATACATTTTAACTTCTATCTTTTGGGGCCGAGAGGAAAACCTTAGGCAAACCCAGCAGGGATTTTAACATCTGAAAGAGTTACTGCCGATGGAAATTAGGCTTCTAGCAAACTGGGATCTTTTTTTTTTACATTGTTTTAAATTGTGTACACTGTCTCTTCTCAAATAAAATAATACTAAATTTAAAACAAGGTAGCCGACCTTTTGTCTTGAAGGAGAAGTTACACTGGACACAGTGGTACGGCCGGACGTCAGAGTGGGTGCGGATGTGTTTGCGCAGCATGCTTGGCTTCTTACAGCGGATTCCACATTCCTCACAGATGTATTTGCCACGCCCACGCCCACGTACATACACGTACTCTTCGTTGGACTTGTACCTGCGGGTGTAGAACAGACACTCAGAACAAAGACGGACGCGGAGAAAAAAATCACCAAATCATCGCCACTGAAACCGTACCCGCCGTCGAAGATTTTGACACGTCTTGGTTCCGTTTTAGACGCGAGGTCCTTGTCCACGTCGGTGCTGGCTTGACTTTCTGGCTGCACCTTGGCTCTGCCCTCAGCTGATACTGACCTCTGAGTCACCTGTAGCTGCAGAAGCAAAAACAAAATCTTAGTCATGTTAACCAAATATTACTTGGAAAACATCGTTACGCAACCATCTCTGACTTCATGCAAGTCAATACTCTTGGTAGCCAGACAGCTGGGAACGTTCTTATACACAGTTTATGGTGCGAATAAACAGTTCTCCAAAATCGGTTCCTACCCTCTGCATGACATCTTTCAGCTTCCCCGAATACGTCAGGAAGTCACTCTTCCCGTTCGTCCTTATGGCTGAGGTGTAGTGAATTTTCTTGGAGCTCTGCTTGGAGTCAAACAGAGACATGACCACCTTGGTGGGCAGCCCAAGAGGGTTGGGGTTGTTGGGGCTTATTGTCCACGTGGCATACGCAGACGTCTTAAGGTCCGCCTGTGGGAGGTGAAGAGGTTTCCTCTTCATCAGGAAACACCACGTGAACGTCGTAGTGGTCTTCAGGCTCGGGAAGGAGAGACGGTGGCTGTCTTTGGTGTTGACCACAGACACAGACGTGGTCAGTTTCACCTGGCTGCCATGGAAACTGGAAGGTTTAATGGGGGATTTGGCTGGCGTCCACCTCTGTTCCTCAGCCTTCTCCTGGGGCCTCAGTGAGTCGCCAGCTGTGATGCCGGGAACACCCTGAACTCTGGGTGTGGGATTCACAGCCTGGTTGGCTTCATGGATGACGGTGCTCGTGTCTTTCTCCAGACCGGTGCTGTCTGGGGACATGGGCTTCACATCGTCCGTGGCCTCAGAATCCTTCACTGCGTCGGCATTAACCTCGGGCAGAGGTGGAGCCTCGGTTTCGATCGGACTGTCCGCCGGTTCCGTGGTGCAAACCTGCCGCACCAGCATCAACTTCCGCTGCCGTGTCACTTCGGACATCTTGGAATTCAGATAGTTGGCCGACCTGCCGTCAGTCAGGCAGGCCACGCCGTGCTCATCCTTCGCTCGCTTTTGATGTTTTTCCATGTAGATGTCCAGACTGTTGGCGGGAGAAAGCATTCGTTTACTCGAAGCGGTGGGTTCGTGCTGTGGGCACAGAGTCACCGACGCCAGTTTTTGCGTGCACTGTAAAGACCCGTGAGGCAGCGCTCTGTCCTCAAAGTGAGTGTTAGTCGCTTGAGTTTGGGTTCGATCTTTCTTGGAAGAAGGCAGAGAGCGACTATCATCCGTGCTGTTGGAGGACGAGAGACTGTTTTTGTTGGGGGCGGAGGGAGCTGGGTGCATCTGCTCATGGGTAATCAGGATCTGTGGCAACGGCATATGAGCTGCTGGGGTCTGATCAAAAGACGGTCTCTGCTGTTCTCTGGACAACACCACAGTTTGTTTCTTCATCTCGGCCCCTGGTTGGTTGGGTTGAGCCACGTAGACATTCTGGACGGCGTCTGGAGACTTTGAGATGCTCAACATCGGGTTGGCTATGGGTATTGTTAAGACCGGCAGGGCGATCTGAGCGCCCTGTGTGTTGGAAAATGAAAACGTTTGGCTGGCTCTCATAGCAGGACACTGCATTTGGTATTTGGGCACAAAAGTCTTTTCTTCAGAACACGCTGCTTTGCTTTGGACGTTCTCATGACAAACCAACACTTGGTTCAGCGGTTGTTGCATCTTCTGACACATCTGGACCCTCGATGCCTGGTGCCAAGGGTGTGGAAGGCCGTGAACTTGAGGCTGCTGAGTTGGGCTGCCCAAATTGATGCACTGGACCATTTGTTCATTCTTCTGCAGCGGCGGCTCGCCCTTCTGCAGAACAAAAGGCTGAACCAAAGGACGTCTGTTGGCAATGTGAATCTGCTGCATTCTGTTTTGCGTAAAAGAGCTAACGTTTGTCATGGGGGTTTTATCCAAAGGTATAAAGGATTTCCGAACAGGTTGCTGACTTTCTGGGCCAATTTTTAAGGACATCTGCGGCACCAGTGGACCCCGCCTCCTTTCGATAAGTGGCACCTGGGGAACACTGCTAATTTTATGCTGGCCAGCTGGTGATAGAGATCGGCTCGGAGACACGTTGCCACAGTCAAAAGATTTGCTACGGTAATCACAAGAAATTTCCACCGATGGTTGCGTACAGGTGATCTGCTCCGAGGCAGCGCGTCTCATCATTCCAGGGACACCGAGAGTGTTGAACACAATGGGCATACCTTGAGGCTCTGGCATCTTGCCAACACATTCCACCCTGGACGGACTCTCTGATCTTGACGGTTCGTCTCTGTCAAAAGAGGCCGAGATGCTGGAACATCGTGAAAGGCTACTATCTCTGCTTAAGCTTCGAGAGAGGCTGGATTCAAAACTGGAGTCACCCGAGGACTGGTCCATTTGAGCAAGACGAATTCTTTTCTTTTTGGGTGGCAGTTTCTCTGCTGGGAGTTTGGACAGGCTCTCACTTCTCTGAGGCCAGTTGAACTGATCTGCAGGTTTATCCGTTGACTCGGACGCTTGGGTTTCGTGCTCCCTATCAGGCTCCTCTGTGACCAAAATCTCAGGAACCTGGATGTTGCTTTGACGAACCAAACGTGACTGATGGACAGGGGTGGAGCTTTCAGCTGTCTGTCCAGTGCAATCGGTAGATTTTTCCTTCATTTGCTTTCTGTGGTCAGTACTTTTAGGTTTAGATAGTTCTTCATGAGTCTTGTCAGCCAAAACATTCGGCCTAGGTTTAGTCATTTTATCTCTCTCCAAAAGGTCAACGGGAGACGCCCTATCCATTGATTCTGTCTCAAATGAATTGGGTCTACTAAGAGAGTTGGTGTGTCTAATGACCGACGTACCACTGCCTTGTCTCTGCATTTCAACTTTAGTAGAAGAGCTAATCTGGGTCTCTCGAATCGGCGACAGTCTGGACTCTGCCGTATTTATACCTCTTGCAATGAGCTGAACCGGAGGTGGCTTCGACTGACTGGTTTTTGGCTGTATATCCACTATTACGGCATGCTGAGAGTAGGGTTGTCCCGCTGTTGGGACATCAAAAGAAACAGGACAAGGTGGGTTTGTGTCAGTTGGCGACTGATCATCCTCGTCTCCAACACTTTTCATTATTCTTCTTTTTCTGATCGATGTCTGTTGATCGATGATTCCTGAGCCACTGGACGATCTCGGAGCCGTGCCAACGTGAAAAACATCTTGATCGGCGTCTTTTACGACGTTTGGTTTGTTCTTTGGGCCATGGAGCTCAGAGCAGTAGAATTTTTTGTGAGTCTCAAAATTCTCTAATTTTCTGTACCGGTTGCGACACGTTTCACATTCGTACATCGTGCCCTTGTTCTGCAGAGGCTTCCTGTGTCTGTCCTGACCGTGCTCAAAAGATCTGCTTCTTTGCATGACCTCGGCGGAACTACTCGGACCGTGGTAGCCTTCATCCATCGAGCGAACGGTAGGGAGGCCGTGTCCCTCTGCTGTAGAGAAGTCCTCCACTGCCACCTGTCTGACTAACATACGAGAATGCATCGCTGAATTTGGAGTTGCTGGGGTTGGCGAAAATACATCGTCATTGAATGAACTAAACTTCTCATCAAATGACTGGCAAATTCGCAAAGGGTGGGGCAGAGGGGCAACGTTGACAGGAAGTGCAGAGTGTCCAGGTGTGGTCGGCACAGAGTTACTCCTCGTAATTGGCAAACAATCCATTGGCGGGTACTGAGAAGGTACTGAGAGAAGAAATACTGGCTTAGATTTATCTGTTGGGGTAAACGGGGACTTAGGGATGTCAGAGCTGGAACTTGACCTTCTGCCCATTGGTTTTAGATCAAACTGGAAGGAGTCTTTAAATATGTACGACTTGGGAGAATCAATGCTCCCTCTCCTTGAAAGTGAAGTCCTTCTTGGTTTGACACTGTCCAGCTGCTTGTTGTCAACTACTGCTTCATTATCAGATATTAACTTTGAGATCCGTTCCTCCAGGGAGAGAGCTTTGGCCTCCAGAGGGGGGCGCATCTGTCCAACTGAAGCTCGTGGCTTTGAATCAGGTGCTACATGCATCACTGTGGCAACCACAGGGGGGTGAACAGGATGTGGGTTCTTCACGATGTCAACGTCCACCGGAGGAGTGATCTTGACAAACGGGCTGGGTGGACTCATTGCCTGGTCAGCACTTTCAGATCGCGAGAAGTAGCCGGAATCCGTGCTTCCCAGACTGCGTGGACTGAGCAGACACTTGGGCTGTTGCTGCTGTGAGAAGTCTGTGGCTTGTTGCCTCTGAAGTTGAGCATGTCCAACCAACAGCGGGGACTTGCACTGTTGGTCTTCGTCCTCACTCACAGTATCTAGTGAGGGATTAGTACCGTCCACTTCCTTCAGGGATGACAGGACTGTAATGCTGGACCTCAAACTGGCCGTCTGGAAGTCTCGCTGCCGCTGTGCAGCTGCGGTCTGTTCTGGCGCTGCACCTGTGACTCGTGGGCTATCTGCTCTTTGAGGGGAGACGTTTACTGGATATACAACAACTTTTGGAAGGGCGGCTGTCACTTTTGGCTCATAGGCCCTCTGGGCAGGGACCGTTTTGACAGCGTCAAACATGGCTGGTGGCTCGCCTTCTCCGTGACTGGCCTGGTTTGTACCTGTATTCTGTAAACTGATTTCAGACAGTGCTGCCAGACTGCTCTGGGACGAGTCGGGGTCTAAGTCCGCGGTACTGCCCTCCTCATCACTGTCCCCGCTCTCTTCGACCTCTGAATGAGCACCGAGGGCTTTGTCAGATTCCTGGGAGAGCGATGCACCTCCAGATTCAAAGCGTGCAATTAGACCCAGTTTTATGGCGTGAGCATGAGACTTCTTGTGCTTGTATAGGTTGCTCTTGGTCTTAAACGAAAAGCCACACGTCACACAAGGGTACGGTCTTTCCCCTGTGTGGGACCTGATGTGTTTGAGCAACACGCTGGGTTTTGCACAGGCCCGGCTGCAGTATTCACAGACATATTTTCCTGGCTTTTTAGGCTTTTGTTCCTTGGAGAGCTGTTCGGCAGCAAAGTTCATGACGGTGGCCACCTGAACTTGGTTGCTGCCAGGTGTAACTGGGACCTGAATGGTGCTGGGAACGCTGGCTGAAAGAGACTGGCACGTTTGCACGATGGGCGGCTGGCTCTGTGGCAAAGTACTGGACCCAGAGGGAACGGGAGCGTGAGTTAGAGCGGCTGGTCCGGTGTTAAAGCTCATGTGCAAGGCGGGCTTTTCTGCATTTGAAACCACAGGCATGAACTGTGGCGTACCCTGTGTAGCCGCCTGCACACTTCCCTGTAGCGGCGCCGCAATGCCGATAACGTTTCCCTGTTTGTCTATGTAATACGTCTGCAAGTGGGAAGTGTGGGGCTGCAGACCGACGTTGACAGCTGGCATCGCCGGTAATTCAGCGCTGGACTGAGCGTGAAGAGCGGGGACTGGTTGTCCAATGGCTGCCACCTGCAAGGCATTTTTCCTCTCTGCAAGTGAACTCAAGTCCGGCTCCATGGCTTTGAGCAGAACATCAAGCGGAGCACTGCTGTGGTATGACGCTCTCTCGGGGCAGGGTTCTGGGCTCTGGATGTCTTTGGGCTGAGACGCCGCGGCGGTAATCAACGAGCTCTCCTCAACATGGGCGGGCTGCAGCGACGGTGGCCTGGACGACGTTTCTTCCCTCTTCAACCGTTCAGCGTCAGCTGCAGGTGATCCCTCCTCAGGGGGCGGAGCAACAGGTGGGTCATCGCGTGGGTCTCGGGTCGAGGGACTGTGGGACGGACTGCTGGGAGAGGGCGGGGTTTCCTTGGACGACGCTCCGTGAAGCACAGCTTCAGAGGCCTTCGACTGCAGGGGCTTCTTCACTGGAGATTTGGGAATTTTCTTGAGCTGGTTCTCTGCAACGATCTTTTTCCTCTTCAGGCCTTTTATACTATCCGCATTTCGGCGGTTACTTTCAGGTACACCTGAAGAAAAGAAAAAAAGAAAAAGAAATGAAGAACGTGTAAAGTGTTTACAGCAAAACAGTGAATATTAGCATAGTTCACAAAAAGACACAACCATATTTTATTCACTCAAGAAAAGTTGTTTATGGTTAAATGTTCTTAGAGCTAGAACCATCTTTGAGGAATGTTATTACCAATAATTTCCAGCCAAGGTAAAGGTTTCCATTTGAAAAGGTTAATTTAGTTTTTATGGGGTGTCTTTTTATTCATGTGATGTGTGACTAACATCACACACACATAAAACAAAAAGAATGCGTGGGTTGCATTCTTTTCTTCCAGGTACTCTACGTGATCGTTCTGTTGACCTGTCTGATCAGAACAAAACAAGACAGACTGTTTCCCAACGCCGCTGACAAACTGTGCATGCACTCAACGCTGCATTCCAGTAATAATGCAGGTCTGTTTTTAAAAGAGGGCACACCCAAACCACGGTGTTCCATCGTCATGTGTGTGTGTGCTCACTAATGACTCAGGCGAGCAGGAGCTTTTCAAGGACATGTTGCATAATGTTCAGCAGCCGCCGCGCCGGCCTCGTCACACTTTCCTGGCTTGTGCAGGTATTTCCCGAGATGAGGTCAGGGTTCCTCCGTCTTTACATAGGTTAATCCCTTCTCCACACAAACATGCAACCACTGAGCCTTCTCTGAAGCGCCACGCTTGGAGTGCTCTCCAAACAAACACTCTGATTTCTCTAAATAAAGCCATTAAACACACGAGAAAGTCATCAAGGTCTTTAGCTTTCCTCGACGGGCACGAAAGTGGAAAATCTACAATATATTCCTCAACCTCAGATTTTTTTTTTTCCACCATAAACACTGCTGCAGAAACAAACAGCTTGCACTGCGTTCTATCCCTCAGAATTGTTAGAAAGCACTCAGACACTCAGACCAAAGTAAAAGTTCTAAAAAAAAATCAGCAAATAAATCCACACCACTGACTTGAACCTGAACATGTACATTCTAAAGCCCTGGGTTAAATGCTGTATAAAAACCTCTTCTGTTCGTTCCAGTGAACACAGCAGGGATGGAATGAACATGTTAATAGCGGTGATTAACTAGATTATTCTGACTGACAGGTCAGTTGCGTTGCGTGTCGAGACCAAACTGTTTTTATGCGTCTGAATGCAGGGTTCCAAACCCTAAAGTGGTGAGTCAAGGCCCGACCTTTTCAAAGTCAACAATGATCCTTCACCGTTTTTACAAGTTACATAAAATCACAAACCAGCAAAAAAAAAAAAATTAGGAAAATATCTGGCAACAGCCAAAACCTGACGATAACTGTTAAGATACCTTAAAGTAAGCCTAGAAATTTATATATATATATAAAACAATAATATTTGGAAAAAAATGTAGTGTTCAACTTTGCCTGAAATAACCTGAACGTTACCACGGAAACAGTCGGAACCAAAAAGTCAATAAATGTCGTCCAAAAAAAAAGAAAAAAGAATCAGCCCACAGAAAGGTGAAGGTGACGACACACACAGCCTAAATGTTTCCAACCTCAGCGGAAACTAAGTCAAAAATTTCAAAATTGTTAATGTAGACGGAATTATAGCAACAAAAAAAAAAAAACCAACAAATTTCACAATCACACAAAATGTTACTACATTTACATTTAGGTACTTTAAAAAACATGGACAGATACATTGATGCTGTTTTTCACCCATTCGTTGATGATGTAAAATCATTATCAATTAAACCACAATAAAAAAAAACCCAAGGACAAATAAGTCATTCTGTTTCCCTCCTACCTTTTTGTGAGGCTTTGGGGTCCTTAAGCTCTTTCTGTGCCTCTTCAATTTTATCTGTAACACAGGAGGGGGAGAAGACATGTCAGTGTGTGGACGCTGCCCCCGGTGTCTGTGGTGCAGCACTGAACGCTCACTGACAATCCTGGAGATGTTTCCTCTACAGCTGTGGAGCTGCAGGAAGGTCTTTAAAAATGAGAAACAGATCTTCCACCACACACACACTCACACACACACTGACACACACACACACAGAGAGTGAACTATGACAGTATGGAAACCAACAAGATTATAAACAGAAGTTGATCTGGACGCACACACACACACACACTGACACACACGTACATTACGTTTGATTCATATTTGAAAAACGGTGAAATCGATGAAGTTCCGTCTTGGTCCCAGTGTCAGAAGGATTTACACTTAAATCCAGACCTTTTCATAAACATCGCACTCACAACCCAAAATGCAGCAGGTGAGTTTTTTTTTTTCCAATACCATTTTCTTATCAACTTTGTAACAACCGTTTATATATTTATATTTCCTTATATAAAACAACACTGCACCCCCCAGCCCCACCCCCGTCTATTTTTTATTATGTAACACTAGGCTGCGTGCTGACACTAAGCTTGGGTCTAAACACATGATTGTGGATGCCACTGGTGGAGCAGGTTTTCCAGGACCGTGGAAACTGGACGGAAAAGCCCAGATGAGTCCTGGAGGAGCGGCGGCAACAATTCTGTTCTAGATTACATAAACACTAAATGGAGGGTGACGAGGACATTCTTTTCTGGTTCCCAAAATTAGAGGGCAATGCCGGGAATATTATGAAAAGGGGGAGGAGACGGAAGAGGGAGGAGGAGGAAGAGTCGGCATTTTATTTACTGTGCAGAAATTAGGAAGCTTGAGAAAAATGCACTCTAAATATCCAAGAATAAACTCTGAATTTCTCTTTATCTTATGGGCATCAAAATGAATAAATCATTATTTTTCTGGTACTAATTATTTATCTACACATTTCTACAACATTTCGATCAATATTGACTGAAAATTAAATGTTCTCTCTGTGTTGATGCCTCTTCACCGTGGAGCCAGAAAAACTCAGGCATAAAGAGCGCTAACTTCCTCTCCAGAGCCACATCCTCTTCCCTCTCTCCTCGTCTGTGCGTCCCCCTCGACCTCAGCCTCAGATTACATAATGCGTCCACACCCCTGCCTGCGCTGCCGTGCCAGCAGAAACAAAGGCGTCCTGCCAGAAGGAACGCAGCGGACACGGCACATGTGGAGCAGCCGCTGTTTGTTTGTGTGACAGACATTCAAAACACCCTCGCACACACACACACACACACACACCAGGTAGGCTGCGTGTTTGTCCTGACAACCCTGTTGGCATGGTGTCGCACCAAACAGGGAGGCTCCCGGAGCTTCCCTCACAGTCACGACCGCCGCGGCTAAAACCTCCAGGTTTCCACAGGTTCCTGGCCAGAGTTTACCAGCAAACCAAGCTCACAGAACAGAGGTTTATCTTAGTGGTTTCAGGACAAAGAGTCCCTGCAGCGTCACTTCATTGTTACAAACCTCGTTTCCAGAAAAGAGCTGGTAAACTTGGTATATATATAAAAAAAAAATTTTTCCAGAAAAGAGCTGGTAAACTTGGTACATATATAAAAAAAAAAATTAAAATCTAAAATAGTTATGGGACAGTTGTCCTGAGCCAATCACTGCGCAGCTTTCATTTGAAAAAAATCACCAATTATCTTAAAGTCCTGTTCGCTGTGACTATGCAAAAAATTTAATATGTCTTTATTTTTTCAATTATATTATTATTTGTATTTATTTAATCTTTGGTTTCAGAGACCTTCTGGTTAAGACACTGAATACCTTTTTTTTTTTATTTGATTGTTAGAAAGTTTACCAACTGTTCTGGAATTTTTTTTTTCCTACATATGTTCAACAAACCAAAGAACAAGTGATTACTGCCCAATGGAAATCCCATTAGTGGCGGCCTGTGTTAGCAGAGAGTCCGCTATCATGGATCAGGACGCCTTCCTTATATAAGAAGCCACAAACAAGACCCCACGTGTTGAGTGACAGCCACGAAGTTGGGCCTCGGCGGCATCTCGGGGAAAAGAAAAAAAAAAAAGAAGAAGAAGAAAGTCAAATCTAAATGAGTGGAAATCTAGAGACAAGGCAGGGTTAGCCTGAAAAAAAGAAACAAAAACATGTTCCATCCACTGTTCCCCGGTTATTAAGACAGCAGGGAATGATTACGAGGTCGCTCCGATTTCCCTGCTGTGGTTGCGTGGCCAAGGTGGTCTGGGTGACGGCTCCATGTTTCACTGTGGGGATTTATTTTTTTTCATGGTGACATCTGAAATGTGTGTAAGTGTCCTAGAACCACGGGAGAACAATGGAAGGAATGTCCATAAAACCCTGCTGCTGCTCCTGCTGCTGCTGCTGCTGCAGGGTGATGAAAACCAGAGCAGGTTATGGAACATGACCACGAAGATGGAGGGTGGAGTGAGGAGAACATTTAAACTCTGAGGCTCCAGTAATAACTACAGAGGGGATTAATCATGTGTCGGACGTGAAAGTCCGGGGAAAAGAGCGCTGAGTTAAAGCTGATAACAGTCGACTGTGGAACAACCAGCCTCAGACCCAGAGGAACAACATCAGAAAAATAAGACAAAAAAAAATCTACATGTAAAATATTAAAGAATTAAATCATAAATTAACAAGAATTAAAATGTCACAAAGCGTAGCCAGGCTAAAAAATTAGCTTAAATCAGACAATGAACTTGTTGTTTTTGTTAAGCTTGTAGTTGTCACCACGATAATTAATTAGAATTCCCCTTTAATACCAATATAAACATCCCCTTAAGGGAGCAGCAGAACTGAACTTGTTGAAAAAAGAAGTTTCCTCCAATGTTTTGGCTGCAGTTCCATTGAAAACAGTTCCGTTTCCTGACAAACCAGCCAGTGTTTGCATAAGAAAATAAAACCAAAGTTGTCTGACATCATTAACGACAGGCACGGCTCTTGTTTACACTGCTCTCCAGGATCCCACGAAATTCAGGGCAATGTCACAAACCATTACATTTCACAGAAAACAACTGGTCTAGCACAGATGGAGCCAAGTCTTCAGGTTAAAACCCAGCTTTTATGGAGCGTTAATTCACTGAAAGGTTGAAAATGTCATCTGGGGGACAGAATATGAACTGTTAGAGCATCGTGTTTGGGTCAGAACTGTGTTAAGGTTTTAAACCTGATATTTGAGGGGGAAAATCTCTGTGCTGCATATAAAAAATTCTTAAAATATTCCTTAAAACTTCCTGAAAACCACTACTTTATTAAAAAATTCTTAAAATATTCCTTAAAAGTTCCTTAAAACTACTACTTTATTCACAAAGATCCCGAATTAAATCAATTTCATCTTAATTACTATTTTCTGCTCACAGCAGACCGTCTCCCAATAACTCGCTCAATTTGTCAAATCTTAGCTTTTGAAAAAAAAAAAGTTTTTTTTTTGTGCTCCATAATTTTCCCCACGGAAACAAAAGCTACATTTCTGTTGGTGGACGCGACTGAATCCTCCATGGAAACCTTTTAAAACGATAACAGTATGGATTGAAGCAGCAGGTGTCACTGTGCCACCTGAAGCTGCCGCGGGGCCGTGATGTAACGCTGCCATATCTGCGTCCGTGTGCGGATCATTATCCGTCAGACCTCTTAATCAACTCGGACGGGCTTCCCCTCCCACTGAGCGACCCCCGCGGCCGCGGCTCGTGGGCTATAAACTCACATCAGGAGGGCGTCGGGATTGAGCGGTTGGTGTGCAGTGACGTCACGCTGGCGCCCGGGGACAAATGTAAACACAATTACTGTGGAACTCTAGACGGTGTGGATAAAGAGCGGGAGAAGAGGAGTGGGCTGCAGGACAGGGGGGGGGGAGGTCGACAGAGGGGGGTGTTGTCATGACAGTGACCTCTGAGCGGCCCTCCCACTCTGACTCCACGTGTATCACTCTCCATAACGGTGGGGGACCAGGAGTGGAAGCGGCCTTGTATCTGAGCTTTTCATTTCAGCACACAATATTCTAAGGTGAAGGTTCTAAACATACGAATAAAGCACATCAAGGTTAACGTTGTTACAGTCAAGCTGTGAACTCACTCAGACAGGGGAGACGAACTCAACAAGCAGGGGGTAGAATAAAGTCACACTGTTCTACAAAAGATAAATGCTGTTTCGAGGAGAGGAAAAAAAAACTGGGCAAAAGAGTTTGAATTTGTTTAAATTTTAGAAGAATTTACAAGAGAAAAAAGAAAGAAGACGGACAAAAGTTTAAGTTTAAGTTTAAGATTTAAATGATGAATAAAATGTAGAAATACTGGGCCCTAAAGAGGAGGACGGTGCCGAAAGATCGACAATTTAGCAAAATGTCAACTGAAAACCATGACTATTTGCAAAAGAATTCAATCTGTATAAAAACAAAAAAACAGTAACGGAGACGTCTGATTGGCCCGTGGCCATCTGCACCAGTGATTCCAAAGACTTTCCAACAACAACCATCCAGACTAAAATGCCCCCCCCCGCTCCCCCCCACACACAGACCTGTGTTCTACAGATATAACGGCGTCGATGCCACGTCTGTGCAGCTCTTGGCTGACGTTTTTCTCCTCCCTGAGAATTCGCCCTGCGCCTGTTGGACAACAAACATACACCAGACTCCACACCCTCCCTCCTCCCATCAGCACCAGCCTGTGACACGTTCATGTTTTTCCTGGACAGGCTGCCCCTGCTGGGCCTCAACGCGCCACATGGCGGCCGTCAACGGCGTAGTGGCAGCTTTTCATGGCAGCCATATGCACGACAGGCGTCCCTTCGTTAAAGGATGCTGCTGATGGATTTTTCCAGGGAAGATGTGTTTTGTGGAAACACTCCCCTGCGTATGTAAGGGGGCGGGAGGGAGGGTGTGGGGGGGTCGTTTGTTGGCGTGGAGTTGTCATCAGTATGCGTGACGCCACGCCAGTTTGCCAGCAAACAAGTCAGAACAATGCCAGCGCTGACCACGTCGTGTGGGCAGATGGGCGTCCACCAGCTGCAGCGGCAACAGACACACGAGCGGCAGGACGTGTG
>NC_024324.1:2618533-2620619 GCF_000523025.1 Cynoglossus semilaevis
GGAGGGAGGGTGGGGGGGGGGTCGTTTGTTGGCGTGGAGTTGTCATCAGTATGCGTGACGCCACGCCAGTTTGCCAGCAAACAAGTCAGAACAATGCCAGCGCTGACCACGTCGTGTGGGCAGATGGGCGTCCACCAGCTGCAGCGGCAACAGACACACGAGCGGCAGGACGTGTGTGGACGGCTGCTCGATTTGGTTAAAAAAAAAAAAAGGATTTCAAACACAACTACATGGAATAAAGACGGAGGGTTAGAGTAAAAAGGTGAAGAGGTGAAGAGGTGACAGGTGGATGAAGGGATGATGGAGGAGGAAGTAGATGGAAAAAAAAAGATGAGGAGATGAGAGTCGGCAGCTTCACTCTGCAGGAGCGCGTTGGTGGTTATGTAACGCCAACGCCGCCAACAGACTGTTGTACCCACCCGGCTGGGTGCAAATCCACACACACACAATCACACATCAAACGCACCACAGTGGCTCGCTGGCACCGACAGGGACGGTTTTTTCTAGCTTGTCAACAAAAACCGAGAATAAACAACAACAACAAGTGTTAGCGCCATCCACTGTCCATTAATGAGGAGACTACAGGTTTTTAATTAGTGCTGGTTTATCTCTTTAAGATGTGCTGCTTTTGCCAATTTAATATTCATATGACAATTATTTGAAAATGAGCGAATCAGTGTTGAGTATTATGCATATTTAAAAAAAATGTTTTTTGATTTTTGTTGATTGTTTTTTTCCTCATCTTCAGAGTTAACATTAACATATTTCATTCAGAGTCATGTGACTAACAACAGTATATTGGAATATATTTCTTATATATCTCTGGCCAACTATCATTTGAAATATTACTAAATTAATTCCAAATCTATGTTCGTTACTTAGATTTAACACTTTGTCTAGATTTTTTTGTGCAAATTTTTCCCTATTTTGTAGCGACCCCTGACTTAACTTTAAGCAAATTTTGAAGGCGTTTCAGACTTTTAGATTCTCTGGGGGGTTTATTTATTGCAATATTTCTGTAACTTTTATCAAAGTTTAAAGTTTAGAATGCATTTCCTAGACTCATAATCAAACTCTTCGCTCTGATAGGGGTGTTTTGCAACAGAAATACAGTAGCCTTTTTCCAATTATTTCCAGTCTCTGTATCCAGAGCTGAAGCACATGCACGAACCCAGCTAATGGTTTCCAGCAGTGTCTCTGAAGGCTGAGGGTCTGCCAGCTCCAGCAGCTGTGAGCGAGAAGACTGGTTTGGTATCAACAAGTCTGAGTTGTGTTAGCGGCGATTAAAATCCAATTTATTCTTTGGTGTGATTACAGTTTGATGCAACAGATGCAGAGGCAACATTACACCGTATTCCTGCGCTGCCACAGCGAATCCCAGTCACTCAGCGAGGACTCGCAATCAGCTGCCGTGTGAGAATAAGACTGTTATTAAGCAAGGACGTGTCCTCCTCTGGCAGTCATAACAACAGCTGGGAGAAGCCTGTTCTGTGTACAGATCACTGTCACCTTCACAGGAAGTCTGGCTTTTCTACCACAGCTTTCATTTCTTCCTGGCTGTAATCCCCGACCGTGGAGGAGCTCCCGCGGCCTTCAGCGGCGTGACCTGACCAGCGCGGCCATAATGGCTCCTGTCAGCGTCTGAACCGTTCTTTACATTCAGGGACACGCCCATAACGCTGAAAAGACGACTGAAAGACGACGAGACAAAGAGAAAGACACAATCGAATGGAAGGTGCGACAGGAAGCGCCGAGACAATAACCAGGACCAGAAGATTTCCTTTCACACCGAGTCTGTCTCATTAGCTTGAAAAATGAACGTCATTATTTTACAGAAAAGGAAAACTTCACGAACTAATTAAAAAAAAAAGTAGAGTCAGTTTAAACGCACAGAAAAAACAGTGATGGCCGAGTCCTGCCTACGAACAAGAAACTAAAAGTTTTAAACAAAGTGAAATAACCAGGGGATGACTTCACCCCCCAAAAAGGACAACCACAACCATGTCGCCAAGCAACAAACCCAACTTGACGTATGTCCACATTTCATGCGTGCTGTACATTTTAATTGTGAACATAAACGTGTCTC
>NC_024324.1:2621495-2629402 GCF_000523025.1 Cynoglossus semilaevis
GGCGTGACCTGACCAGCCCGGCCATAATGGCTCCTGTCAGCGTCTGAACCGTTCTTTACATTCAGGGACACGCCCATAACACTGAAAAGACGACTGAAAGACGACGAGACAAAGAGAAAGACACAATCGAATGGAAGGTGCGACAGGAAGCGCCGAGACAATAACCAGGACCAGAAGATTTCCTTTCACACCGAGTCTGTCTCATTAGCTTGAAAAATGAACGTCATTATTTTACAGAAAAGGAAAACTTCACGAACTAATTAAAAAAAAAAGTAGAGTCAGTTTAAACGCACAGAAAAAACAGTGATGGCCGAGTCCAGAATCTGCCTACGAACAAGAAACTAAAAGTTTTAAACAAAGTGAAATAACCAGGGGATGACTTCACCCCCCAAAAAGGACAACCACAACCATGTCGCCAAGCAACAAACCCAACTTGACGTATGTCCACATTTCATGCGTGCTGTACATTTTAATTGTGAACATAAACGTGTCTCCGTCTCTGATAGACGGGCAAAGACGCCGCAACAAATTGGACGCTACACAGCGTCAACATCACGGCTGTGGTATGCTGCTTTATTACCTCCAGTGAAATTACCTGGGCGCGGTCAGCTGATTCTCTGAACTATAATTTAGTGTTGTGAAATCTAGACAAACAAATGTCAAAATGTCTTCTACAGTGGATGGGTCAATGGCTCATATTTAGCTAGCGCTAAGCATTTTTTGCCTAAATTTGTTGCTAGCTTTGAGTCGATCCCGGCCGAAGGAACCAAAGGTCTAACAAAAAGTCAGGTACGACAAGAGTTTGAAAATGTTGGTCGAGTTTTATACTGAAGGACAGGAAGATGAGCTGGAAGTCATCAAGGGAAAAAATAGGAGCGAGGGTTTGTTTTAAGAACAACAACAAAAAACAGCATATTAAACCATCTATATACTGCGATAGTATAGACACAATAATATATTGAGGGTTTTTTTAACAACAACAAAAAAAAGCAGCATATTAAACCATGAACCAAAATATTGCAATATTTCTATGTATCGATATTTTTAATTTTCTCTACCTCTGGGGGGAAAACAGTGGAGCAGAAATGAGCCAACAAAGGGAACAGCTAACGGTTAAAACCATTTTTTAAAAAGGAGGAACAGCTGAGGTGGTTTAGAGATGATGGATTTATCGGACAAAGGATTCTGGAGCAGAAACAGAAGGAGGTGATGAATGAAGGCCTCGATGACGGAGAGAGACAGAGGCCAAACGTCTGAAGAAAGAAGAATGACGACCAACAAGAATGAACAGTTCATGGATCAGGACACACATGTTTGATGCACTAAAATATATTTTCTGTATCTTTTAAAGTAATACGTGCGGCCCAGAGATCGGCAGCTGATTGCGAAACATCCTCCAGTTTAAGAAGTGAGGGAGGGAGGAGAGGATGGAGGGAGGGAGGGAAGGGGAGGGCAGGAGGTGTTTCAGCTTCATCCTCCCTCCGCTGGGGAAATGAATGCGTGGTTGTTTATACACGCAGCGTGAAACAGTTGAATGAAAATTACAGAGATGGAGCAGGTACAGGTTAAAAAAAATAAATAATAACACAGCATTAAGCACAGCGTCGGGCGGACGCCTTTTAATAATGCATGGCCATAAAGGGGCAGAGATGTAGGTCTTACACACACACACATAAACACACAGTGGCCCATATGGAAATGAGGATTTACCTGTTTGAGTTCTGCCTATCATTTTCAATAATAACAACATTTAGCAGTGTTATTACTCCACCCTCACAATGATTTGTAGCCGAGCTGCGAACACCCAGTCAACAAATGAAATATTACACATAACGCTCTCTCTCTCTCTCTCTCTCACTCTCACCCTTCACACACACAGAGAAGGGCTGTAAGACAGTGTGTGCAGCAGCAGCAGCAGCAGCGCTGTATCTCTACAGCTCTGCTGCTGCCGCTGCCCCCGCAGGAAACCGTAGGTGGAAGAAGCAGCAGACTGGAGGCCACTGATTATTGGGACTGCGTGGGCACCCCTGTGAAAAACTGATATAACGAGAAATCTACTGGGTGGATAGAAAAGTGTGTGTGTGTGTGTGTGTGTGTACATGGCCGAAGAGTGCAACCACAGGGACGGACGTGCATGTGACCGTCGGCTGTTCCGTCTGCCCCAGACCTGGTCTCATCTTAACAATCTCTTCACTCACACTGATAAGGGAAGCTCGGACTTTGCAAAGCAATGAGAAAAAAAAAAAAAAAAGTCAAATGTGGAGCAGAAGGCGAAAAGCAAACAAATGAGTTCAGCCCATCTTCTCTGCTCGCTGCTCGTAAACATCGCAGCATCTTTAACAACCTTCACACATCGTCACCGTCGCCAAAACACACATTAGAGCAGGTCCGGGGGTCAGGGGTCAAATTATTATTATTTATGCATTGGTTTCAAATAAATAGATTCTATGCAAATCTTGAAAGTCAGACTCAAACTTGTAATAAAGATAAAGAAAAAATACAGCACCCCTTCATGTACCGACCAATCACATTCAAGCATTTGAAGAAAATAGAGTAGAGTATCAAAGAGAGAAGGTAATTCACTGGTCAAGAAAAAAATGTAGATAAAAAAAATGCATGTTATATTTAGCGCCACCATGAGACAAAGCACAGCACTTTTCCTCAAACACAGCCACTCACTCAGCAGTAAAGACACAGAACACAGTTATTCACAGTCACATGTGGTCGGCCCAGAAACCACCATCCACGAAGTCGAAAATACATCACTAAGATGAAATTTTTTTTTTAAACCAAGCAGGTGTTTTAAAAAGTCATCTCAATTTGATAAACAAATGTAATTACATTTATTATATTTTTGTTTTTTATTACAAAATTCAATGTTAAAAGTAAATGCTCTGTATTCTAGAAATCTGGTGAATTTATTTGGCTTATTTTATCTAAAGCCCACACACTGACTGATTAACTGATTAAATAAAATACAACAATGAAACTGAATGTTATGAATAATATAATGCGATGTGTGCGATGTTTTCTTAACCAACAATGAAACTGAATGTTATGAATAACATATTAATGTGCGATGTTTTCTTAAACTTCAAGAATTAGATTATGATCCAAATGATGTTGCTGTATATCTATATCAGAAACCCTGGTTTAGGTGAGTGTGGGTTTACAGTTTTATTCACAAGCAGAGTTAAAATACATTAGCATTATATTTTAATTGATGAAGTAAAATCAGATTTACTTTACTACAAAAAACTTGTCGCTCCGAGGAACAACTTTATAGACACAGAAACTGCACAAACTCTCAGCCTTTCAGAGTTTCAAACCGTCTACATGCAACTGCAAAGCTCAACACCAAGTTTGAGTGACAAGGCAGCCATTACTTCCTGTCAGTGCTTTTTAACTCTGAACTGACTCAATCAAAGACTGACAGCAGAGAAAACGCCGGCGTCAAACCGCCTCTCGGCCGAGAATCAAATCTTTGCAGAAAACAAACAAACACAAACAAACAAACAAAACACACTAACAACCAAGGCCCATTCACACAGACTGTCACTTTAACAGCAACACAAACAAAATGTCTGTGTTGTTGTTGTTGATACAAGCACAAAAAAACAAAGGTCTCATTTCTTACCAGGGAACTCTGCTGATGTTTCATTGCACAAACCAGTCAGGGACTCCTTTTGTTGAGGAACAAAAACCAACTTTCAGAAAGAACAGCGAGTACACACACATTTAGGCGAACGTACACACACACACACACAAACATACGCGCGCGCACAAACACATACACAAAGAAGAGTCCTGTGTCAACACACAGTAGTCACAAGCCTGTGCTTCCACCCTATCAGCTGTGACTGTGCAGCGGCGTGGGGCGTAGCCAGCGGTTTCCTCAGAATAATGTGACGAAAAGGGGAATTCCTGTAAGGCCCAGCTTAGAACGAGTGTGTGTGTGTGTGTGTGTGTGTGTTAGAGAGAAAGAAAATCAGAGCTGCCCAAACGCAGCAGTCCGGGTGACGTCACACGCATAAACCAGTTTCTGGCACCCTCCAGGGGATCCTTCCCTCCATCCTCCCTCCTCCTCCTCCTCCTCTCTGTTTGTGTTCGAGGGGGAGGATGGAATTTGGCTCGTCCTTCTGCCAACAACTGATCGCCCAACATCTCACTCATCGGGTGAGCAAAGACTCGCCCCGGTGTTTACCAGCACATGACTTCAACAGTTTTTCCTCCAAACCATAACTCTAAAGCCTTGCACTATTTTTTTCCACTTCCCCTTTTCTGCTGGTGTTTGCACACTTGTTTACCGTCGCCTCAATCTGTGTGATTTTCCTCTCGTTTGCTTGTCCTCATAATCCCTTAGTTACGATCTAATTAAACTGCTTTTCTTGGCAGTGAATCTCTGGGTGATCTTTAATCATCTTATCTTATTCTCTGATCATGAGCTCCTTGTTTTAAATCTATTTGTCTCTAATTTCAAGGTTTAGGCCGCATTTGCAGTTCCATCAACTCCCAAAGACACGTTTAGAGATGTTTAAGGATCGCCTCCATGAAATATAATTTGTTTTACTTAAAAGAAAAAATAGGTTACTTCTTATACATCATTAAAAACTGCACAACTTTCAGTTAGGATTTTTGTCAAACTACTTCCACCAGAGACTTAGGACAAAATGCGAATCCATAAATATGATGGCCGTTCAAAGCTGCCAGTCCTCAAACAGTCATGTTAGATAATGGAATAACAACATTCCTATTGTACACAAATACAAATGCATTTACGAGTCACAAGTTATTGTTATTATATAATTATAATATATATATTATAATAATATATATATAATTATTATAAGTTATTGAGTCACAGCTGCTCAAATACACCAATGTATACACATGTACTAACGTTATGGTACAGCGGCCAAATCACAAACATCAACAACGTTTTTACCGTAAAGCAGTGATTTGTGGCGTAAAGTCCAGACGTCATGAACAAAGACGTTCACAGTATTTGTCATGTTTTATGTATGTGTATAAATAAAGCAGACTCACCCTGTTGTTCATATACTGATGTTCCTTTTCTCCAAAGTCATTATTTATACCAATGTGCTGCTGACTGTGTGTTAGCTTTTCGGAGCTAGCAGCTAGCACAGCGATGTTGCAAAAGCCCAGGGCCCGTATGTGCTCCCCCGGTGACGGTGACAGTGACAGTAACTCTCGGTGGTTGCGAATGTTCATAAATTTAAATATTTTATTTGAAAACGTTTGTTTATTCACTTTGCTAGCCAAGGTGGCCTGCACAGCCATGGTTGCTGCAGTGCCGGACGTTCGCCGGATGTTTACGAAGGTCACGTGAATTTGAATTCTTGAATTTTAGCCAATAGGATTTAAGGCAAGTGAAGCCTACGTCACGTGGAATATATACAGTAGAAAGAATAGCGTCATAACATCGCCTTGAAAACCATTCAAAACGTTACAGGAACAGAAGTGACATTATTTTAAGGTACAATATGTTAGAATTTAATACAATAATTAATTTTTAGAGTTAGCCTTTAAGGAATTTCCAAAAGTTAAGCTTTTACAAAAAAAACGTTTTAACTTAATTTTTTTTTTTTTTTTTTTTTTACATAACTGAAGGCTATAACGTGTCAATTTAGAACCTTCATCTAAACAGTGCAACCCCTTTAAAAAAACAGCAACAACAGTGTTTTTCACTTTAAAAACAAAGAAAGAGACAGACTAGGCTGAGTGTGTGGGTGTTTAAACCAAGTCTGGGAGCTCCTTTTCTAATATTTGTGAGTCAATACTAAACAGAAGTGTTGAAATGGAGTTCACAAAAAGGGAAGCTGAGCTGGTTAGAAAACAGCATCTCGTGTTGACACTGACACAGAAGATAAAGCTGCAAGGTCAGAAGGGTCAGAGGAACGACCTGGGGTCAATATTTAAAGGAGGTAAAGGGCAGTTCACTGTGGTTTGGCAGCGAGACAAACAAAAACACCACACTTCAACAGTGTGATTCAGACCTCACTGAGGTCCAGAGGGGGGGAAGAAAAAAAAAGAACGCTCTCTTTTGTTTTGTTTTTCAGTTACTATGGGGAATTCTGAACGTTTGGCCACCAAAGAGTTTCAGAAAACACCAGCTAATGTTTGCACACACACACATACCCGGGGTGACAAAAACAGCGTGACCAGGCGCTTTCTGCAGCGTCACAGGAGATAAATACTTTACCAGCAGAAAGTCCAGCACTAGCACAGAGGGCTGTAATTAAAGGCTGACCAAAGAAACAGAGCAGCGTTGGTGTTGGCTGTGTTTAAAAACAAAAGTGAGCAGTGACTCACTGGAACGACTTAATGCTCCGTCAACATCAATCTACGGCTAACGGACGCGCTAGACTTTGGACAAGACGGCAACATTGAACAAATACAAGAAAACGACCGGCGCTGTGTCGTTACAGACGACGGTTTTAAAATGGAATCCTCGGAATTCAGTTGGAAATCCTTCAGTTCCAACAGAGTTTGAACCAAAAACGGTGACTCAATCATCAGGTGGTCACCACTGCACCGTCACACTTCATCTCTGCCCTCAAACACCACACGATTAGGGATCATTCAGCAAACACGCTGCCCGAGGTCAGCCTGTGTTTGCAGAAAATGATGTGTCTGGTACAGAGAAACACACACACACACACACACACAGCCTCATCCCTGTGGGAACACCTTAGTTAGCAGCAGCTGAGCTGGTGATAATGCAGGACAGACTGGATGAAGTAATCCTGCTGGTCACCTCTAATGCTCTGCACACACTAACACACAAACACACACCCTCGGGCGTTCGGCTCCAGCGCTGCGCTGCGTTTAACTCTTATTTGTTTCTAAAAATTCCCGCTCTTCTCCTCTGTGCAGCGGACCAGCCGCCCACGTTGACCCCCTTCATACTCTGAATACCAAACTGAAACCGATCCAAAACCACACGGAGAGTCAGTGATGAAGAACAAGCCGTAGCTGCACAGTGTTTAGAACGGCTCGGTGTCACGACCTCCTCCTCAACCCTGTTCATCTTCAAAACTTATGAAAGTGATCAAAAATAAAATCACACACACAGTGGCACCGTAGGGTCACAAATGTAGTTGTGCTAACACTACAACTGCTGCACAGGAATCAATGAAGCAGCGTTCAAAAAGAAGTTCATTCCACACCATTTTTTCTTTTAGAAAGAAAAGTTTTTAAAGTGATTTGGAAAACAGCGTGGTGGCCACACGTTGATGGTCTGTAATGGTTTCTCACAGTCCCTGTAACCTGCTCATGCTCATTAAGCCCCGTGTGGGGGCCTGACATCACTGCGGGTCCTCACCCCTCTGCCATTCACCTCCATCAGAGGTTCTTAGTCTCACCTGTAGAGTCTGTTTCCTCCGGATTTCAACCCCTGGAACAAGAAGCATTTCTTATAAACAGTTCTGAGAAGCCACGACACCAGCGTTCATCATCAGATTCCAAGGTAATGACGCAACAAAAAGCTCATTTGAGGAAGGTCACATGACGTGGGCCAATAAGTTTGACAGATGTTGCCTTCCCTTCTCTGAATCTAATCACCTCCACCCCTGCCCGCCCCCGTCCCTCACCCTCCCGCTACAGCAGGAGAAAGACTATTAGCGGCTACACAGCCTTCTAGGAAAAGGAAATACAAGTGTTAATTAGATCTGGAGCTCATGAGATCGAGTGGAACGAAAGGCAGGGAGGAAGGGAACCAGGACCTGAACCAAGACCAGCGTCATCCATCACGTTACCAAACAGCCGTCAGATCCTGATTCTTGGCCGACTCTCACCTGCTCCTCTCACCCCAACTTTCTCCCTCACCCTTGCCTCCCCCTCTCTACCCCCCCCCCCCCCCCCCCCCCCCCCCCCCGCCCTCGCGC
>NC_024324.1:2629420-2641113 GCF_000523025.1 Cynoglossus semilaevis
CGTCACTCCTCTCCGTCCGCCGCCTCCCACCGCTTGGCCCCGGGGGAGGAGCTGAGATGTTAATGAAGGTTGTTGTGATGGTAGTGATGAACATATGGAGGCATGTGTTAATGGCAGGAAACACATCAACATCATGTGTTAATGTGTCAAGAATCTGCTCCTTCCTCAAGAACCAGGAGAGCTGAGGTCATTATTTAAACTATTGGTTATAATCCAGAGAATTTCATTTTAGAAAAGTCGTTTTCCGGGACAAAAAGTATTACAAAAATTTAAGAAGACAGAATTACATGCAGGCTGCACATTTAAATATTTTCTAAATGAAAAAAAAAAGTTCTTGGACTTCTTGTTTAATTTGAATAAATATTGAACTTCGAGCTGCAAAAAATTCCATGAAAAACTTCAATAACGTTTGTTAAATTAACCAAACATTCAGAAAGAGTTCTTTTGGGAATTCAATTTTTGCCACAGTGGTACTACTACTACTAATACTCTTGTGTCTAGAGTATTTTAGGGCCAAAACACAGTATTAAATATTTCACAGAATTCCTCATTTCAGTGATAAAGATACCAGCTGCCCCTGGTACCGTGCAGTGTTCCTGGAACTAGTTCATAATCTAAAAAAAAATAATTCTGAAAAACTTTTCTCCTCTCACTCCACCTGTCCAGAGAGAACGTTCGTCATCGTATCTTCCAGAAATAGAGACGGAGACGATCATGGAGCAGGAGTGGGTTGGTTTTATATAAGAGGAATAAAAAGAATCGTACACGAGGAGCAGCGACCATTCACAACGCTGGTGAGGAGACGCACCAACGCCACTGACATCACAACGACCTCACGGCAGCCATGAGTGATTGTTTGATTGACAGGACACCTCTGGGGATCTGAGCTGGTTTTTTTAATCCAACCTGTTCACAGCGTCTCTGTGATGTCATCAAACATGGACGCAACATTTTCAAAGGCAGCTTTACACGTACAACACAAAGCAGAGCATCTGCGGCTCACAGCATGATGTCAGAGCGCGCCTTCAGCTCACCCCGCAGAGGTCGACTCTGCTAGACTCCCACAGGGCTCTCTCTCTCTGTTTCTCTGTCTCTCTCTCTCTGTGTTCAGACATCCATCTGCTTGTATAGCTCATTTAGCACATACACATTCTCACATATCCGCTGCATGGCTGCTCCTGCATGTAAACACAGAGGGACGTGTCTCGGCGGCCGCTGCACCACAGACGACCCTGCGTGTGTTAACTGGCGAGGCGTCGGCACTGGTGGCAGAAATGAACCTTTCTCAAGGGATGTGAAAAAAAAAAACAAGTCACTGAGTTTAGATTCACTTCCAGAGGGAAGTCCTGATATAGAAGTGTGATGTCGTACAACACATCAACTCACAGTTCTCAACCACACGGAGGAATTTCCACCAATGACTTCACCTGATAAATTAACCTTTTAAAAGGTTTTGGAATTACTAACCCCAGGGTTGCATGACCTTCTAAGTAACAAGCCCCCGTGATAACTGGTCTTCAAATCGTGGTTCTAGGGCCTCACATAGACCAAAGACTAGCTTTAGCACTACGAAACGTCATTGGTTTTAGCTAAGTACGAAGTACACTCAATCACATATACAGCAGTGGATTCATATAATAATCTATGACATCATCTATGACATCATCATCCATCAACTGACAGAGAACCAAAGTGGACGGTTTTCTTTTAGGGACACCTGGTGGACACGAACACCAAGATCAAACACCAGATCACCTTTTCTAATGGGTTTCCAGGTGGTAAGCGCGGGGACTCAGCTGGACGCCAAGAGCCCAGAGGTGGCGGTGCCCCCTGTTGGTGGAAACCGGACTCGGGTTTTCCAAGAACACTTGGACCAAGATAAAAGCGCGACTAAAGACTCAAAAACTCCTCATGAAGAACAACGTCCACGATCACATCCCGCTCCCAGAGCTAGCCTGATTACGAAGAAAAAAAAAAAAAAAAGAAAAATAAAACCCAGAGACTATGGAGTGTTGGTTTAGGTCTCTAGCCTGCGTGTCTAATAGCGGATCTGACAAACAGCGACCATCTGCAGCAGGGAGAATTCTGGGAATTACAGGGAGGTAGAAGGATGTTTTTTTCCGCCTCTGATGTGATGGTCATTGTGGCTGCTTCTTCCTCTGAGCTGCTGTTGTTGCCACCCACGTCCGAGCCATTCACTGCTCCCTCTCTCTCTCTCTCTCTCTCTGTGTTTTCCTCTGCCATCAGCAGTGGGCAGGAGGTACCGTTACATAATGACACCCAGCGTGAGACACATGGCGTTCCCTCACTGTTTTCATTTCATCTTCCTCCTCCTCTTCCTCCTCCTCCCCCTGATGTTTCCTCAGTCCTCAGCTTCCTCGTCTTATTGTCCCTCTCTCCTCTTTGATTGTTGTGTCCTGCAGTCACCCTCGTTCCTCTCTCACTCCCCCATTTCTTTTAACCATTTTCTGCCCCCCCCTCTCTCTCTTCCTCTTCCTTCTCTGCCTCTACACCTCGACCGCCCACTCTCCTCCGTCTATCACAGTTTAAAAACAGTACCAGGACATGGAAACCAAACAGCCAACCAACAGTTCTGACTCTTGTGGAACCAGAACTGTTTCCAGCTCTGCAGTCGGAGCAGCAGCTGACAATTACCTTCTCGGCAAAAACACGGCAGAAAAAAAGGAAGAAGATCCCTGGATAACATCCTCAGACTGAGAGTTTGGTTAAACGACATGAACACAACTCCATCAAATCACTTCCTGTCGGTAAACACAACACAAAGAGCTGAAAACAAAGAGCCGTCACACCTGAGGAGGCTGAAACCAACAGAACCAACGGCCGCACCAAAGACATCCTTCATTCCTGGAGAACATCCTGAGTCGATTCAGGTTTAGTCTTTGGAGAATCACGACCGATGTTTGTTTCGGTGGATTACTCTGATGGTCCGAAATCACAAGACCAAGTGTGACAGATCTCCAGCCTCTGTTCTATTCCTCTGAATCTATTTCTGGCCTGGTTTACTGTAAAAACGCACCGTCTCTATTTCCTCCGTTTCTACGTTTGTGACTTTTCTCTTAATTTTTTTCTGTCTTCTAAAGACCTTTGAAATTAAAAACAAATGTTATAGTTGTTTCAGATTGTAGTTATTGTGTCCATGCAACAGATCATTCCTGATGGAGTAGCACAGTGATTATCAACACGTGGCCTACGGGCTAGATCTGGCCCACCGAACCATCCAATGTGGCCGGTGGCTAGAATTCAAAATAAACATTTTGCCAAAGTTTAAGCGTTAGGATGTTTAGTGCGTTCTAGTTTTATTTTTCTTTCCTGAAATTAAAATGTTTGAGTTCCTGCAGTTCCCTCGCCCATCACCGATGCACTTGTCTGTTTCTATGCAAATTTACAACAGATGACATCAGAGCCCGTTCTGCCTGCAGCCTTAGTTACTTTATCAGTCCTGCAAAAAACAAAAGTGACAAAGAGGAAGTGTTTGGACAGCAGCTGATTAACCAGAGCCACAGAAAATCCTGAAGTTTCCAGCTGAGCTAACAGGAAGATGCTTTTGGAGGTGTGTAATCAAATCACAGACAAACAGAGTGATGAGAGCGTTGACCTCACCATGTGTGTCTCCTCTGGTCTGAGCACATCTATTCTTACATGAAGCAGCACAGAGGGGGGGGGGGTTAAGGCGTCCTGATGAGCTCATGTTGTGTGAGAGAAGAGAGAGAGGATAAAAAAGAGAGAAGACGTTCTGCTCCGCTCTATCTCTGGACTCGGCCGGTTGCGTAACACCTTCAGCTCATCTCCTGCTGCAGAACATGAGCTGATCCCGTCCCGTCCTCCCGCTCATGTCATGCATCAGCTGGAGCAACGGTTTGGACAAGGAGGAACAAGAAGAAGAAGAAGAAGAAGAGGAGGAGGAGGAAGATGAAGAAGAAGAAGAAGAAGAAAAAGAAGAAGAAGAGGAGGAGGAGGAAGATGAAGAAGAAGAAGAAGAAGAAAAAGAAGAAGAAGAGGAGGAGGAGGAAGATGAAGGGAGGCACACAGTCAGACGATGACCGGGGACAGTAGAGGGTCAGTCAGCTGCCGGGGTTGTTAACCTCTCAACCAAGAAGGCAATAATGATGATGAAGACTGTGATGAAGACTGTGACTCTGACAGGTGCTGAACCTGAATCGGTAGAATTTGTTTTGGTTTGAATGAAACTGGTGAAAACCAGTTGAAACTGGTCTCTGTTTTTACAGGGCTATGAATCATAAAAACGGCTGGAGTTCACAGATGTGTCTTTATATCTATACACAAATATGTGACACATTGACAATATTTATCACTGACTCATTCAGAGGTGTCCAAAATGAGGTGTGAGGGCCTATCAGGGGACATGGACAGGTTTTGTCTGGTCCAGACCAGGCCTGTAAATTCACTGTGTAAAACTTTAATATACATTTATTTATTATTATTATTTAATACTTTTTAAAAAAAAATTTTACCACAGCTTTTTGTAACTTTTGGGTACTTTTCTGAGCTAACTTTTAGCCATCACCTTGGCTAACATATATGTATTTAAATTTTTTTTAGGCTAACTTTTAGTAACTTCTTTTACCATGTGTAATTTGGATTTTTTTTTTTTCATGACTGACACATTTTCTTATCTCTTTGATTGTGGTTTGTGTAAATACTTTTTGTGTTAACTTGTAGCTATTTTGGCTATTTTACAGCTAACCTTAAGCCACTTGCTTTTAGCTATTAGCTAGGCTCCACTTTTAGCTACATTTAAGCATTATTTTGTTCCTGTTGAGAGTTTTAGCTAACCATTCTGTTTCTATGTAACACAATTTCCTTTAAAAATAAAACTTTTTCTGCTGATCATATTTTGCTTAAAATAAGTCAATAATCATTTCTCACGCGGTTTGTTGTTATTTTAAGCCCAGCTTCTGGGCAGAGATGCTAAAACGTTTCATTCTTGGAATGTTTTTTTTTAGTAATGATCTGTCAAAAAAAAAGTTACTTCCTGTGGATGATCATTTTCTGCTGCTGTCAGATTCAAAGACCTGTGCTTTCACAACAACATTCACAGTCATTCACACCTGTTCACTCACACACTCCTTTGGAGCTACTTCTTCTTTTTTCAATCTCAATCAAAAGCTCAGCCACTGGAGTTAAGTTCCATGGCCAGGGACACACTGGCATGTAAACCAGCTGATTCACAGCCGTCCAGTGACGTCAGTCAGACCGAGTGAAAGAAGAAGGAAGGAAGGGGGGGTCGAGGGGGTGTGAAAACATATCAACAAATAAAAGAGACAGAGACAAAGAGTCCACGCTGACACAGAGCCTGCAGCAGAGACATCAAGACAAAATAAAACAACAAGATTCTGCACCGCACTGTACCTGAGAGGAGCAGGAAGTGACGCAAACACCCTGTACTACCACCGCCGCCGCCGCCGCTGGTTTACCTCCCGGTTTCAGACACGCTGGTGGGGAAACACCTGAGATTCCTGACCCAGACAGACACTTTTCCAACTAATAACCGCTGACATTCCTCTGCCTCGCTCCGCTGCACACACACACACACACACACACACACACAGTAACACGCAGGATGAGGGGAGAGTAAAAGCGAAATGCCACGGCAGAACGGGAAGCCGAGCGCCTGGCTGCCGTCTGTCCTCAGCACACAGCTGTGTCTCTGTGCTTTCACTTCTCCTGCGGCTCCTGCACTGAGCGGTGCGAGCCTCCACGCTTCTTTCTCCACCCTGCCTTCCAGTTCCTGCCTCCCTCCCTCCTCCTTCTCTCTCCTCCTCCTCCTCACTCTCTCTTTTTTTTCAATCCCAACTCTAAATCAGGGAAAGCCCTCCTTCCCTGCCTGAGCTCTGACTTCCCCTCCAGCTGAATAGCTGTTCTATTTATACAATAAAAAACAACAGGCAGCAGCAAAACAAAGCAGTACACAGGCTAAAGCTCCTGTAAGTCCCTCACACACACACACACACACACACACACACACACACACTGTCAACATCAGATTAGCCGCCAACCTCCTTGTGGCGTAGAAAAGCTACCGCGGCCTATAAATACTCCTGCGTCCCATTGATCCTGTCCTCGCAGGTCGAGCGGGCGACGCACAGAGTCCGACTAATGAAGGTGCTCACGGGAGAAGGAGAAGTGAGGCAGGAATGATCTGTGGAGTCAGAAGAAGACGGAGACACGGAGACACGGAGACACAGATCGCTGCTACACCCACACATCAGCTGCTGTGAAACCACACATAGAGACGAAAACAGCGTGGATTCAATCCATGGTTTCATCCTAAAACAACAACTATTTAAACCAGGGGTGTCAAACATACGGCCCGCGGGCCAAAAATGGTCCGTTGGGAGGTAAAATCGGGCCCGCTTGATGAATTTTGAAAGTGAAAAAATGCGCAAACACTTCATGTTATATTTCATTAAATGAGAAGAAACCCCTAGAACTGTTTTTTTTTTTTTACCCAAGAAACAGTTGCAAACCGGTACAAGGATGGACGAGTAATTCTTTCAGCCAGATTCTAATGAATAATCACAAAAGTCAATCTACTGCAGGGCAACGTTATAAAGGTCACAGAGGTCGTGGATCATTGTCGGAGATTCCAACACAACATGAGCCGGAAGTGAAATCATCAGCGCTCACTCGCTCGCTGATGCACCGCCACGTCGTTCCTCTTTCTACTAAATCAGACACACAGACACACACATTTACAGTCAGAACAAACTAATGCAACACCTGCGGCACATACACACACATACCATTAGTCATGACGTTCCCTTAAACACATTCTGCATGTTTCTCACACACTCCTGTGTCTGGATCAAACCCTGGTCAGGACACGGGGCAGGAGAAGGTGAGGTGGAAACGAAAGCGTGAAGACGTGACAGGATGTGAGATTTGAAAGTGAAACTGATTTTTTTTTCTTCTGTTTTGTTTTTTGGACGTAAATGAGAATACCCCAGAATTCAACCCCCTGGAATGTTCCCCCCAGGGCAACACAGGCTGAAGGAGGAGAACAGAGGAGTTTCACAAGAGAACGAAGTGTTTTCCAAAGGACAGGATCCTCCTCCGCCTCCTCCGCCTCCTCTCCTTCACACCTTTAACTGTGGCTCCGTTCCAAACGTATCCCACTCTTCCTCCTCTGCGGCTCTCACTCCCCTTTTTTTTTTTTAATTTTCCATGACTGGGAAGACACAACTGCGGCAAAGGCTGCTCACCGACAGCTTTCCCGTCTCGGAAAAGCAGAAATAAATAAATAAAGAAATCCAAGAAGCGGCTGTTGCTGCTGACCTGACAGAGTGAGATTCTCCTCATTAGAGGCCGAGAGCCTCTGTGTGACCCCCGAGGAGAGGCATATTAATGAAAACATATTTGCCAATAGGTGGCAGTAATGCACATTTAGATAGATACGTAGATAGATAAATAAGAGATGGAGATCTTAACATTAACATTAGCTCAACAGCTTAACATTTTGGTGATTCTCAAGCGATGGATTGTGGTTCCAAAGGGGGTCATGAAGCTAAATGTATGGGTCAAATGATTAGATAATACTGCCAGTTAAAGTTAGCTACGTCCTCCACTGCAGCAGTTATGGGTCAAATGATTAGATAATACTGCTAGTTAAAGTCGAAAATCGCCACTAGGGGAAAACAATATAATGATGTTTTTCAGTGGAGAAGTGAACGTATAGTGTGGATTCATACATTAGAGTTTGTCTGAAAACACTGGAGACTGGACTGGATCATTAAGGCAGTGTCTCTAATGAGACCATTTCTCTAACGCTCAACTGAGAGGTTTTTTTTTTGGGGTTTTTTATTAATGAGTTTGTAACAACTCAACAGTCGATAACTGAGCTCAGAAACTTTTTAAGCCACGACTAACGAAATAAACCTGCTTATATTTTTAAAATATTTTCTTGAATATGTTTCTTAGACACAACATTTACTGCAGGGAGGAAGAAGTGTTGCCTTCGTTATACTGTATATATACATATATACACATACATAAACATTGATATATGTGTGTATATGTAAACATATGTATAGACATACAAATATATATAGATATATTTCAATGTAGGTTCTTATATATTTTTCAGTTCTATCAGAGTTTGAAATTATTTGATTTAACTTAGGTGAGTGACATAAATGTAATAAAAACAGACAGTAGTAAACCCGTACGCCATTGAGCAAGAACTGCAATACTTTTCTGTGGAATCTGGTGATGACGTACGGAGAAGACTGACACGCACAGCGTTTTCGTACCCGAACATAAAACAACAATCACTTCTGTCGACATCAGGTGAGAGAAAAACACCTCAGGAATTCATCTGCCAAAGAAGACGCTGCAGATTCACTGCCGTTCCCGCCGACGACCTCCTGACCCCGCCTCCACATACGTACACACACACATCCACATCCAGCCTGGTCCATCAACGCACGACGTCAATATGTCCTGAAAATACTGACCTGACCCTTTGACCCTGACCCCGTCTTTCGCCATCGACCTGACAGAACCCTGTGGGTCGGAGCAGCTGAGGAGCCCACCTCCTCACCCTGACACACACTTCTGGGCCACATTAACTCACACGCCACGGAGATAACAAATGAAACATGACCGATGGCAACCGGCCTGGACGGGCAGTGAGGAAACGATCCAAACAAAGAGGGGAGTTTGTGAATGAACAGACCAGGCAGGACTCCACGCGAGGAGCAGCCGTCAGGTTTCACTTCCTTTTTTCTTTTTTTTTTGAGGCCCCACAGAGGGGTTTTATTTGCTGACCTGTGAAGGGTCCGCTGGTTCCTGTAAAACACCCACAGTCTGGACTTATATTGGTCTCAGCTCCATTATTCAGCATCTTGCTCACTGCGGATGAACGACTGAAGCCAGCGTGTGTGTGTGTGAGTGTGTGTGTGTTTCCACTGCTCAGAGTCCACGTTGGTCAGATTCTTCCAAAAAATTACACAATATTTGCGAATGACTTTTTGCTGCTTTATGTCAGCGGTGTTTGATGGGAATTTGTTTTACGATCTGACTTCTGCCCCAGTGCTAAACAGTTGACGTGTTCATGAACTAAAGTGACAAGTGTTTGCCTCACTTTAGATTTGTTTTTTACTTCTCTTTCTGCTTTCAGGCCTTCATTCTGCAAAAGCGTTTGACAAAAACACATCATCTCTGGACTTAAAAACCTGTAAAAATACTGTTGCTATTATATTTATTATAATTTGAAAAGAAAAACCATACTGTATCTCACTGTTCTTGTTCTACTGTTACTGTTCTTTAGGTGTTTTGAATCTCAGTATTTTTCTGTTTATGGAGCTAAAATATACGAGACAGTACTGCACATATTGCAGTTTTTTAACTGTGCTGTGTACACACATTGAAAGTAGGTGACATTCTGACAGGGTACCACGTTGTACCTGGACTACTAGGTGAAAGTGTGGAAACAGCAAACCGTGTCACAGCAGAAAAGGACGACGACACAAAGATTCGTTCCAATTTTCTCTAATCACCGCAAATTGTTTGTTTTGCTTCTCAATCTGCAGCCTTGTTAAAGTCCACCCCACCTTCTACGGCGGAGGTGGTGCTGATGGAGGGGCCAGTTTTAGGAACTGCCTCTGATCAAAGACAAGATTCTCTTTTTTTTTTTTTGTCTTTAAGGCAAACTTTTTCTGCTCTGACAGCTTTTTTAAAAAAGTGTGGTCGTCATCTGCAAAGAAAAGCACCAGAGTCCCACGAGCCCTGACAGTTACTCAGTTGGTTAGTCATACCCCACTTCTCACCCTCCCCCCCCTCTCATGAATGTAACACTGGAGGAACGCAACAACACAGTCTCTGTGCTCTGTGATTGGCCGGCTGTCCGACAGTGGGGATGACAGGCGTCCCACGCGGCAGAGAAACCACTGAGTGTCACTGTTGATAAACAACAGCCCACGGTGCGACCTTAAAGAAGGCGAGACTGTCAGACCTCTGCTTTCTCACCCGTTCTGTCCCCCTAGTGTACTCTCTGTCCTCCTCCACCTGAACATCTGGTGAGCTCAGCAGCTCCACACCTGTCACCGCGACTCAAGGACGAAGTCTCCTGAAGCTTCAGCTCCGCCTTTACGAGCTTCAAAGTCTCTACAACATCTTGTTGTGGTTGGAAAGAAAAAAAAAAAAAAAAAAAAAAAAAGAAAGATTCTGTTCTTGATACAGGAACGTGTACGGAATGAAGACGCTGACATTGAATTCATTATGCACACAGCTATTATGCCTCCGCAGCAAACTGCTCTCATTAATACTAATAGCAGAGTGAATGTGTTCATAAACACACAGATAGGGGGAGGTCACGGGTGCGTGACGCTCCTCTAACGCACGACCCCCGCTAACGGACCGAGCATGAAAGATTTATGAGGAGAAAGGAGGAAATCACAGCCCGGAGTGTCGGAGCACAACTCCAGGATTGTCACTCAGAGACAGACAGACGGTGGAAACGGCGGAGATTTAAACTGACAGTCACACAAATGTTACGGCGCAGCCTCCGCCTGTGCAGTATCTCTGTCAAACCTCCAACCTGACTCCAGGATGAACCCAGCAGCACTGCTGCCTCTCCTTCCTCCTCCTCTGCCTCCTTCATCTAGACGTTTCTCCTTCCTGCTCCTCAGAAGTCTGACCTTGGTTGCGGTCAGGCTGCTTCTCTCTTTTTTTTTTTACATTTAATTTGGGCTTTTTGTTCAACTTGAGGAAGAAACAAGAATCAAAGTTTGACGTGAACCAGGCTGTGGTTCAGTTTACACCAGTTACTCAAAGAGTAATTAACCTCAGCACAATGGGAAAACATATATAACAGTAGAGTAGTGGTCAGAAATGGTACTGCAGCCTACAATCCCTGAGCATATTATCCATCTTTTTACATCGGTCAGTCAACGTTTTACCTTAAACTTTTCAATCCTGAAATCTTAACTTTCAAGGTTTTTCACTTCACAGTTTCTAAATTTAATTTTGCCGGAAATAATTGAAAAACTAATAAAGAGGCAGCAGATATTTACACCTCGCTCTATGGTGTTGACAATAACTGTTATATAACTGTTATAATTTATGGTCAGAATGTGCTTTACCATCTATTTTATATATATAAAAGAAAAACAGACCTCTGGTCATTTAGACCATGAAACCATCATGTAAACCATCATAAAAATCAAGCTCTCATTCTCCGAACTTCCCTGAAAAGTTCCACTCAGAAACTTCTGTCCATTTCAGTCCAACTTTACTCTCATTAAAAAAAAATCCTGACTTTGCATTTAACCATTTCCCTTAAGCTTTTTATGATTTCCTGACCTCACTCGTCTTCAGCCCTCTCTCCCCCTCACCTCTCTCCCTCCCCCCTCCCTCCCCCTCCTCATTCGTAGGAGTTTCCAGCAGTAGGACACGAGGCGCAGCACCTGCAGACCGAGGCTCATGCCGCTCTGTTTCCCTGGCAACTCCGTCATTGGCCCATGCTTGTGCAAGCCATTAAGCAATGCCAACTCTGCATAGACACACACTGGCAGCTACACACACACACACACACAGTGAAGCGCCCCCACACATTCAGCTTCTAAGTGTTTCCGGCGCTCCAACATTGGCTTCTTTTTTTAATTTCCAAAGCTTTTCCCAAACCTTTAACTCCAGCAGCAGAGCCAGTGTCA
>NC_024324.1:2641281-2643836 GCF_000523025.1 Cynoglossus semilaevis
GTGGGTGGGGGGGGTATTTTCCTGCCGATGACATCCAGAAGCTCTACATCGCCCCCCCACCTGTCAACGCACACTGATGTGACACACAGTCCAAAGGAAACGGCGCCCCCTTTACTTCAATTCAGGGGCAGAATTTTGCCTCTATTTTGGGTCTGAGTGCTGACGTGTACACAGGCCAATCCTAAAGGCCTGATTCTTCCTCCTCCTCCTCCTCTTCGTCGTCATCATCTTCACCATTCCCAGTGCGACGCCAACGCTCACCTTTGTGACCTGCCAACATTAGTGCTGCTGAAGCAACTTTCTAGAAAGTGGTCAGAGAGCACCTGTGGATATTAACACCCTGTGTGTGTGTGTGTGTGTGTGTGTGTGTGTGTGTGTGTGTGTGTGTGTTTGGATCTGTTGCCAGAGACAGTCATTAATGATCTGCCTTCAAGAGTTCAAGCCCCAGGATTTGACTGAACAGGCTGCAGCACTCCTTACTGACCCTTAAAAACACACACACACGCGGGCGCACACACACACACACACACATCTAAGCTCCCCCCCCACTGTCGACTTCCTAACGTTCCACTTTTCTTCCTCTCTTACACACACACACATCTAAGCTTTTTTTTTTGTTTTTCCCCCACTGTCGACTTCCTAACGTCCCACTTTTCTTCCTCTCTCGTTGCTTGTCTGGATTAAACTTTAAATATTTCTGGACGGACTTGATCTATAATGTTGTTATTTCCAATCACTGAATCAGGGACATTTTAAAGAATCTAAATTTAGATATTAATTATTTTTAATTAGTTGTTGTTCTTAAGGTTCATTTTCAATACATTTGTTAAAGGTTAAATGTGTCTTTTGTGGAAATAAATGAGGGTTTATTTTTGGACAAATTTCAGCTGTTATTGGTCCCGATAAAGTAAATGATACCATTTTGGGTTTACTTTAAATTCAACTTTAAAATTTGTGTTCATTTATATTAATCCTTACCAAAAAAATTTAGCTGTTTATTTTTCGGCTACTTTATGGCTAACCGTTAGCTTTATGGGGCTAACAGACATCGTGACAACAGAAAAATTAAATAAATAAAATACAACCAGATGTTGAAGGTCATATGTGTAGCTAACACACACACACACACACACACACACACACACATGGACATCAATGTGACAGATTTAAAAAGAAAATTCTGTCAGTGTGACATTCACACTATTAGTAAGTTTCCAAACATAAAGAAAAAAAAAACACTTTTTTGTGTTAAAACACACACACACTGACACACACACGCACAGAGAGAGGACTTTTTCTGCACGACCAAACCACTGGTGTCAGCCCTGGTATTAGTCACCGTCCTCTGTGGTGCAGCAGAGTTTGACAGATTGTCAAACTGAGAGTCTGACACAGACAACACTGAGGTGTGAAAATATATTACAAAAAAAAAAAAAGTTAAAGTAAGATTTCAACAGGAAATCCAGGGTCGGTTTTGACTGAATACTTCATATGTACTACACAGGTACTGCAGTTCAGTCTGGAGCCATTTACTGTGTTGTCAGAAACCAGTAATTAAAAGGTAACTGTTCAACAGTTTCGATGTAAATATTTGACTAGTGGACACGATGTGAAACTGCAGGTCAAAAAGACACTGAGAAATGACTTGGTCTCTGATGAAGATGAAAAAATGTAAAGGTCAGATAATAAAGTATTCTGTGTTTAAAGCAGCAGTCGATGACAGCAACGGGGCAGCAGTAAAGGAACTAACAGACTAACTGGAACTGATGCTGTGACTCAGTCCAGCAAGACAGGGGGCGGAGCTTCATCTTCCTCTGGAGTCGGAGGAATTGTTTTGAAGTCACACGGAAGATGAATGGATTCAGTGACGTGGGAAAAAAAAGATCAGAAACCAGTTGAACTGGTTGAACTGGTTAGTCTGTTACATTCATATATTTAGTCTGTGTTGTTGGGCCTGTTGTGTTAATGAATAGTCTGATCTGGACTTCATCGATCGAAGCACCTAGTGGTCAACAACTGTATCTGTTGTAGGGCCAGAAACTCTGAGGTCAGAAAACTGTCTAACATTTTTAATTGACGTTTTGTTTGAAATCCAGTCGTGGGCCAGATTGGACGGTTTGGCGTGCCAGATTCAGCTTGTGAGCCGCCAGTTGATGATCACGATTTTTTTTGTGACCGATTTTCCAGTGCAAATATTTCAGTAAATAAAACTGCTTTTTTTTTGCTGCTTTTTGCTGCATTTCTTTTTCCTAGGACAGTAGAGTTTACAGACAGGGAACACAGAAAACTGCAGGAATAACAGCTGACATCAGGGGGCGCTGTCAAAACACAGTGCAGATAAAGTACCACGTGAAAAAGTTATTTGTTCATTTATGTTTTCTTGCATGTCCAGACTCCACAAATGTGGCAAAAACAAACTAAGGCTACCGGCCCAGAAACTGTCAAAAATGCTGAAAGTAAAACTGAAAACCACGGCCGTCTGAGATCATCTGAACTCCAGGTCTTGGATGACAAATTGGTTTCCTCAGAACCAGATGTCTCCAGGTGTGGGGAGG
>NC_024324.1:2643880-2645163 GCF_000523025.1 Cynoglossus semilaevis
CCCCCCCTGGCCCTCCGGCCCTATTTCTGCTTTGAGACGGGGCAGCCCCCCCCCCCCACCCCTCTCCACTCAAGGTGACGAGATGTACCTCGCAATTAAGACTTCAGTAGAAAAGGAAACAGGGAGGGAGTTTTCCCGATAATCACATTTTCCGTCAGCACAAATCGGTTTCTCCGAGTCTGGACTTTGAACTGATGTGACTTCCATTTGAACGAAGGCTTCACTGCAGGCTGTTAAAACGAAAGGAATAGACATTAACCCACATTTCAGGATGGCAGACTCGACCTCCCGAACCTTTTTTTTTTTTTTCTCTCTCTCTCTCACCATATTCAATTTCATTCACACAATATACGGCCATAAAAATTCCTGGCTGCCTGTTTCCCTCCTCCCTGTCCGAAGCTCTGCCTCTCCGTCAGAGCGAGAGCTGCTCTGAGGTTACCACCGCCGAGCTAAACAGACGTCCCTCAACCAGTTCCAGCCTGTCTGTTGTAGTTACTGTTGCTAAAACCCGGGTTTATTCCTGCCTCTGGGAGAGAAGTTCCCTTTGTTTGGATCTCGCTGCACTCAAACACACGCTGTAATTTGAAGGGACTGTACGGAAACACTGGTTTGGCTGCCTAAGCATGACACAACATGTAAAAATCCACTCAGCCAGGCCAGGCTGTTAACTCCTTCACTGCACCTCCAGGACCACTGACACCGACAATGACTTCTCCTACAAATGTTGACAACATTTCGTCTCTGAAAACAAACTCAGAGACATCGTGTCCCAAAGAAGATATTGTTGTCATGTGATATCAGTAAAATAAAAAACAAAAAACAATTGTATATGATATGGTATATGTAATGGAATCACATTGCCTTTCTGGAAACATCCAAACAGCAGAACATCAAGTCTCCAGTTCATTTATTATATGAAAGGACAGCTCTGAATAATTTTGTAGGAAAAAAAAACTAATATTTTTTTCTGTTTTCTTTTTTCTGTTTTTTGTTTGTTTGTTTCTGATTTTTATTTTCAGTTTTCCTGTTATTTTTCTGAGAATATTTTATCCTGTTATTTGGAGACATTGAGTGTTCAAAAAAACCTAATTTATTTTAAAAAAAATTTAGAATTAAAAAAAAAAGGATTACGAAAAAAGAATAAGTACATTGTAATTGAATGAATCCACCAGATATTTCAGAGTGAATTCGAGAACATACTCCCATAAGATGGTGACCTTTGGTTGATCTCAGGTGTTTATCCTAAAAGTAGGGAGGGCGGGGGGGCGGGGCTCTATAGTTCT
>NC_024324.1:2645174-2656671 GCF_000523025.1 Cynoglossus semilaevis
CATAAAAGTGGGGAGGGGGGGGGGGCGGGTTTCTATAGTTCTCGGTCCAATGACTGGACCAGAATCCTGCGGCAGACTGCAGCCAGCTGGACTGGAGTGTGTGTTCCTGCTCCTCTACCTTGAGGACTGCCTCAGGGATTAATGGAGCAGAACATCAGCTCAGAAACACCAGTGGATTTGGCTTCAGGCAGAAATGTCCAGCAGGGTGAACCAGCAGAAACCTGGAGCGTCCTCCAGTCAGCCGAACCGGTCTGATGGGAACCACGTCAAACGGAAAAACATCAATGTCAATTTCCACCGTACGTTAAGATAATTATCACGACGATTACTGTGTCAGACGTGACCCGACGATAAGGTCGTATCCAACCAAACATCACCGATAAACACTACGACCCCGCGGACATCGCAGCGTTCACGGACACCGCGCTACAGAAAACCTTCTGAAGGCGTCAACGTCGTGAAAACAAGGGAGTTCCTCGAGCTTGAAGCTCCCACGTATCAAACTGGGAATCGGACCCGCACCTTTTAAAGTGCACTCCTTCAGGCCGACAGATTCTCTTTCTGTTATGTTTTAAACGTTTGAAACGTTACTAAGAGCCTCGAGGTGTTGGGATTTTCCTTGTTAAGAGGAAGAGAGACGGGGTCATGTGACCCAGAGAGGCGTCTGTGAAACCACAGTCAAGTTTAAAATGAGTGTCAATGGTGAAATTATGAATGGAAAAAAAAAAAAAAAGAGGAACCGCAGGGGCTCACATTTACACAATACATAAAATACCATACAGTCATTTAATAAATATATATAAATATATAAAAATATATATAAATACATATATATGTAAATACACACATACTATACATATACACACATATATATACATACATATCTACATATATTTGAACATATATGTTGTGCATTTGTACAACATATATTCATATATATGCACATATATTGTACAGTGATTGTATTGACAAAAAAAAAAAGCAGCACACACAAACTCTCTCCTTGCCGTCATTTCTGACCCTGGATATTCAAACATGGCTGTGGTCAGACGCAGGGTTAATTATTAATGATGGAGTTTGTTGCGAGTTAAGACGTGGCGATAATCAACACGAGGCCCCAGCTGTGAAATATCAGCCTCCAAAAGTAAATTCTGCATCTGTTTAACGCATAATAAATGTAACGACCTTGCTAACGACGGTCCTGAACAGTAATCAGCCTCAGATTGATGAAACCACAGATGTCATCTTTATATCTCAGCGTTAATGTGGGCGTCGGAACATGTGTGGAGGGAAGGGAAACTCCATCTGAGTCTCACCTTATTGGCTTTATTAGCTAAATATTTTCCACCTTGTCAAAACCATTAAGACCTTCACTGTTTACGACACAGCGGGTCCTGCACAGGAGCTCAGTGTAGACCGGTGTAGACCGGCACCTGATGAGCGTCAGTGCAGTCAGACACCAGGAATGTAGGACCGCGCCTCTGAACGCTAGAAATGCTAACGAGTCTGTGTATTCTTTTTTTCTTTCAGGACAGGAAACGGAAACTATGCATTTTAAAGATACTGGTGTAGTACAAGGTCACTTCAAAGTTCAGCTTCAAAATGTCTGAGGGCCAACAACCCAAGACGATAAGTTATGTTTGCTAAAGACAGGTTGCGTTTTAGCAACAAATTAAATAATAATAATTAAAAATAAATTAATATCTTACTTTTACCATTTAATTTAAATAACGGAAATTAAATAAACACAAATTTATTAAAAAAAAGGTTAGCCATAAGAAGTTAATATTTAGCTAAAAGTCCATAAAAAGGTTATAGTTAGCAGTTGTATTGTTAGGTTTAAAGAAAGCAAAACATTGGTAGGTGTTTGTCAGAAACAACATTTAGAGAAAAGCTAAGAATAAGCCTCAAGCTAACTAATCATCTAAAGTGCACAGAAATAACTACACAATGATAGTCAGGAGAGAACACAGACAAGGGTCATTCAAAGGTCAGCCAAATGTTGGTCAAACTATGGTTGGTCAGTAAATATTTGGACAAAAGCCGCCACGCAACGAAGGCTAATCAACTAGCCTAGAGTGAAACAGCTAAAGGCTAGGCTAAGTATACAGTAGAGAACACAGCCAGCAGTTATTCAACTGAAAAAAGTTTTTGAGATTGTACAAGATTAGGTAAAAAAAAATAAGTAAAAGTTGACTCTGGAGCAGAGCGCCTCAGACCAGAGCAGAGAGACGAAGAACGAAGAGAGAAATCCCTCAGTGCTGAAAACAGCTGAGTGCAATTTGTCAGGACATTTAATGAACTGCACTTGTTTCCAAACCAGTGGGTTTTCAACACCGGGTCACAGTTTCCAGCCGGGCCACCCAACGTACAACAACAACAACCAACACAAACCAGAACCAAAACCAGAAGAGCAGCAACAGCTCTTTCCTCTGAACCGTAGCGGACCGTTCACTGCAGCATCTGTTTTTCTTTTTTTCTGTTATGATGGAAATTCCAAATTACTGCAGACAATAAAAAACTAACAAACAATAAGAATCTTTTAGTAGCAGAAGTAGGATGTAAACACAGGCCTCTCTCTCCTGTACACGTTGAGCTCAGAGCAGCACCTGTACTACGTGGCCTTCTCTCTGTGAGAGCAGTGAAGGAGAACGTCTGGCTGAAGGTCGTGTGCTGCAGACCAGAGGATGAACAGGACAAACAGACCACCCAGGACACGGAACCAGACTGCAGAGTCCAAACCGAGGTTGGTCCTCACGGTCTCCACTGCTCTGTGGAGGAGCATGTGACCCAGTACTTGGACTGAAATATGACTTTTGATCCATGTTTAGATGGCAACCAAAAATTAAACAAATATACTATACTGCTCTGTATTTCAATAATCAGAGACTCGGTAATCGATTAGTATGGACTGAAGCTGACAGAACAGAGACAGTTATGTGGATGCCAGATTTGAACCGTATCATTGAGAGGTGTCCAGTTAGGCTGGACATTCATGTTGCGTTGCACTTGTACTAATATTTTGAGCACTGAGGCGTTGTTCAACCACTAGCAAGTCCAGCTAATGTTCTAAAGGCAGCACTAATGGATAATGACAAAAACAAAGAGAGGATATTTTTGATCTAACAAAAAAAAACATTTATATAAAAATATTTTTTTCTAAATTTTATTTTTATACTTGCAGTACTTTCCTGACCTCCTTCACGTTGGGTACACCCACTGGGAAACACCAAGACGATTGTCATTGGTCCAAATATTTGACTACATAAAAAACAAAGCGTCCACAGAAGTGACAATAACAAGGAGCGCAAACAGTGACCTCAGCTGGAGGTGACGTCCATCACGTCCATCACCACCTCAGTCTGCGGTTGGACTCTCACTCGTCTACACACACACAGGCGTCAGTGCCTGGCTCATCAGCGCTGTCACGACCAACTCATAATCACTTTGCTTTTTAATTTTGGGGAAATGGAGCCTAATGAGAGGCATGTGATGTTTACAGGGAGTCAGGGTTGTGTTCTTAGTGTGTGTTCTGCAAATGTGTGTGTGTGTGTGTGTGTGCTTAGAGGAAAACCACCGTGCGTTACTGCACAGCAGCTGTTTGACCAAAGTAAACCACGTCTCAGAGGAGGAGCACAGGAGTTCCTCACTTCCTGCATTGCTAGCCACAAAGTGCGTCATTCCTCACTGTGCACACGCACACACACACACACACACACACACACTGGGTTGGTGAGGATTTACTGCACGCAGCAAACACTTCATTAAAAATGCAGAAAATACTTGCAGAACAAAGAGCCCAGTGAAAACTTTTTTTTTTTCATCTCAAGGACAAATTATTTGTTTCCTTTTGTGTTTACGGTGAACAGGAAGTTTACGCACGGTCTGCGATTTCTTCACCGCCGTGTCGCTGTGCATCACGACGTACATTCCAACAGTGACAGGATTTTCTCCTCAACGTTTCATCAAAACCATAACAAAGTCATCTCCTTCCTCCGTGCTCTCTGTTTTGATTTCTTCACTTCATATATTTATCTCCACAGTTCCACACGTTCATAGTTTCCTAACTGGAAACTGAAGCCTTCTCACAGGGTTTTTTTTTTGCTAACTTCCCCAGACTCTGTAACAAATATCTGTGTGTTTAGATCAAGGACACAAAGGAGCTGTTGAGTTGTGTCACTGAAAAAAACCCAAACAGTAATTATACTGTATGTAAATATTTATATTGTATGGAGGAGTAAAAATTACAAAAAAAGTAAAAAGTACAATAAGAACACATTGCTGCACAAAAAGAGAGCGTTATCAAACAAAATTACTTTAAAGATCAAAATCTTTCCTCAACTGATGAACAGCAGCCACGTTTGTAAGATTTGGTTTCAAATTTGCTGTTAAAGAAAATTCCCTCAAACTTGGTTCCTGGTACTAATGTTGTTCCTGGTACTGTGCAGTGAACCGCAGCTCATCTGTCATTGGCTGATTCAACAAGACTTTGAACAAAGCCCACTCTGAAGGACTGTATCATCATGTTAGCATCCGTGCCAACTCCACACCAGACATCCTCATCGGGGAATCAAACCCTCAACCTTTCTGCTGGGGGCCCTTACCACAGAATCACCATGATAATCGGCGCATGATCTTTGGCATGTGGCCAAAACTGAGGCTCTGTTGTCAGTGAGGCACCTCGTCCTTTACGTTAAGCGATGCTCCGTCTTCACGCCTCACAGAGACTTTTGTGTTCGGCTGCTGCTGCTGAAACACTTTTACTGACTACAAGCTTGTACTTATCGCCTCCTGCTGCACGCTCCATTACTCCTCTAACAAAGTATCCAGCAACAACGGCAACACCGCCACAAATTCAGCAGATAGATGCCCACGCTGCTGCCAGGTCACGGTGGCGCTGTCCAGAAGGGCAGCCATGTTTTTTTGCCCTCTGACAGGACAGAGTGGCTGTAGAGTTAGCTTCAAAACGTTAGCTTCAAAACATTAGACACATATTCCTGGAATATCCAGGAAGTCAGAAGGGAAAAATGACAAGACCTTCAACCCGAGAACCTGATTCCAGTCTGAAGAAACTGAATCTATGTTTTATCTAAATTCCTCCAAACAAATAAACCCAGCCTTTGACCTCTCTCTGACCTTTCACACCATCAGCTAAACACAAGTTTGGTTTGTGTGTTGACGTTGGTTACCTAATATTCATGAAAGAAACTGCATTTTCTGCACACAACTAGAAGTAGAATCTTGACTCCTCCACACTTTCTGTGAAGCTCGCCCCCCGGTGGTTCAGTTGGATTGGTCTATTTTTACCCAAGTATCACCTAAAACACATGATAATCAGCTTTAGTAGTACTTCAATACTTCAAACAACACAACCATCCCTTACAGGTGTACAGTTTAGCTTGCTTGCTAACAGCAAAACTGTTACCAATGGTCCAAGAGATTTGCACTGAAGCGCCCTCTGCTGGGTCAAGAGATAATCGCTTTCAAAGGTTTGACGACTTTAACTTTTTTACACTTAAACCAAATAAAACCCTCCAGAGGTTTGTCTCCTCATTTGATTTTGCAATAATACCTTCCAACGCTACAGGAAGCGTCTCTGCTGATTTTAATTACAGAGCTGCTATTAACCAAAGAAAACACTGTGAGTCATTCAGCTCCGAGCAGTGTTTTTATGAAAAGAGTGAAGAGCATCATGTGATGGTTCCACTCCACTGTGCAGCGTGGTTCTTGACGGCTCCAAGAATAGGCTGTTTCTCCACCGCACAGATCGAACATGTGATATCAGGCCAAGCTGTTACCATGTCATGCAGTGTGAGGAAGTGGCCTCCAGGGCAGGCCCAGGAAGAAGAGGGACGTGTGCACTGGGTCAAAGGTCAAACTGGTCTCTGGTAAAACCCCCTGCTGTCTATCAGAGAGTATGACAAACTGTTGGTTCTCCTCTACCGCTGATAGATAGATATATATGTAAATATATATGTAAAAATCATTATTGGTTTTTCCTCCAATAATGAAAACCCGATCACATAATGTCTGGGTTTTGCCAAATAGTTCCTGAGAAGTTAACCTCAAACGGTTGCATATCGGAATCGGAAATTAGGTGTTTAAAAAATATCGGCATATCGGCAAAAAGTCTGACATCCCTAATATATACTCATATATACATATATAGAAGAAAAAAAATACTATATACTGTATGTACATGTACTGCACATATATAGTATTTTTTTCTCCTTATTTTGATGAAGTCACAGGTTCATGGAGTTCATACAGGAACTGCAATGAAATGACAAAATAATCCTTTACCAAACACAAGTATTGTTTTTTTTTTCCAAAACAGATGAAAACAATTACCATGACATGCAGGAGAAAGATCACCAACAGATGCAAAAGGAGGAAAAAGTGACACTGAAACTTTTGCAAAAAAAAAAAGGGACCCAAAAACAAAAACAAGAGCAACAATGGAAAGGCACTCCAGCAGCAGCATCCTCCTCTGGGAATGTCTCCGTGCTCCAGAGTCCAGGCCCATCATTCCCTGGTTCCACTCTAGTTACTCCCAGTCAGGTTCTTTTATTTACACATTCAAACTAGGTAAAAAAAAAAAAAATCTTCCAGATCACTGCAGCAGCTGCAGCACCGACACAAACAACAGCCTCCCATTAAAAATAGAATCACGTCTCATTTGGACGCGGCTGCTCCGGTCCTGCCATCGGTGATGTCATGTATTGTTCTAGAACCTCACTGTTCGTGTTTCTGGACGGGTACGCTCCAGAGGGACAAACACAGGACACACACACACTGCTGGTGTGATAGATACACACGCAGGACGGACACATACACACTCACACAACAAAGACACTCCACTGAGTGATGGAGCGATGCACACTTTCACACCCAGCATGCAACGCTGCATATTTAGAGATTGTGCGAACTGCAAACGTCTGTTGACGTGTAAATCTGTCAGTTCTCGACATAACGCGGCAGAATCCTTCCAGCCAAACTACAGCTCCCTCTGTCTGTCATCACTGAGTTCTACTGGAACTTTCATTTGCCCAGCACGGTACCGGTACCGTTGTCTCAGATCCACCTGTCCTTAATAAAAACCCCAGCACGGTACCGGTACCGTTGTCTCTGTGTGGAACTGAGCTGAGCTACTTCTACTTCTGCAGAGGGAGAATCGACCAAGACACGTGTCACCTCAGATCCACCTGTCTTTAATACAAACGGTGATTAATTACCTCACTGGTGTGACCACAGGGGGGCATCTGATGGTGGTCTATCTACCCTCATCACAGTACAGCACTCCACCAATATATAACTTTATTTATTTTACATCAGACATCTTCAGAAACGACCTGTCTTGGAACTTTTTGACTAACAACTTGCACATTCTAATCTGTCAGGGCTAAGTGCATTTTTTGTTGGATTTGTACGGACTGTTTTTTTTTTTTTTCATTATCCGATCAATGCAGTTTTTTGAGCGTGGTAAAATTGCCGCCGCTCGCTCACAGAGCTGGTTTCCTCCGTGCGCTCACCTATCGATGTTTCCCAGGCTTCTCCACACAGATCCGAGCCTGCTTTTAATTAAAGACGCTCCTCTCAGATCTGTGAAAAGTGAGCCTCACGCTGCCTCGGCAGGATTTTAGGGAATTAGATAAAATAGCCAACAATAATTCACCTCAGTGTAATCTCACTCATAAACCCTGAGAGCTAACGGCTAGGAGGAATAACGCTAACGTCCAAAAAAAACCACAATATTTCTACCCCTAACCTTCAGAGGAATAACAATGGTCTCAGCTTCAATCATTAGCTGGTTTTGATACAAATCCTAGGTCGGTTGTTCTTAAAGTGAGGTGCGGACCCCACAGGGAGACCGGAGCTACTGCAGAGGGGGTCCAGGAAGCACAAACGCAGAACTACACTCCACCAAATCCTCTACACACTGCGAGGTCAAAATATGAAGTAGTACTTCACAATACATCTGTACTGTCCTGTGTACACACTAAGAAAAAAACACTCAAAAAAATATACCATAGCCGACAAATATCCGCTACTGCTAACAGCTATTGCTACGTTGTGTTGCTAAACGTGCAGACTAGCTTCATGTGTTCTGGTGACGCGCACGATCCTGTCAAAGACAACATTGAGTCACGCCGCCCCCTCCTCAAGTTTGGGGGTGGGGGGGCACCACACCAGGTTTCCAGGACGCCCTGCAGCTGTCGACTGGTCTTGTGTGTTCACACCACATGTATCATCAGGCCTCGTGTGGTGAAACTCAACAAAAGCCTTTTGTGACGTCTCACCGTCTGTTTACATGTGATTTCTACAGAGACGAACCGGACTCGGCCTCGGAGCTGCAGTCATTTCCAGGTCGTGCTGTGTGACAGCTGTATCTCCCGGCTCTCTGACAGATTCATGCATCGGTGCAGTAAAGCTGTCAGGTCGTCAAGTTGTCAGATATTTTTTTCTTCCGTTCCCCAGCAGACACACACACCAAAAGCACACTTTGCAAAACCTTCAGATCGACTCCTACGTTCACGACAAAAAGCCCAAATGTCACCGGCTGCCATTTATCTGCGTGAGTGTATTTGACACGACCTGTGATTTGGACGAGCTCCGTTTGAAGCCACTGCTGATGAATATATTCTCCTGCAGGTCTGAACACATGTGACCCAGACTGTTGACCCCATGTGGGGTCAACGAGCTAGAGACACAGGTCAGTAGAGGAGAGAAAATCACCACTGAATTATGATTATTAAATTATGATGAAACAATTATGAGGAATCATAAATGACCAGATAGAAATGTTAAAATATAGAAAAAAAAACAACAACTCAGAGTTAGTCAAATTTAAAAGTTAGTTCCAAGGACAATAATGAAATTCCTTAATGAATAAAAATAGTTTTAAACAATAATTAAATGAAGCTAAGGATTTTTATAATCAATTTAAAACTTTTTTTTTTCATCCTTAGTTCACTTTTCCAAACTTTTACCACTTTTGGTTTAATATTTTTGCTTTATCTCATTTTCTCACAATTATTTTGCGATCTTTTTTAAAGCATTTTTCTTGTCACTTTTTTGTCAGAATCCTAGACAGGGGGCGTCGGTCGTGGGTTACTGTTCTCCAGATCAAGCCTGTTTACTCAGCCTCTCCGGTGATGTGCTTTAGTTACACTCATTATTTCTGATGAGTCAATTGGTTAAGGGATCCACATGACCCAGCCTGTTGTTGACATGATAGAAAACTGAATTTTATTTTTAAACATATCAGTTACGAGTTGTTTTTGTTTCCACTTTCTAATTGTTCAAAACACAACCACGGTGCATCGGAATCAAACCATTATTTCCACCACTCCTACAGAGCAGGCTCTGTTTGTTCAATTATTGTTTATAAAAGCCGGAGAAGACGACAACTATCATCTTCATGTCACATGTCAAACTAACTTCATCCTCCCAACAACAAAGCAGCTTCACCAGTTTGAGATGCAGCAGGAACTCTGCACAAAGACTCGTGGAATTTGACAACATTTCAAGAAGAAATATAATCAGGAAAGTTCTGGGATTTTGCCAAATTGTTGAGAAAACTGAAAACATTCAACCACGACACAACTCGAAACAGCATCGAAACTCTCTGTGATTAGAAGACAAATGAAGTGAAGAGAAAATGAACTGGTTCAAGGTTCAAGAACAGAAACCAAACCAGAGAAAATGAACTAGTTCAAGGTTCAAGGTTCCAGGACAGAAACCAAACCTTGGGTCAATCAAGGGCCTGGACGTCGCCCACATCTGCCAGCTGACCACAACATCAACGTCAACATCAACGTCAGCATCGACATCACACCTCAGCTCAAACTCACCTTTTAAATTTTTGGGGTTGTTCTGTTTGGTGCGCGGCATCTTTCCGCCTCAGTTCACAGGTGCATCGTGGAGAAAGCGGCGTCTAACGCTGGACCTCGAGACGACTCGACAGCTGAGCCACAGTCTGGGAACATCTACACAAACAAACACACACACAAAGACACACATATATATATGGAGTGAGGAACAGCTAAAGATGAAGTGGGCAGATCAATAAGGCTCAACAAGGCCGTTTATCCTGGCCCTGCGGTGGGGGCTCCCCCCCCCCCTCTCTCCCTCTCTTCCTCTCTCACCCCCTCTCTCTTGGCAGCTGTCAGAGAGTCCAGGACAGAGCTGCTGATTGAGTTTATTCCTCAAACAGGTGCCCCCCCCCCCCCCCCCCCGGCCAACTTTTCATTACAGGCCTCTGTTCTCTGAGCTGCTCTGTAATAATGTGCAGCCAGGACTCGACTGTCGACTGTCAGAGATGTGACACCGTTTTCGGCTTCTCCACCAACGTTCAGCCTCTGCAGCAGCAGAAACGGCGCTCCGACACTTTGTCGTCGTTTCACGGGGGAACCATCTGATTGACATTCAGGGTGTCGATACAGCCGGAGAGGCTGTGACGAATGTCAGCGCCAATGACGAATGGGGCAAACAATGAGGTCCTGTGTGTGTCCCGGAGGCCGAGGAGCCACACAGAGGTTGATGGAGCTGCCCTCAGACCTGCACTGAAGTTCTCAGGAGATCAACCACAGAGGGCTGTGAACAGTCGCTCCAAACATCTAAGTCTGGACGTGGTCAAAAACCTCAGGGTCTGCGGCTGAACAGAGTTCAGTTCAGTTTCAGTTTAAGGACCAGCATTTGTAAAGGCATCACTGAATTATCTTTCCACACGGTTTTCTTTTTTTACATAAAAAATCAACCTGAACTCGGTCTCCTGTGTGGAGGCAGCTTGACTCACAGCTCCCTGCTGACATCATCCTGACCTTGAGCAGCGATCTAACCTCACGGAGACGCTAATTTTACACCTTCATCCAAAGCAATGTTCGTAATGAGCCGTAGTCCGATCACAGACGCTGAGGAGGCTCTGCTGTTAAAATCTTTGTAAAATGTCTGCCAAAATATTTTTTTTAAAGTCATTATTGACATTTAGTCACTGGTCCAATTTGGGGAATTTGTGGGCCAAAAGTGGCCCCCGGGCCATGAATTTAACATCAGAAGACTTCATAGAATGACTGGAAAAAAAAAAACCTGTCCGTGAGAATTTTCTGCAGTTTTCCACGCAGCTCACATTGGAATATCCTGCTCCAGCTTCTACAGATATTTGCCTTCACACATGGATTCTCCGGAGAATCTCTGAGCTTTAGGGAATGTCGAGAAAAAAAAGCTACATGCCAGGTAACGCCCCCCCCTCACCTGGATTCTCTCTGGAGACCCTCCTGCTGCTGATAACAAAAAAAAAGTGTTCTCTCTGCCTTAACTGACACCGACTCCAGATCAGACCTGAATCTTGGACCAAAACGCTGAGTTCACGTCTCAGAACAAAGAAACGAACCTGCACCAAGTCATGCAGGGAAACAACAAGACAGAACCATGACTCACCCCCAGCCAGAGTTAAAATGTTGGGGGGGGGGGGGCTCAACCTTTTTGTACCCCTTTT
>NC_024324.1:2657087-2663741 GCF_000523025.1 Cynoglossus semilaevis
GCAGCAGCAGCAGCAGCAGCAGCTTCCCTACAGGAGTCTGCCCTTTTGTTTGCCTTCCCTGATATTACATAACACTTACTACAAGTGGGAGCTCTCTGCCGACGATGAAGAAGAGGAGGGTGAGGATGAGGATGAGGATGAGGATGATGGCGGTGGTGGTGGTGAGAATTCATCACTCCATCCATGGGAACATGTGGCGCGAGTACAGCTATGACATCATTCCACGCGCCGTGGTGTGTTTTTTAGGGGAGGAATGATGTGCACGGAGTCTGCACCAGGCTTAGAAACGCGCGCGCGCGAACGCGCACAAACACATGTAAAAACCCCAGTAGTGACAGGACAGAAACATGTAGAGAGAGGGAGGAAGAGAGGGAGAGAGGGAGAGCCTCACCTGACTGGAGACGGAGAAGAAGCTGCTGATGCTCAGTGTTTGTGTCAGTGCAGGGTCGATGGCGCGGCTGATGCGCACGCAGTGAATCGACTGGATCACTCTGCGAGTGTGTGTGTGTGTGTGTGTGTGCGCAAACACTTGAGGGAACACCCCGATTTTTTGACATGAGGGGAGCGCAGACAGATTCTGCGCCGTAAATGCTGCTGCTGCGGCTGCCGTGTTGCTGCTGCTGCTGCTGCTGCGGCTGTCCTCAAACCGAGCCTGAGGCTGCAAGGATGCGCACGTCTGGTGATGGCTTGTGGGTAACGCTTTAACCCAAGGATCACCCAAAAGGATATGGTGAAAATGTAATAAATATGCGAGGCGTTTTGTTATTAAAACTTAGCTTTTTTACGCAGAGCTCGGTGTTTTTTTTAATTTTTTTTGTGCGTAAAGTGGATGTTTTTTTACGCACGTCTCCGTGCAGAGAAGGTGCATTCTGTGGCACAAAAAAAGGCACATTTTGGCCTGCAGCGAGCATGCAGCGAAGTCCACACTAACACACACACACGCGCATGCATTAATACACACTCTGTTGCAACACGTGAACGCCCTGCAACGGAGGGAGGAGAAGGAGGGGCCAGGGAAAACCCCCTCACCGTCTCCCTGCAACAGTCGCTCAAACACACCACTACGTGCACATTTCAACCGAAAAAAAACAACCTGGACACACACACAAAGACAGAGGGGCCGGGAGTGTGTGAAATGACTTCGCAACACAACAAACAGCGGCAACACTGCGACAAACACAACAACAATCTGCGAGTCGTTTTTTTTCTTTTCTTTTAAAGGAACCACTTTAAATCGAAATGCGAGTCGGACCGAACCACACACACACACACGCACACTTTAACACGAACCCCAGTCCTGCTGTGTTCGGCTGCAGAGACCGTAGAACAAGCAACGACCTGACTGACAGACCGACACACAGAACACCCCCCCTCCTAGCTCCCCCCCTCCCAGTTCTCCACACCGGAACAAACACACGCACACTCGGGGAATACGGTACCACGAAAACAACACAAAGTGAGTGTGGAGATACTCACGGGTGCAGTTCAAGTGTCACACACCTTATACTTGAAGCAGGCAGTAAACCCGGGGAACAGCAGCTTCACCTTGTCGCTCACTTTCTATTGCAGGAAACAGACAGGCCCTCTGACGTCAGCGGGGGTCCCGTCTCCGCCTCCCAGCTAGGGGGTGAACACAGCCGAACAAAGGGGGCTCCCGACGGCCGCCACACGGGCAGCTTTCAGAGCTCAGCTCGAAGGCGGCAACGGCTCCTCCTGAAAGAAGCGAATTATTTTCCAGAGTTTAACAATGTGTCGATTGGCTTTCATACAGTATGAAATAAAAAAGAGAATAAAATACCTCATTTGTGTTTTATTGTTTAGTTGTTAACGAGAAGACAGTAAGTAAGAGTACGTGGTGTTAGTGTGAGTGCAGCTCAGTGTGATGGAGTTTAAACCCACAGAAGAATTACCTTTGACACAATTTTAAAACATTAACCTTCTAATTTATTATCTAATTTAATTTATTATTATATCAAAAATATTGTTTGTGCTAAATAAAGCTAACTATCAATAAAACAAGAGGACGGAGATGCCGACAGAAAATGTCTGTTCTAAAGTCTACCCCTAAATACTGCAAACGGGGGAAAAATACAACATTTGGAAGAAAACTATGAATAAAAAAAACACTGTCTGTGTTTCTGTGCAATACTCAAACGGAACATTAAGCTGAAATGAAAGAAAACCAGAAATTAATTGAAATTATATCGACATTATTTTAGCGCTGTTAGCAACACCTGCTACTCGGTACTGACAAGCAGTTATTTTTTTACTCAAAAGTCTGTATCTCTATGGATGAATAATGTATAAAAAATTAACCAACCATTATCCAGAATTCAGAAGTGATTCGCATTAACTCCCGCATTAGCTGCACCGACTATTTACACCACCCCTAAAAAAATACTATTTTTCTATAGCTTTTTAAAGGTCGTTGCTGCGGTGCTGAATAGTATCGTCCCGTTGTGACCCCCCCCTCCAGTGACGGGCCCCACCTCCCTCTCTGTGCACATACTTTAGGACTGACGGTTTTCCCGGAGGTTCCTTGTTGTCAGGTCACGTCGTGCCCCTCCGCCACTTACGACCGGGCTTTCCCATGTTCTACCCGGCAGAGAGGACACTAAACTGCGCCTCTCCGAGCTCCGAGACCGCGGTCCGGTCCGTAGGTTTTAAACTGTAACGACGGGGCTTTCGTTTGTGACAAAACAATCGTAGCAATTCAGATTCAAGCACAAAAAAGCAGCACTGTTTTATGGGTTTGGCTTCTCAAAAACCACGTGATTGACCCTTAAATGTCCAGAACATTACATTATCATTCATCATTCACCTCCGCAGCCTTTTAACAGCTTGTAATGGCAAAAAAACAACATATAGTTTCCCCCAAAAAAACTCTTTTTCAGATAACACAGAGAAACAACATATAGTTTTCCCCCAAAACAACTCTTTTTCAGAAAACACAGAGCAAAACAAAAACAAAAAAAAAGTTTATCTCCAAACATAAAAAAAAAAAAAAAACGTTTATCTCCAAACCAAAAAACAAAACAAAAAAACAAAAAAACGTTTATCTCCAAACATGGCTTACGAAAAGAAACTTAATAAATAATAAATATAAATAACAATAAATAAATAAAATCTTCAAATTAGCCTAAATTTGCATGGAATACTAGCAGTAAAATGCCAAAAAAAGCAGCTAAAAAAAAAGCTATCCTACCTTATTCTGGGGCAGTGCCAAATAGATAAAAGATGAAAAAAAAATTAGCAGTCAAAGTCAAATATATCTACATTTCTACAGGAAAGGGCATTTAATTTATAATTAGGATTATTTTGTTAAAACGTACCAGAAAATATCAAAGGTTAACTAAAAATGTTAGCCAACAAATATTAAGTGATATAAGAAATCACTAAACATAAGACAAGGCAGAAATAAGAAGAAAACAAAAAAGATCAAAAACACAAAAATACTGCACAACCTCAGCTCAGAACAGACTCAAAGATGGCTGTGAAAAGCTAAAGCGCTAACACAAACTTAGCCCAAAATGAAAAAAGGCGACAACAACAATCAGCCAAGACACAACAACAAGCTCAAAACACAGGGCAATAATCACTTCACTGGGGCTAAACCAAACATCACACACATCTGTACATACACACACACACACACACGTGTGTAAAGGTCCTATCGAATCCTACACACCGACACCTGACCTTTAGGTGTTCACCCTCACATTTTTCCCACAGTCTTCTGGGTGTTGTTGTGTTGATTTCACTCAGATTTTCCACAGTAGTAAAATTAGACAGTTAACCTTAAACTAATGAAAAAAAAAAAAACCCAGAGAGAGCAGAGGAAAATTTCACTTTTTAAATCTGCGTCTAACGCCGTGAAACAAGGCCAACAGCCCACACAGAGGCTGCGTCTCACAGCCCACTCTGTCTGCACCAGCACCGTGATAAACATGGACACAAGCTGAGGCACTTCACTGATGTAGTTATCAGATGGTTTATCTGTGGACTGTCTCTGTGAATGACCAGGCCTGGTCACTGTGAACAGCACTGCTTGAAACTATGTCCACGGTGATGGATGGATGGATGGATGGATGGATGGATGGATGGATGGATAGATGGATGGACTAAGGAGGATTTTGTTTTCTAGATTCCCACTAAGACAGACGACATCCAAACAGTGTTTTTCTTTCCCCGCAGGATGAGGTCGACTGTTGGTGTGAATGCGAGTGTGAATGTGAGTGTGAATGGTGTTGTCTGTCTCTACATGTGACCCTGTGATGGACTGGACTGAACTGTCCAGGGTGTGACCCTGTCCTCACCTGCTCTCTGCTGTGATTGGCTCCAGCTCCGTTAGCATCCTGGAAAAACAACAAGTGGCAGAAAATTAATGAATGAACCAATGACAACGGACATGTGGCATCAAACCTGCGCCTAAGGCTGAAGTTGGTGAATGATTCTTAAAACACCAGAGCAGGACCTTGACTTAACACGTATATATATACACAGAATATGTATATATGTGTGTGTGTTAACACTGTCACCTGAGGAAAACTTTTCCTGCGAGGCGGGGGGGGGGGGCATGAACTCATTAATAAGTGACAGCCGCCCACAGCTCCTATCACAGACTGCAGAGTGGGACTCCAGGCTCTGCAGTCACTGCTTTATGACTCACCTGTTTTAAAATGCAACCGCTTTAAATGGCAACACATGAATAGTGGAGGATTTTTTTTTTTTTAAACATTCATACAGATTTTTTTTTTGAACTAACGCGCGTGGGAGTTTTGCATGAATGAAAGAAGGAACGAACGAAGGAGTCCATGTTCAAACCTACATGAAGGGAAACACAACAAAGGTTCAACAGTTAAGATCTGTCTCTTTCTGCTCGGTGACACATTACCTTCTCTGCTGTCTCAAACTCCCACACACAAATCCAGGATGTTTTCTAGGTTCTTCCGTGTTTTAACCGAGAGAGTGCGATGTGAAAAAATGGTTTCAAATGAGACCAGCTCCCTGACTTGGAGACAGTTTGTTTGGTTTATGCGGCTGCGATGCCAAGAGCGGAACAATTGTTTATTAATTGAGCCTTCAGCTGCCACTCTTTCGGCATGAAGTCAGCGCGAGTTGCGGGAACACGTCACAGGGTTCTGTGGTTAGAACTGAACCGGAGCCAGATGAGGTTTTAGGGTTCACGACAAATGTGGTTTTGCTGCAGCAAAGTCTGTTGATTCACTGGAGAAAAAAAAAGCATTTCTTAGAAAAAGGCTTTAACCCCACACTAGGGCATTTAATGATCATTTTCTCTTCACTTTGTGAAGTTACTCTCAGCTTCTCTCTCTGGATCCATTTGGACAATTTCTGCTATATTTTCGAAAATAAATTTTGCATTAAAATTTTAAATTTGGCCAACGTTTACTAAGGCTTTTTAATATGTATTTTATCATAGGTTTAACTTGATATCATAGCTGTTAATTTCTGTAATTATTTATTTAGTTGTTAGTTTTAAGCAACTAGGAATTTGTTGTTACCAATTGGTCAATTTAGAGCCATTCTTTTGGCTAATTTGTAGCATTTTTGCTACAACTTTAGCAGGTAATGTTGTGAAACTACTGTTTCACAACATTTGCTAGTTTGGGACCAGTGGTTAATTCAATTTTGTTGACTAAATCTAAAACTACATGGACATGCTAACTCACGCTAGCCCAAGGAACAACAGTTGAAAAGCCATGATCTGGATGTAGCTATTAGCTACCCATTAGCAAGAGCTCTTCAACATCTATTTACAGACAAACCTCCCGTGAGCCTGAACTGAGGAGAAAAGAGCGCCACCTCTAGGTCAACATCCAGGTCAAACAGGATTTACTGTTCAGGCTCAGAGACAGTTAAAGATCGGTGATAAGAATCGGACTTTTTGGAGCTCCTCCACGTGAGAACTTCAGTGATAACGGCGTCTGAAGCGTCCGTCAAAGAGAGCTCGTGTTTCTGCAGCGTCAGTTCAGCCTCAGAGCAGAGTTCAGCCTTATTAACAGACGGGGACTTCCTCAACTGCCCCCACAGCGCTGTTTGTAAATGGCAGCAGGGCTATTAATATCCTGGAGTGGATTCAGAAAATAACCACAGCTGCCGAGCAGAATCTTCAACAATAAGCTCTTATGTTGGGGGGAGGGGGGAGGAAGACAGCGGGGGGGCGACGTCGGTGGCTGTTCTCCATCCAAAATAGATAGTTGTTAACTTAGAACGTACAAAGAAAGAGTTGTATTCACACAGGGATGCTACTGTGTCTCCTGTTTTTCTTGGCTCACAATAAGGCGGTTGGATAAAACTGATGTTTTCGTCTCATTACCCCCCCTCGTCCCCCCCGTTCCCCCTCCCCGCTTCATTCCACTGCCGTTGATTCAACCGTAAAAAAACAAAACAAAACAAACAACATAAATACATGACAGTGGTTTCTGTCCGGTGCAGATAAGCTCCACCATCACAGTCCACACCCACTCTCCTCCCACACCCACTATATCTCAGGATTTTCAATTAAGGCCGACGGGCGGGATTGTAAAAGGGTAAATGATGGGGGCGCTAACCTGCGCTGCCTTCACTGTGATTTGAATTCACTGCTCAGTATTTATCAGCAGGGCGGCGCTGCAGAATCACAGACAGACTGTT
>NC_024324.1:2664186-2692159 GCF_000523025.1 Cynoglossus semilaevis
TGGAGAGTGGGCGGTGGGGGGGGGGGGGGGGGGGAGGAGGACAGCGGGGGGGCGACGTCGGTGGCTGTTCTCCATCCAAAATAGATAGTTGTTAACTTAGAACGTACAAAGAAAGAGTTGTATTCACACAGGGATGCTACTGTGTCTCCTGTTTTTCTTGGCTCACAATAAGGCGGTTGGATAAAACTGATGTTTTCGTCTCATTACCCCCCCTCGTCCCCCCCGTTCCCCCTCCCCGCTTCATTCCACTGCCGTTGATTCAACCGTAAAAAAACAAAACAAAACAAACAACATAAATACATGACAGTGGTTTCTGTCCGGTGCAGATAAGCTCCACCATCACAGTCCACACCCACTCTCCTCCCACACCCACTATATCTCAGGATTTTCAATTAAGGCCGACGGGCGGGATTGTAAAAGGGTAAATGATGGGGGCGCTAACCTGCGCTGCCTTCACTGTGATTTGAATTCACTGCTCAGTATTTATCAGCAGGGCGGCGCTGCAGAATCACAGACAGACTGTTACGTCAGATAAAACTGTCAGAGTAAGAGACAAGTTCATGAGGCGGAGGTTGTCTAGCTGTTTTTGCGACGTATATTTAGCTACTTTACTTCTTTCCTTTGGCTAATTTAATACAATCTACTTTAAGGCTAACTTCTTTTGTTTGGCTAATTTAATACAACTGTGCAACTACTTAAAATGAAAGTTTCCTTTTTTGCTTGGTCTATTTTTAATAATGTATTTTTTTTATTTATTTGATAATGTTCAGTTCTTTTAGCAATCTTTGTCTTTATTATTTTTGATTTTATTTATTGTCTGAATAACATTAAGTAAAGATTTTTTTAAAAAGTGTGAAATAAAAGTGTACACGTTGTAAAATAAATCTACATATTCCACACTGTGGATTCAAAGATCCCATAAGGAGAAGGTCAAATTCAAGGTCATTTTTGTTCAAGTCACTTCTGTTTTTTCTGACTGTTTTTTTTCCAGGTGTCTGATTTTCTCCTGACAGTCCCACAGCATTCACGTCGATGGATGATTTGTTTACACCGTTCCATATGATGTTACATAACTGAGGCTGTTGCCGTAGCAACACCAAGATCCCCAGCCCCGTCTCCACTCCCTGCTACCTCTCTATTAAACACACACACACACACACACACCCTCTCTATTATTACGGGACGTTCTCCGGCCACGACTCCGTTGGCTGATTTAACGCGCCCTGATACGTTAACGAGACGGCCCGCGTCCTCTCCGCTGTCGGGGAAATGTTGTTCCTGAGAGATGTTTTACGGTCACCGGGAGGAGAAACATCTCCACACTGATGGCTCACCCCGGAGTTGTTTGATAAACAAATTAAAACATTCACCACATTTTTACTGCCGGCGTTCAAACGATCTGTAATTTATGGCTGTCCGTCCGAGTGCGGCCCGCACGAGAGCGAAATGGACCGAGGCTCGTGGTGAACACACACACACACACAAACACACACACACACTGAGTCACTGTTCATTAGTGAACATGAGCAATTCTCTCATGAGGACTCATTTGTGTCTGGAGGATGGTGGGGGGGGGGTCGAAGGGTTATTTCGACTGTAACTCCAGGTTCCAGTTGTCTCAAACAGTAGGAATTTTTCTAATTCTTAACATGAAGAGAATGATGGACAGTGAAGGACAGCAGGGGGCAGTGTGCACGGCTGACGTCTATCTGGTAAACGTGAAAATATTTCTCCACGACTTCGGTTTGGTCTTCATGATGTTCTTCATGTTCCTCCAGGAGATCTTCCTCCGTGGTTCCTGCACAGTCGATGCACGTGATCACAAACACCGTTGACCCCTGAGGTCGTAATGTCCACAGGAACGTAAACAAAAAGGACGACGTCGTCCATGAGGAAAGTTTAAATCGACACAGAGGGAAAACCTGTGAACTTTTTAACCCAAAACAATCTCCGGTTTTATGATCGATACGATTTTCCATCCAGAATTGAACACATCGACCACGTGGCGACACCTGGGACGGGTTCACGTAGGAACGGCTTTGGTTCCTGCTGGGATTTCCCCAGAAGGAAGAGGGTAACAGAAAAGTCTGTCAAATGGAGCGTCATCACGTGACACGTGATGTATTTTAGGAATTTTCTCAAGGAAAGATCGGGGGGAAAAAAGTTGACTTTTGGGATTTCATGCATAAATTAATCTGTTTGTTTTTGTTTTCCCAACAGTGCAAGCGCTCCCAAGTGGCCATATAAGAGAATGCAGTGTTCGGAAACCTCTGAATATTGGCTTTACTTTCACTCATTTATGTATTTATTTACAGTAAGAGGAGAAATGGAATCCTGACGGAAAATGGGCGACAAAGACAGTAAATAAAGGGGAACAAACGGAACATGAACAAATGCCATTATAATAAAACCAAATAAACAAAAATCTAAAGAAGTCGTGCTGTGAAGATAATCCAGCTACATTTTCCTGGCAGATGTGATTTCATCTCAGGTTGATTTTATTTAGTTTGGTTTAAAATGAAATTTTTTCGTTTTTTTTAGCAGTGCTGCAGCTCCCTACTTTCTTTTTTTTTTTTGTCTTACCTTGAACCCCTGCCATGGTCATCAGTGTCAGTTAATGACTGCAGAGTTTCCACTGGGCACCTGTGGGCCCGGGTACGACTCCCAACTGGAAACGTGACGACATCCTTAGTCCCCGAGTGGGAAGTGGGAAAAGGGAGGCCAGACATGAACACACTGGACCCTAGAGGAGAAAAGAAGATTTGTTTTAAAGGCGGAGAAGCCTGGTATGGTGTCAACGTTTCCAGTGAGGCTGGCACAGAGGGGAAAAACTCCACTGCTGCTGCTGCTGCTGCTGCTGCTGCTGCTGAGGAAAGCCAGGTTTGCTAATAAGGGAAAATGCTCTCTCTTCTTACATGATGATAAATGAACTGAAGAGGGAGCAAAAATTAAATAACGACTTTCTAGGAAAGAAATGTAAGATTTATATAAAACCACAAAAGAATCTCACGATAAATGAAATGATCGTGAAACATCCATAAAACAATGCAGTTTTTAACCCCGTCTGCAGAACTGTAGAGTTTGCACCATGTCAACACTTTCCACTTGTTTGCATGGAAAACATTTGCTGCTGGGAGTGAAAAAAAAATGGAGGACAAGGGAAAAAACCCTGTCAGCTGTGCTGTTGCTACTTTTAGATTGTTCTCTGGAAAAGAAAGAGGGCAGGAAGCAGAGCAGCACTTTCTGGGATGGCTCGGAAAAACGCTACATTTGTCGCTGAGAATAGGGAGGAGACGGCGGAAGCGTCAGCTGATTTATGCATCACACAGCTCCACTTTATAACCTTTTACCACCGCTGCAGCTGGGACCCTGGGGAGAGTCAGAGTAGAGCAGAGACCCAGAGGTCAGAGGGTCAGGGAAATCTACAAAATCCACAGTATTGATCCTTTAATTGTCCTTTGAGTACAGGCAGGGGTTTGATTGCTGGGCTGCATGTTAGCACACCACAGCTTTCAGGGGATGCTAACGTAACGTAGCCTGAGAATTACTGCATGTCCACCCTTAAAGTGTCCAAATGAATTCCCTTTGATGACCAAGAAAAGGGGTTTTTATTTGGATATTTAAATCAGAATAGTCGGTCCTAAAGAGGGTCCTCGCCCCACCTCTTGTTTCTTCTTAGATTTAATATCCACTCTGCATCTTTTAAGATGCATTAGCACCAACTACTGGTTCTATTTTCAACTGATAAACACTTTGAAAACCAAAACAAAGGAGGAGAAAACACCAACAGGGGGCAGTGTCACTGCAGGTGAACAAACCATTAACCTTTTAACTGCATTTGTTACTGCAGGTGAACAAACCATTAACCTTTTATGAAACCAACTGCATTTGTTATTAAATATGATGACATTTTATTCTCTATATCTAACCATTAAACAGTGGTGAAGACGCTGTAATTATGCTGATCACACTTCTCCTCCAAGGTCAGAGTGAAAGTCAGGACAAGAGTGAACGGGAAACCCTCACAAAAACACCTCATTTATTAAGGAAACGTACTTTCCTGTGAGCACAACGACACTGGCTGCTTGTTTTTCTCCCTCCGTGTCCTTGAGTGCCTTCCTCCAGACTCACTGCTGCGTCTGGACTTGCAGGGAGAGCCCTGAGAAAGTGCATGCAGTCCACTTTCTGGAAACTAAGTCAGTCAATAATGCTGAATCTGCTCTTCGAAGGAAATATCTGCCTCATTTCCTAAGAACACAAGTGAGTCAGCAATTACATCCTGTAGGCGTCACGCAAACACGAAAAAAAAAAATGTTTTTTTTCTTCTCTAAATAATTGGAGAATAACAACCAGCGAGTGACAGAGGAATTTAGAATGTTTATTTCAGTGTGTGTTCTCTGGGGGTTTAATGTGACCATAAATATTAACTGTACACACTTCACCTTCACTTTGTTAGGAAGACGACAGGGGTGGAAAAAAAAAAGAATGTTCTAGTTCCCTGGTGGTTCCAGGTGTTCTCTATTATTTTCAGCCACAGCAGCAGAAAGACGCCAGGATGAGAGCAGGAAGACGTCGTGTTGTTTTCTACACTGGTTTAGATACGCAATTATACAGTTTTTCTTTGTGTGATTTAGATCCATTCAAATGACACAGGTGTGAAATCTGTGAAATACAAATTTGGAATTTTGTGAAAAATACCCTGTTATGTAAGACAAAAAAGAAAAAAAAAAAAGTACGGAGCTGCAGCATGCTTAAAAACATGACTTAATAACAGGGTATTAAAAAGACAATTAAATTATTAAATTATTATAGTTTTATTTATAACTAACTATAACTATATTATTTATAGTTTATAAGTATTCATTTCTTAAATAAAGTTTAGTATCTTGACAAACATTTAAAGTAAAAATTACCACAAACCGTCAGAATGTCAAAATTCAAACCAGTTAGCATTGTTAGCCTCTCAAAACTAGCATCACACTGAACGCCGCAGGAATACTGTTTTTTTCAGCAGCATACTAACTTTACGACAACAATGAACACAGCTTCACTTGGTGTCAGGTTAATTGCGTCATATTAAAATAATAGAAAATCAAAAGTCTGTGGTTGTGTTTGTTTGGGGTGAAAACACAGAGATGATGAATTAAACATGGCTCACGGTTCAACCTCCTACGCTGCAGCTTATGTAACGTCAGCTCCGCGTGGAGGAGCCCATGTATGTATATCACAGTGTGTGTGTGTGTGTGTGTGTGTGTTATTTATATCCAGACTGGGATTGAGGGAATGGTGACTCACTCGCTCTGCTCTTTATTTTTAACCTCACAATCTGAACGCCCACCGCTCACACACACACACACACATCGTACATATTTCTCACAGGAACATGAAGAAGAAGACGAAGATGAATTAAGCAGCGAAGGAAACGTGTGTTGGTTCAGTCGGTTCCCTGTGGATCCGTGTAGTTGTTCTGTCATTACATCATCAGAGCATTTTTCTCTGGAGAAGAATTAACTGGAGCCACGGGCAACGCCAGCGTGTAGCCATGGAATGCAAACGCTGTAAATGTCATTTGGCTGATGTTCAGACGTTTTTCAACAAACTCTCCTTTATTGTTCAACTATTTCTATGAATTAATGATATTATTATTATATTTTTATTACCACAGGGGCTAACACTAAGCTATAAACTGCTATTTTATTTTATTTTTTATACACTTTACACACGATAGCTGTTGACTACTTGCTGTTATCATTTTGGCTAACGTTAACACAACTTGGCCCCAGAAAGATTTTAGATTAAATACGTTTAATTACATTTATCTTGTGTGTATTTTAGCTCACTTTTGACTCATTAAAAAAGATTATTTTGCTAACTATAGGCTATTTCTGCGCATGTTATTTCTGTCTTTCATTTATGTATTAATTATATGAAACATATATTACATTATAAAAAAATTTATATATTATTTATTCCAGTTATTTTGCTAACTATAGGCTATTTCTGTGCATGTTATTTTTGTCTTTTATTTATGTATTAATTATATAAATTATATTATACATATATTATATTATAAAGTATATTATATATTATTTTAAATATTTATTCCTTTTTACTGTGACGCTGTTCCTGAAAGATGACTAAAATGGTTTCAACTCTCACACTCGTTGGTAACAGACAGACAGACCTTCTCCTCTACACCGACCGACCCTGGTGGTGTACAGTAGGACGGAGTAACTTTAACTTCTAGTCAGCACAAATTCACTACTAACTTTTATTACTGGAGGTACACCTGTCTGAAAGTCTCTCATCTGCTGCTCACAAACCTGCAGGCTCAGCTCCCTCTCTTTCTCTCTCTCACTAACACACACATACAATATCTGCAGTACCTCATCTGACCACCATTTGGCAATAATATGCTGCAAAGGTTAAACAATAAGGGCCCACGCACCACCAGTTCCATGATGTCAACAAAGAGTTAATGATCTTTAGAATCCAACTGAAACACAGTTCGTTCTTGAACCAAAGTGGGAAAATTCCACAGAATCTGTTGAGAGACAACGTTCCGAGCTGGGAATTTAACTCGTGCATCATTTATCATTCCAAGGAAAGGACCACTGGTCCTGTGTGGAGTGCTGCAGGTCTGATGTAAACAGGACGACAGCATCATCACAGTGGACCACGTCACTCTGTGTGGACCTGTGTTTTTGTCCCACACTCAGGACTGGAGGATTTCCTTCCCCGTCCTCTCTGTTATGTAACTTCCTTCTGTCAGTTGTAGCGTCTTGAAAAACATCACCAACATCAACAACATCAACAACATCCTTCATCTCCATCTTCATCTATAATGGATTCACACTGGAGGAAAACGTCACTCCTCATCTTCACGGCACGACTGTTACACAACACCGAAGAGAAAAAGAAGAAAAGTTCTCTCTGAGGTGAAACATATGAGTCACATCGTCTTCTTTCACGTCACTCTGTCTCTAAGTCGTGTTAATATTTATATATGACTCATTTTTGTTGCCGCTCTGCACTAATTTGTACCACGGAACCATTTATTCAACTTCAAACTACTGTTTATTTAATGCAGCTCTGAGGACGCAAATGAGAGCGAGACAACTGAGAGAAGCGGAGAAATACAGAGGTACAATGCCGCCCTCTGGTGGAGTTTGTGGAACATGGCAGTTTAAAAAATTAAAATAAAAAGAATTAATTTTAAAAATATTTTAAATTAAGTCAAATAATCAGAACATCATAATTTTACAGTAAAATAAATTTCAGGTAGTATAAAGTAACTTGAATAAACTTTAGTTTACAAATCAATTAATATTTAGCAATTTATCATAATTATATAATTATGATTTTAATATAAATATTTGTATATGTTTTATTTAGCACTTTTAATGATAGCTTAAAATAAACACAGAGTCTAAATTCAGGTCATGTTTTTCCCTTTTGTCTCCATTGTTTTTTGTTTTAAAATAATCAGGTCCTGACAAGGTTTTGATTTATTTTTAATAACTTGATAACGACTGTGTTTGATTTATGTCATTCTTCCCTCGCACGCGACCTGACCTGGTGACAACAAAGGCTCCTCATCAGGGACTACATTTATTACTGACTGAGGAGGACCTCGCTGGAGGATCCTCATTGTTCTGAGTGAGGAGGAGACGTGGGGGGGAGGTGGGAAGGGGGGGCGGGGTCAGCAGGAGACCTCTGAAGAACAATGGAATAAAACTGTCTGCTTTTCTGCTTTATCAATGTTATCTATCATCATTTAATTTGTCATTCACTCATTGGTCACACTGCTACTTTGCTAATTTTTTAGACACTTTTTTAGCCGCTTTTCATCTGACTTTTAATTCTCACCAGTTCACATTTCCAGACCTTTAGCAATTTTTAAACATTTTAAACTTTTGTCAGCATTTATTTAACATTTTGGATATATTCTACTTACTGTTTTATACTTTTACATCTACGTTCACCATGTAGCCTTTTCTAGTCTCTCGCTACGCTTACATATTGCTCTTTCTGGTTCAGTTGAATTTGGGCAACTTTTGGCATTTCTGCGTTTAGTTTTAGTCATAGCTTATGTGTTTTTTTAGACAATTGTGCTAATGTTTATCAAGTTAAGCTAATACGCTAGATTATGAAGACATCACCAAGAAGTAGTATGTTTTTTAAAGCTAATTTATGGCTACCTTTGAGGCAACCTTCTGTTATTGTTTGACTTTTTTTTTTTTAAGGTTGGCTTAGCTACACTTTCTTTAGCTTTATATTGTTTGCAGCTTATGACAGCAAATTACACACAGAGGAATGTGGAAAATGTCCTTCATTCACCGGCACTGTTTACAGCTGAAGTGAGCGGAACTGATCGGTCACACTTACAGGAACCAACACTGACCCTTCACTGTTGTCACACGTCTTATCCTGTTTATTAGAACACATTGGTGCTGTACTGTATGACAACATATGTTTGTCTAAAAGTTAGGCTTAGTTCAGGTTAACTTTAGTCATTGTTCAGCTGATTTTTACAGCTACATTTAGCCTTTTTCAGACCAAATTTATGTTTACTGGACAATTTATTATTATTATTATTAGATATTTTTCTACTTCACTGATAGTTTTTATTTATCCTTTAGCTTTTTGATGCTTACTTATCTATATTTTGTTTATATTTTTGTTAACATCACACAATTATTATTATTATTATACATCTATTGTAATTTTCAAAAGTATTAAACAGCAGCTATGGCTAACTATTTTTTTTTAATTTTCTAAATTTACTCACCGTACTCATTTTAATTTTTTTTTCATATATATGTTTTGAAAACAATGGCTTTCTCTCATTTAACTTTAAGTCTTTTTTCTAACAAATTTGTGTAAAATGTTATGTCCAAACTAAGTGTCATTGGTCTTTTAGCAGGTTTGTAGCTAATAAAAAGTTATTACTAGTCAATCGTCCAGTCATGACTCCAGCCTCGTGGCTGTAACTCAGTTCTCATCACTGCTCCGACCTTGAGAATCAGGACTGGAGCACAGCGACAACTTTATCCTGGAACTTTTTTTCCCCAAAATTCCCAAACCTCTTTAGAAGATGCGGTGAACGCGGACGACATCAATCAACACCGTTCCTCAGCTGCAGACATTTTCACACAGTCTCTGTGCCCTTCTTTTATTTCCCAGTCACCCAGACATTGTATAAATACCAAGGCCACATTCCCACATTGGAATGTCTTATGAAAAACTTCCTGTGACCTCTGACCTCTGACTGTTATCAGCTCCACTCAGCCTCTCTGACTTTTTGCTCATGAAACTGCCGCGGCCGCTGATGAACACAAACCACGAGCCGGCGTTCTGTTCTATTAACGAATAACAAAAAACAAGGTGATAACAGCGGCGGACCTTTGTCCTTTAGAATCCACAGGAACGCTGATTAAATTCCAGCAACGTTACTCACAACAGAGACACTTCACTTAAATCCTTTCAACCTCCCAGGAGGAGGAGGAGGAGGAAAGAACGCTATGCTGCTGAAATAGCAACAAAATGTCAGATCTGATATGAGGAGAAGGGATTGTGTCTGGCTCTGGATTGTGTTTTGTTCCAAAGAGAAGTTTAAAAAAAAAAAAAAGCGATGGAGGTTCTGCCCCTGTCATTACCAACATGGAAGGTCACGTACAGCGGGCCAGTGTTTGGGCATCATACCACTGAGAGAAAACACCCTGTTTCCTTCTGACCCCAGGCAGACAAAACACACTCTTCAGCTTTTCTAAAATTAGTTACTGCAGTACAGCACGTAGTGGGGCGTACCAGGTGGTACAGAAGTAGCCGTGGGCTGGGCCACGATTGGAGGACACGTATCCATGGCTACAGGATGACAGGCCTATATACACATGTATAGACCCTAGAGATGTCACCGTTATAGATTACCTTGATACGATTATTGTCAGATTGTCAATTCATCAGTATAATCACGATTATTGTGCTTGGATTTCACAGCACTGAGTGTGCAACGTCACATGACCACTCCCTAAGGGTTAATAAATTTAAGCCATTAATATACCACGGGAAATGTTTAATTTATTTAATTGCGAGCTATACCAGATGTTTAAGTTTATTTTCATCGTTTTAATCGTCTGTCTAATTGTATTTGGCCACAAAATAATACTTAATCACCAACTATTTATTTTGGCGCGTTTACTCTCAACTGAGAGCCGAACCCGTGTCGGACTCGTTAACACAATAATTGCAAATGACAAGCTAACATTTCATTTCCTACCAATTCAACATTACGTTAGGAAAACGTTGACGTAATTTAAATACTGTGTATTTACCTTGACTTTGGCGAACACAGTCGACTGGTTGTCCCGCCGTTGGTGTAACACACTGGTTGCATTTCCTTCTTCCGCTGCCATCTTTAATGGCGGGGGTTTACTAGTCGACGGTGACTTGTTTGTAGCCAAAATAATCCCACACGTTTTATTTAATACACTTGTTCGAGGAAGGGTAACTCTTCTTCGGTCGTTTTGTCCCACACGGACACGACACTCTTCTGTAACTTCCACAGACCGAAAACTAAGCAACACCGACAAAACGTTGGAGTTGTGTTGCCTTGTTTTCGTTCCGTCCGAGTTGTGCTTAACTACAGTTCCGCCATGTTGTTTTCTGACGGTGTTCAAGAAACGTTAAAATCAGTTAACCCTAGCGTTTAATATCACATGTAACTGTGATATACAATACGTACATGTAAATACATATACATATGTATATTAATATATTATTATACTATATTATTAATAAACTATATATTGTTTTATTATGTGTATATTAATATAGTATACAAGTATACAAGAATACGAGTGCAAATACATGAATACACCCTGCTACATATTCCCTGGTGGTCTAGTGGTTAGGATTCGGCGCTCTCACCGCCGCGGCCCGGGTTCGATTCCCGGTCAGGGAACACATTTTTGTATAATTCCCCCCCATGTGGGGCTAATAAAAGACCACCTTAATATGCAAAGATAAACAAGTGAAAGCTGTAAAGGTCAGAAACAGCACCACCCAGTGACTATCCTGCAAAAAATGAGTGTATTTCAACTTGCTGTTATGTAAGTATGTACAGTGGAGCAGTGTGTACATAAATATGCCATAGTTATAAATATCAGCAGTTCGTCTGGTACAAAAAGATTAAAAAAGGAACATATGGTACAGTATGTACAGGAGCCACTTTGGGTTTTGCACATTTCTCTGCTTGGATTGTCCGTAAAAGTCCATTCACACTTCAGCTGAGCTGCATGCAGTCACGGCGGCGGTGGCGACGGTTGCCGTGGGGGGGTCAACGTGGTCTGTGTCTGCGGGGAACATGTGGCATTTGGACGACGGTGACGTCACATAGCAGCGTCACAGATGTGAGAGGACAACGTCTCATTTCATCACAGTAGACACTGACAGTCTGTCCTCAGATACTACAGTCCACCAACAAACAAACAAACAAACAAATAAACAAACAAATGAATATCCGTGAACCCCATGTATTCCCACAGAAAACGTTACTTTACGGTTTTTCTGCAAACCATGCTGTCCTCAGATACTACAGTCCACCAACCAACAAACAAATAAACAAACAAACGAATATCCGTGAACCCCATGTTTTCCCACAGAAAACTTTACTTTACGGCTTTTCTGCAAACCATAATAAGGTTATATTTATGAACTTAAATACTATGTTATTGGTAGTTTTTGTGTCAAACTGGTTCAAACAGTACTTAGTTAAGACTTATTCTTTTTTTTTAACAACAAACATTTTTGCAGAAAGTATTTAGGTTTGCGGAAAATCACAATGCGTTTATTGACAATAATAGTTAAATTAAATTATTATAGTGATTATTTTGTAGTAATTTTGTTCGTGATATCTCCTTGGAGTAGTACTACAGTAGTTCACCCTCCCTCGGGCTCTGGGTGTTGTACTAACACCTACATTTTCATCCTCACCTCTTTTTCACACTTTGGGCTTGTTGCTAATGAAAGTGCACGTCACCCTCCCTGACGAGTGACGATAAACAACACCCTGTTTCACTGCACACGACACCCTAGACTGAGAACAACCACAGCATCAACACATTTCACATCTGCTTCACATGTACACGAACAGAAGCTGGGCCGCCGACGCCTTCACACGTAGAAGTCACTGCTCTCACTTCATATTTGGTCCCTGAAATGTTTTCCTCTCAGACATTCATCATGCTCAGAACCTCCGGTGGATTCAAATGTCACTTCATTCGTCAAATGTGAAAAGAATTCCATCAAAGAGGAGGAGAAATTAGGTTTAGGAGGGGAAAAAAGCATTTCTCTGCCAATACTGCCGCAACCAGTTTGACTTTTCAGGCGTTCTCATTTTTGTGCAATGTCGCCCTCTTGTGGATCAAGTGGGCAACTGACGATGAGCCGGACAGTTAGAGCACCCTCAAAACTCTTAAAAACTTTTTAAGATACAACTCAGACAAACTCTCTTTCACCTTCAAATATGTCAAGTTTGATTTTGAAGACATTCGAAGCCACAATCGAACAATCAAGTAAAAAAAAAAAACAGTAAAAAAGATGTTAAATAAAGTTAAGATATAAATGATACTTTGGCATTGACAATCTGATGATATCTGTGGACCAAGAAATCAGCTAGAAATGGAAGATACTGTAGGTATTTTTTTTTATGTTTGTAATTCAATAATCTATAAACTAATAGCAAACTGTGATAATTAGCAAAATAGGTGATGTTTTCTTACTGTCTTTTACCTACTATTTTGAGGCGTTGCTAACATTTAGAGTAAAAGTCCTGTGGCTCAGAAGACACACACTAATGTGTCATAAACATAACTAAAATACCAGCTAAAATAGTATGATGCTAATTTAGCAGCTAAGCTACAGGTGCTACGCGGTCAGGGGATCAATGAAAAAGCTAGATCTTTACATTTACTCCACAGCCTTGAAGACGGAGAGGAACAGAAGCAGCGGATGTTTCCTGTGATTTTCGTCTTTGGGAATCACTGGCGGCACATTTCAAATACTTCAACGTAGAACTGATGCTGGTTTTCTCGGCTCATCACTACTGATTTCTCACCTCTTAGTTTCAAAGAGCGTCTCAGATTTCTGTTTTTTTAAGTTTTAAAAAAGTGCAACATCTTTATAAATGTTCCTACGGCTCCTGGATCAGTTTGAACTGTATTTAGACGTCAGGACATGCGAGGGCGATGGTTTAAACTAATGGTTTAAACCAGTTAAATCCATGAACTAACGGGTTTAACTGACAACTTTAATCACACTAACGACGGTGATGGAAATATTTCCTGCTTATTTCTTATGGATGTGATTATTTATCTGTTAGAACGACGAGGAAGAATGGATTAGAAAAATATTCTGACTGTTCCCACCACAGGAGACCGTTCTTCTTCTTCACCAACACTGTCCGTTTTTCGGCCCCCAACCCTGGTTTTTGTTCTCACACACTGATCGTCAGATCTTGACTTCAGGTCAGCTTGGTTTCTTCATTTGTTAAAAAAAGAAAAAAGAACCTCCTCTTTCCCCACGAGTGCAACATTAAGCCTTCGAAGGCAGAAGAACATCGTCCCAGGGAAGGCTGTTGGCACAGATACACTCGGAAAAAACACCCGGAGCATGGCTTTGGAGTCCAGAGGCTGAAGATGGCGCTGTCCCCACCACCTGAAAAAAAAAACGACCTCCAGGTGTAAAGTTTAGTCAGACTTGGATGTGATTGTTGGAGGACATCTTGTCCCGTAGGTCCAGAGCATCGTTGTCACCTTTTTTCGTCTCCATAACAACGGTGACAGCGGATAAATGAAAGTCTCTGATTGGCTCGTTCGACCCTCTTGGGTTTTTGTTCTGTCCTTCAGGCTGGTTCGTTTTGTGGCCTTTTTTCTTTCTTTACAGAGTGGCCAGAACGCGGGAGAAGGATATGACCATGGACAGAGCGGTCTGTCCTACGCCCAGCACCAGCGCCTCTAGTGGCGCCATGTCCTTCCCCGCCACACGGTAAACAGCTGCAACTGCTGCGCCTGAGGGAGGGGGTAAAAAAACAGAAATCAGAGAAGTAAATAAAAGAGGAAAAAAATAAATAAATAAATAACAGTTAGCCAAGAAAAACAGTCAAAAATAGAGCTAAAAGTTAGCCAACTAAGACAGGCAAAGTACAGCTATAAGTTAGCGTTAACTGCACTCAGTTTAAAAATTAAAAAAAAAACTTCTGCTGGACTCACTGGTGATGACGCCTCCAGACAGCGAGGCCAGGAAGCCGACGCTGACCAGCACCACGGTGATGAGGCGCCCCCTCTTGTGTCGCTGCAGCATGACCAACATGAGGAGCCCCACGGCTCCGTGGACGAAGAGCGAGGAGAAGAGGCACCACAGGAAAACCCAGTACCACATCTCTGGGAGAGAGGAGACAGGAGACAAGGGAAGGTGTCTGGTGAGGAACCCACAACCTCGGTCAGAAGACATTTGTTGTTGTTGTTGTTGTTGTTGTTGTTGTTGTTAGTGAGTCACAGTCAGAACCACTGTGACAGATATGTTTTAGACTGAAGTCAGAGATACCAGTGGGATTAGCTTCAGCTCCCCCCAGTGGCCAAAAAAAGAAATAAAACAGTAGGATTTGTTGAATATGACTTTGACTGACAAAAGTCAGCAGGACAAGAGAGTCAACCAAGAGCAAAGAGACATTGTCCACAGAGGGAACAATCCTGCTTTGTCTGGACAGAGACAACAGTGTCGACAGGAAACAGGAGCTTCACTGATCAGGTGGAAGAACCAAGAACTGTAGATTTAAGATCAGAACGTTCTTCAAACCCAGATGGTCCAGACCTGGCTGAGCGTCTACAGCTACTTATTGATCTGTTATTGGTTTGAGGAGAGGGAGAGAGAGAGGGGCAGGGAGGGGGATGAGGGGGGAGATACGAGAGACAGCAGCAGAGTAACACAATAGTCTTTGTGTTCTACATGACAGGGTAGAGTCAGGTCACACTGCACAGGGTTTTCACTGCCGCTCACCAACAGTGACGCGACAGATGAGGAAGAAGGTTCTGGACTTCTTCTGGGGTTTTCTCCAGTGGTCCATGAAATGTGACCCACCCATATGGACCCCCAGGAAACACACATACGGCCCAGGAGGGCCTGTATTCTGGGGCCTAATCCTGTTGTAACGTATCTGATCATTAACAGTGATGCACATTTAACTAACTGGTTTTGACAGAAGAGCCGCGGTCGTCAAGGACGACCACATGCTTCCTCTCCCTCTCATTATACTTCCTCTCATCCTCAGCACTCCGACCCTTGACCCCGACGCTAATCGAGGTCAACCATCAGTGAAGAAATTCAAATCATTCTTCTGTGTCTCTGAGGAGGAGACGAGGTTAAAGACGGACATGATTTGGGGTCAGGTCGGAGTCGTCATCATTTTATTATCTGTTAATCTGGCCTGGACTTCCTCTCAGGACGTTCTATATTTCTGCGGCGTAATCGTCCATAAAACAAGGCCATAAATCTTCAAATAAATCCATAAAAACCACAGTCAAACACAGCTTTGGTGTGAAGACAAAAATAACAAAATGTTCTAAGTTTTTTATTTTTAGCTAAATGTTAGCTTTGGGTCGGTAACCGTTGAGCTCATTTAGGATCTATTTTGGCTGCATGTACTGTATGTAAATATTAGCTGTCGTTATCTTAAAAGCCAGGGGGAGGTTTTTGTAACGTTTTAGCAAATATTAGCAAACACTGTTAGCTAATTTATGCTTTTAATGATAACATTAGAATTTTTAAGTATTCACGCACGACACTCTAAGGCAACTATGTCAACTTTTGGTGCGTGTCAATTACTTTGCGCTAACCTTTAGCTTACTATCTCTGCTAACTTTTAGTACATTTTCCAGCAGCTGTTCTTGAGGTTTAAGGTGACTTTTATTGGCACTTTTAGACTCCATTTAACAACTTTGGGCTGAATTAGATTTTTTTAAACTTTTTTTAAATTAAGTATATTTCCTTTAGCGCAGGCTAAGTTTTAGATAATCTTCGGCTGTTGGCTAATTTCTCTTGAAAAGACAAAAACTTTTCAGCAATTTAACTAGACATTGATTATAAAAAAACAAACATATTTTAACCCAGTTTCAGGTGCAGATGAAGCAGAAACCACAGATTTCATTCACGTGTGAAACTAAAATATATGAACCAAACGTTTGCTTTGCTGAAGTGAAACTCCTGTGAAGTCAGCAGAGTAAACAGGAAACTGCTGTTTGAGCTGCAGCTCCCCGGAGGCTTCAAAGGAAACGCCTGCAGAGCTCAATGTATCTCCCACATTTACATCTGCTTATGTATGACTGTAATGCTGTCTCTCTCCCCCTCGTCTGTGACCTTATCTGATGTCCCAGGAGGTCGTTTTTCATCTGCCTGGTGACCTGTGGGCTGTAAATGGGATCAGGTGGCAGATTTGAGAAGCCGGTCCCACCCTGATTGCCCCCTCCTCCTCCCATCGACACAGTTTCTGTGCTGCACATGTGCCTGTGCTGCAGCGTCCTGCTGATTCAGCATCGTCAACTGCCCCATTTCATGGCCTTCGCTTCATGTCGTTTCCCAACACAGGATACCAGCTGGGCTGCACACCAGCGGACTGTGCCGACTCAGCTCTGACCGGTCGGCAGACAGGAAGTCAGGGACGCTTTGTCAGAGGAGATATAACTACAACTGACTCACAACATAAAGATAACATTAGTTTGAGTCCAGTCACAGACATTTGAGATACTTACGATGGAAGTCCTTTTCCGGCTGAAAACGCTAAAGAAAATGCCCCAGGAACTGCTAAAGGCTAGCCAACGATAACATGATCAAGCCCCATCATTAGCCAAATGTAAGCCCAAAAGAAAAAAAAAAAAAGCAAATACGGAAAAGTTTCTACGATTGAGAAGCAAAGAAAATGTTAGAAAATAACCCAACGACAGCTGTAACTAAATGTTAGCCGCGATGCTAATCCAATGTTCAACGTTGGTGTAGGTAAAGTGAAAGTTATCACGAGTCTGTCATCACTTCCTGTTTCATCAGACTACAGTCCTGGACCATGTGAAGGACATTTGGACAGGAGTGAGTCAGGACCAGAACACCAGCCTGAGGACGGGGGTCTGGACTGGACTGGACTGGACTGGTCTGGACTGGACTGGACGGCAGTGGGGTTCCATCTTGAAGCAGTGAGGAGCGGCTCTCCCTGTGACCCAGTGTCATGACCCCACCTCTTATTACAGCTCAGCTCATCAGCCAATCAATATCAATCATTAAGACACGCTGCCATCGACTGACTCCTCAGTTGAACCCATCAGTCCAGACCACGCACAGACACCCAGACAGAGCTGCCTGTGATTGGCCCCTGATCACTGGACTGCAAGACAAAGGGATGGGGAGGAGGAAGAGGAGGAGGAGGAGGAAGAGGATGGATGGATGGATGGATGATGGATGGGAGGATAAAGGGGAGGAAGGACAGGGAGGAGGACAACTCCACATTTACTACACACTGTGGAATCACTCATTAGCTTCAAACGTGATGTGATTATTTCCAGAAAACCAACTCAAGTGTCCGGACAGTGAAGGCAGCATGTCGTCCTGTAGCCGCCGGTGGAGGAGCTCCTCCAGCGGCGGCTACACCTCAGTGCACCGCTGCCTCAGCATCACCGCCGGAGAATGAACAGAAACGTTACCATTCTGTGTTTTTATAACCAATGCAAAAACGATGGTGATCAAAATAAGGTGCTGGACCTCGTGCCCCGTCCTCCCCGTACCTGTGAAATGCTGCAGCGTCGATCCCTGCACCCAGAGACTCAGCACCTGCTGCACCGACAGATTGACGGAATAATCCCGGTTCGTGCTCATGGTTCGGCCGCAGCCGCTGCAGCCGGAGCCTCCGTCGCTCTCCTTCCTCCTCTTTAACGAATAAGTGCACTGTTCTTTACACGGAGGCATGGAGGAGACCGGGAGGTGGCATTGGTGGCGGAGGTGGGGAGGAGGATGTGTGCGGAGCGGCCTCTCCCCCGGCACGGCTCCCCCTCTACCGGTGCCTCTGCTTCGGCTTCACGTCCGTCTCCGCAGCGGGGAAGGAGGGAGAAGAGCTTCCGGCTGCTGGCTTCATCCTCGGTGGTGGTGTGTGCAGGTTCGGTGGTGTGAGCGGCGGTGTGAGTGGAGGAGACGGCGGCGGGGGGGGGCGGGGGGGGGGGGGGGCGGGGGGGGGGGGGGGAGACGGCGGGGGCGGAGGCCGTGTGGAGGCCATGATGGTGGAGAGAAGAAGCAGCAGCAGCAGCAGACGCACCGTCCTACATCTGAGGCTCAAACATGGGAGGAAAAGGGACACACACACACACACACACACACATCAGCGGCGGCAGAGGGTGCGCGCGCAGCGGCGATCCTAAGATATCGGGGGCCCTGAGAACAGCCCCCGGCCCCCTTACCCCGTCAAGTCAAGTTTATAACAAAAACAACATATCTACTGAAGTAGAATTCTGTCATTTAAACAGTCGTTATTTCTGCACATAATAATGAACAGCATTGAGAATATTAATACACAAAATACTAGAAAATTAACAACATATATATATGTTGTTAATTTTTCATATGTATGTGTATATTTATATACATATATATATTGAATGAGCAAAAGTAGCGTAAAACAATAAAAAAGACAATTTTGCAGACTAGACAATATTGTAGTTTGGTGCCCCCTATCGCCCACATCATGATTGGTTTTTTTTCTCGTCATTTTTTCTAAGGGACTGCAGTATTGCCCACTCCAACAGAGGGCACCCTGCATAATAGCATCACACTTTTAAAAAAAAACCCACATCATTATTATAAAAGACAGGAATGTCTCACATCTCACTGAGAAACAAACAAATTATAAAAAATAAAAAATATGAGCCGAAAAAAATTAAAAACTATTATTAATATGATTACTTTCGTCAGCCACAGACAGACTAGTAGTAGCTTTAACTCAATCCAACTAACCTCCCCATCCTAATCACATTCTACCATGTATCGCTAGAGGGCGCCAAAGTACCACCACAGGTACAAATACCATATTTTGAGAGTTGTCTTAGATCAGACAAAATAATTAGAAATTACACAGGTTTGTTTGCTATTTTACTTTCCAACAAGCCAACAACAAACTGCCTGTAGGCAATAATTCTAATTTACTCCAACCCCCCCGGGGGGGGGTCTCTGTTGTGTATTAATGAAGGGGAAGAAGAAGTCGATCGGACAACAAACAGCTTATTAAAATATCAAACACCACGTGAATTTAATGAGCCGCTGTTGAAATAAAGGTCAGACCGGAAGTGGGTCGGAGGTGTAATAAATTATCTCGACTGAAGAGGACAGCAGACAAATTAAAATGTCGCGTTTAAATATCTTCATGCTATGATTTAGAATCCCCCAGCGGATAACTGTTCCCTTTGGTCCGCGCTGCGATTCCTGCTTCCGGCCACTAGGTGGATACCGTGTCCTATTTTTCTGAAGTCTCCTCCACCATCATCTCTTTTGTTTAGTTTAGTTTTTTCGTTTTAAAAAAAGCCAGATTAGGTGACAAGGTCACGGTGCGGGACCTCTCCTTGACTTTGACACCATCACTCCGCGATCGAACCCCTGACTCACTGCTGCCGTCCTTGTCTAAAGTGTCTCCCCGTGCGTTTGAACTGTCACTCTGTGCTTTTTAAAAACCCAAAGACTCGTCTTCAAAGGACATTTGAATCTTTGTCTCCTGTGGGGATTTTCAGGGGCAACATGAGACGTCACTGTATCCCAGACACATTGTTTGGTCTCCCACTGACTCAGCCCGGAGGTTCTGCGAGGACCTGCAGCGGACTGTGGCACCCATTGTCCAAAAGTTTGATCTCACGTACATGGAGTCCATTGTCTTGGGTCTTTGGCTGAAACTGAATCTGTCAGGTGAGACATGAGGCTCACAGCCATTCATCTGTGTGTTTGTGTTTTTGATTTTCTTCAGAGGTGAGTCATCAGTGGACACCCCCCCATCATCAATGGACCCCCCCATCATCAGTGGCGCCCCCTCTGTCACAGTGAGGACATCAACTCAGCGTTGTCCTGACTCCAGACTGAAGACGCTGCTGTTGACGTTCCATCTTCTTTCCTTCTGTTTCTAGACTTTTCCTCACGTTTACATAATTATAAGTTAGTTATTACAGTAGGGTAGAACCTGGTACAACACCAGAGTTTGGAGTGATTTATAAACAGGAGGAGGGAAACGGTGAGGAGGCCACAGTTTGGACACCAAGCAGGTAAATGCTAACTAATGCTAACGTCAACAGAGAGAAAACATATACTTCTGTATGAAAAACAATGGCTTTACACCCCTGGATATCATTTCCAGATCAGGTTATTTTGGTTTCTAAAATCCAATGTAGTAAATGTCAAATCAAATGAGTTTTTTTTTTTCCATAAAAATAAACTGATAAACTGTTTTTTTGAAGTGAAGCTACCGTTAGCAGCCTGTCAAGCGACACAGCCGTGTTTTTAACTGCAGGTAGTGAATATTTTAACACTGATTTACGACCTGACGGCGTGCTGGGTGATGTCGGGATTTTGTCGTGACATCGATAATCACAGCACACACACACACAGACACGTATTCTGGTGCTGAGGCTCCGTGTGATTGATGTGACCCAGGGAAATATTTCCACTAAATATACATAAACATACACGCTGATATAAAAGTCAACCCAAGTTCACGGGAACTCGCAGGAACTCCGCGCGCCTTTGTAGTCGGACCAGGACGCTCCCAGAGCTCGGTGATTGTCTGGCACCTTTGATGGCCGCTCTGAAGGCAGGTGTTCACAATCGCAGTTTGAACAGCCACTCTGTTTGAAGTGGCACGGGGAACAAATGAGGGCTTGATCTTTCCTCTGGCTCCACATTAAAAAGACCTTACGTTTGACCACAACCAACGCCGACACCTGGCTCTGACACAATCTGCCCCCCCGGGAGGCAAATCCATCTCCCGAGACTGAACAATTCTTATTTTATTGTTGTAAACTCTATTATCCTCATGTCGTCAGCACCAATCACGTAGCTTCACTTCCACTGTTTCCGATAGCAACGAAACATGACCTCAGTTTTTGTTGTAAATCATTGTCAGATATAAATTTAATTCTCCAAACTTAGTTTTACTTAAAATGTTTTAGTAACAAAGAAAGAAAAATCAGAAGATTTGAAATGCTTCACATTAACAAGTAGCATTTAGCTTGTGTTCTACTTTTTGTGGAGTTCTAGCTTGTGGCTAATTAGCCACCCATTGATCATCACCACCATGTTAGCATCCAACACATAGCATCTAATAAAATAAACTGTCAAAGTCAAGCTAACACTGCTAACACTGCTAACACCCTCAGCCTCACGTTGCTGCAGATCTGATTCCTGTGAGTTGCATTACTGCCACCTACTGGATCTACTTTTCTTCTAGCAAAAACACTTGACTTGTAGCATAAAGAAAAATGGTGTCTTTGAAGACTCAAAGATCAAAAACAGCGCTGAGTGACCGCTGACACTGCCCCTGAACTGTGGGAAATCCAAGAGTGAGAGCCAAAATGGCTGCAGGGGAGGACGGGGGGGGGGGGGGGGGGGGGAGGCGGGGGTGCAGTTGTGATGAAAAGAACTTGAGGACTTTTGCTCCTGGTTTGAGAGACTCAGACATGGGCTCATGGACGCAGCAGCAGCAGATGATTCATCAGAGATGAAGACAAGTTGCTTCATGTTCCTGCACGTGGGTGGATTCTGGTCTAAGGTTGAGGAAACTTACCCTCCGGGGGCATTTTCTGGAGTGGAAAACAAGGAGTTAGTCATTACCAGAGAAGTGTGACTAGACCTTTCATTATTAACTTTTTTCTTCGGTGGTTTCAAAGGAGATAAAAAACATCCGGATTGTTAGCGCTCGCGGGGAAAGATAATGGAACCTTCAAACTTCTCTGAAGGTCACGGCCCTCTGGTCCTGACGTTGGTGACGTTGTTTATGGGGTTTTTCACTGAAAGTGTGAAAAAAAAAACCTTTCATTTGAAAATGAAATCATGTCAATCAGAAAACATTCAGAGGACAGACTGGGCCTGATGCCGTGACGCCCTGTCTGTGCTGCCGTGAACTGCAGTCTGAACTGAGTCCAACTGCCAAAAATCTGAAACTTCACTTATTTTAACTCCTAAATCCTCCCTGGAGTCCTGTTACCTCCGTACCACGGTCAGTTGAACTCGTCTGGAGGAGAGAGGAGAGGAGCGAGAGGAGGAGGTGCAGAAATACATGCAGCTTTAACACTGAACTTTCCAGAACCCAGAAACTGAGACACCTGAACTTTCCAGAACCCAGAAACTGAGTCAGTCAGTGAGGCAGACCGTCAGGAGACACAGATTCCTCCACATCACCTCCTCCTACAAGGTCTAGGTGAGATATGACAAAATCTAACACATTATTTTTAGCAAGCATAGCACATGTAGCTCTCCTTCTCTGGCCTGTAGGAGGTGCTAAGTACACGTTTGAAAGTTCGGTTTCATAGTAGAAATGAAGTGGTAAACCCGTTTACCCAAATCAAACTCTGTAAATTTTCTTTCTACAAGACAGAAAGAAGACATTTAATTTGGCAACATTAAATATTTAGCAATTTTTTTAGCAGCATTCCAGCACAAAATACAGTCGTAGCATGTTAGCACAGCTCCAGTGTGTATCCTGTTTGTGTAGATTATTTTCTTCTGAGGATGAATCTTCACCAAGGCTATACCAAGCTAACCATGCTAACACCTTTGTGACTTCTTTGGTCTCCAAAGGGAAATCTAATATTTTGTTGCACCACTGCCCCCTAGTGGATCTGTTTCAGAATGGTGAATGTTTAACCTAGCGGACGTCCTGATCACTGTGATCAGAACAGAAGCACACGAGGCGATTTGAAACGATTCCGTTTGTCGGTGCGTGCAGCTAACAGCTGTCAGCCGCTAACGACTGGAAATCCAAGGGTTTTTATTGGATTAGACGGAGCAGAGACCACCAGTGAGATAAGAGCCTGCATGTTATGACAGTAAAGGACCGGGACCAAGAGATGAGGGTCGATGTAGACGCCACATACCTGAGCACTCAGCCCGTATCTGTGAGCCGCGGTGAGTCACGGATGACTTTCATCAACTGGATGGACTAAATGGACAGAAGACAAACAGAGCTGGAGATTAGAGGCAGAGTCACGGTGCCGTCATTCCTCTGTCGCCCCCTGATGCCACTTGTACTCCAATCATGATCCTGTACGAACAGCCGCTGTGGTTTGTAGACCCGACTTCCGTTTCTGTCACTAGGGGGCGACACTGCTGGTTTCTTAGTTTATCACGTTTGAGATGAGAATCTAAACAAAAGAAAAAAAAGGAAGAAAAACAGATTAATGATTTCTACTTCACCTGAGTCTGTTTTTTTTTTCTTCCAAAGTCTAAATATTAATATAAAAAAAACGGTCACTCAGACTGAGGCTGTGAGTAATCAATTCAACTGTGGTGTGTTGCTCTCAGTGACACCTTGTGGCTCTGAGCCAGCACTGATTGAAGTGCCAGGTTCAGAGAGGTGACATGCTCTCAAGCAGGTCCATCAGTTCCAGTGGAACCGTTCTAACTGATGAGCTCAAAAAAAAAAAAGAATCTTGCATCACACAAACTTCCTGTCTGGCCTTATCAAACAAGAGGTAAAGCTCAGCTCTGACACACACTAGTTAATGAGTACTTTACGAGTACTTTACAAGTACTGTACTCCATGGTCTCTCACCCCCAGGCCATGAATATTTACCTAATCTTAATCCAAATACTACCTCTAACCTGAACCATATTCTACACCTTAATCCAAATACTACCTCTAACCTGACACTATATTCTAAGGATAATAACACACACACACACACACTGTGGCTGTGCTGCTCTGACTTCAGGCAGATGTTCATACATGGCTGCAGCATATACTTCCTCTGATGAGTCAGACGTTCTCAGACTAAATAAAACACATGAGCTCTGATGTCATCCTTACATACATCATGTATCCAACCATGAGATTTTTTTTGGGGGGTTGGGGGCAAAAAGAAATGAATTCCAACCTGTTTTGGACAGATGAAAACATCTAAGATGTTGTTTGTTTCCATTCAACCAATCACGTCTTCCTGTTTCACCTCAGTATTCCAGCTTCACGTTCAGTGAATCCACTCCAGTCGTCAGAGCTGTCCCCTTGGGTTCTTTCACGCCTGCAGTTTCATCAGAGGAGTCGCCCCCGGACGCAGGTGGACGGTCGGATTCCAGGTGTGATCGGGAATTACAGGAACAGCCTGTCAATTACTGAAGATGACGGGGACGTCACGGCCCACGGATGACTTGTCGTTTTTCCTGCTAACCTGGAGAACAGCGCCTACTTCTGAGGTGAAATCAGACCTGAAGTTGGACTTTAATGAGACTAATAAAAGTTAAACGTCCTCCACTACACTGGCTGTCTTTGTTAACAGAAACTCCAGTATTTACCCTCAGTGTCAGGCAGTCACAGGGCAAGTAGTGACTGGACAGACTCTCCGCAGCAGCCGCCTCAGCTCCATATAAGGCTTCCATACAGCAATTATTGCATAACACAGTTTCGGAATTAAACCCCCCCCCAACATACACACACTAAGCTGGAAAAAATAAATGAACACACTTTAAGAATTAGCGTAAATAGATGAACCACAGCGCAGTGATGCCAACTTGTTACGGAATCAGAGGAGCTAAATTTAAACACATGGTTAACAACAGAGGTCAGACATCTGGTCACACCACGCTAACACGACTGCTAAATGTTAGCACAAGTACAGAGTGTTTCCATATTCAATTTAGAAATGTCACTGCTAACAATTGTGTTTCCATATTCAATTTAGAAATGTCGCTGCTAACATAGAAAAAAAACATAGAAATCACATTTAACAAGTGCTAATTTACACAACTATCTTAAACAAGAAGCTAACTAAATGAGCTGTTAGCTACAGCAAAGCTAATAAAGTTAGCTAACACCTTGCTAAGAACAAAAATGAGCTATTCCTGTGCTATTATATACATTAGGCTATTTATCCAAAGTATTTGTGCAGACAAACTTGGCAGAAACTTGCTAGCTATAATGCACTTAGCCAGAGCTAAATAACAAGTTGCTAAAAAAATGTTAGCTGATAAGTGGGCCATAGTTAAACAGCTTTTATCTGACAGACTTGAAGTATACTTTTTCTTATTTTTGCTAAAGGTTAGCAAAAATGAAAAAGTTGTTATGGCAACAGCAACTGTTAGCTAACAATTTGTTAAAAGTAAATGTTAGCAAAGAAGTGAGGTAAATGTTAGCCTATCAAAAAAATATAATAATAATAATAATAATAAATAATAATAATAAAACTGAGAATAATGTGAAATATATTCCAGTCCAACATCAACTCTCTCTGTGTGAAAACTTCTTCTTTGACTTTTTTTTTTCCTGCTCACTGATGTGATGTCATTGGACGAAGAGCTTCACCCACAGCCTGGCAGAAAATTACAGGCTATCGCTAACAACCTGGAAACACTGCAGAGAGACAGACAACAAACAACATTCACATCTATTCACTGGCTGCTCCTCCGTTCACACCACATTATTCTCCGTCCCCCCGGTGGTGAAATGTCAGGCTTTTTAAGGAGGGTTAGAATAACAGACTGTTTCCACATTTCACAGCAATAAAAACAATAAAAAAGGGACAAGAATTCTGGGAACTATTTTGGGTTGCAGTGTTGTTCGGTGCTATAAAAAGCAGTGTGATTGTTTCGTGACACATGGAAAATAACAAAGAGTGTTGATGGGATGACAGAGAGATGTGTCAGTTTCCTCAGCAACTCTGAGCCTCAACATCTGGTTCTGGTTTAATCTACATTCCCTCTGTTGCTCCAGTTTTTCACTCGGCTTTGTTCACTACATTTGTAGGCTTTTTTCAGACATTCATAAAACAAGTTTTTCTTTTTTCTTTTTCTTTTTTTGCAGATCAAGCATCAAATATTTCTTTTACAAAATTCATATAAATTATTTTTTACTCAGTTTCCTGAATGATTCTATTTTTTTAGGTAGATTTTCATTGTTTTAGGTAAATGTTAGCAATGTTTCAGGCAACATTGACTGATATTGTCGATCATTTTACTCTGTTTTGACTTACAGCTAGTTCTGAGCTAAACCTCTGCTATCTTATATCCTACTGTTAGCTATATTAAAGCTAACATTTAGCTACTTTTACTAAGCTAAATTTAGCTCCTTAGGCTATCCTTCTCTTTCTTTAAGTAAATTTTAAAATACTTTTTGATTTTCTTTTTGTCTATAATTTTGAATTTATTTTTGCAATCATGCATTTCGTCTTTAGCCAATCATGTGACGACTGGATAAGAACTGGACCGGATCCTGGAGCTGATGACAGAAAATCCCATTTAATCCCTCATTTGTTTACCAAACATTTTCCATCTTCTCATCAACGAGCTGTTAAACGTTCCACAGATGAAGGTCTTTGTGAGAGTCGCCCCCTCCTCCTCACCCACCCTTCAAATATTTAAGACGGGGAGCAGGTGGGCCACAGATGCCCCTCATCTCACTTTGCTATTTATTTGTGTGTGTGTGTGTGTGTGTGTGTGTGCAGGTCATCCTGCAGGTTGACTGAGCAGCCTGATGGGTCACAGTCCAGCGATGGAGCTTCAAATGAGGATCAGATGATGCTCACGCCGCTACTTCCTGTCGCTGTTATCACAGCGTTAACAAAAGTCACAAAGAACGACCGTTCAGTCCAAATCAAGACCACAAAACAACTGGACATTACGACAGATCAGGTGATGACAGCGCCACACGCAGGTGCTGTGAAGGAATTAGAAACCGTTTCAACATCAACCCAAATCAGTTTCTCCAAAAGGGATAAAACAAATGTAAATGTGATAAAACACACAGGGTGCTGTGAAGGAATTAGAAACCGTTTGAATTCCAGCCAAATCAGAAAGAAAAATCAGACAGAAACAACTTGAACAACAACGTGAGGATGAAACTATTTCTCTCAGGATCCTGTACTTAATGTCATGGTACAAACCAAAACAAACACCACAGCATTTCCACCATCTCCCTCTGAGAGGATCAGAAACAGCCAATCAGACACAGTGGTTCAGTTTGGACCGGAGGCAGCACCAAACCAGGGACGGAGGACCGGCTTTGCATCATCTCAGAATACCCAGAATTCAGAGTGTTTCCTTGATCTGCTCTGAGCTCAAAGGGAAGGCGTGCAGACCTGACCCCGGGGTCACCGCGCTTCAGATGTGCCGTGGTCGAGGAGCTACAGAGAGAAGCTCTCTGAGTCAGAGTGTGTCTGTGTGTCAGGAAGACCTGAGTGACTCCGGACCCGAGATAAAGTCCAGTGTTTGGACTTAAAAGATGTTCAAAAGAAGGAGGCCTGGGCTGGTGGGAGGAGGTTCAGGAAGGTCTGATGTTTGATGTACGGGTTAGAGGACGTCGGCTGAAGAGAAGAGACTCTGATGCAGTGGAATCTTCTGAGAAAATGAACCACAATAATTAACATGATTGAGACAACGGTGGCGTTGAAGTCCCGTCGTCCATGTTTCCACCTGTACGTCCAGTGAAAACAGTCGATGACACGGAGCACTCTCAGCCAAGAAGACTGAAAATGTCTGGAAGAACGGGGCCAGACATTTTATAGAATTTTCCAGTTTGCCTGCGGTGAAGGTAACGGGAATTTGGTCTGGGTTTCCAACATGTCCAAAAGTCCACAGCATATATATGTACGTCAGACAAGGACGTGGCACCTGTTGGCAGCACCAGAAGACAGGACACAAGGGAACTTTACGACCCTGGGCAGGAGGCAGGAGGCAGGAGGCAGGGGGCGGGAGCCAGGAT
>NC_024324.1:2692236-2699778 GCF_000523025.1 Cynoglossus semilaevis
GGAGGCAGGAGGCAGGAGGCAGGAGGCAGGAGGCAGGAGGTAGAAGACTTGGAACGTGTCCTTCCATGTTCTCACTTGAACATTGTCTGTGAATGTTGACCACAGAGCTGGCAGGGTCAGTCCTGGAGAACGTCCAGAACACGCTGCATGCATTTGGGTCCTGGCGTTGTGGACGACTGCTGGAAACGGTCTGGACTCCAGAGGTCCAAACCCTCTGACTGCTGACCACTGGTCACAATGATCCCTGACCAGATTCTTGACCAAGTATGTCATGTTTAAACAGCCTTCTGGCCATCACTGGTACTGCACTCCAGTCATTTTTATATACCAATCCAGACCACAAGAGAGCGCTGCTGCTCACATGCAGATGCCGTTAGCCACCTCCATGCTAGGATGCTAGCTTTACTCAAATGTCACATCGACTCCACAAAGACAAACATTCCATTCACACTCTAATTCACACCTGTGGTCGACTTTGAAAATCCACTGAACTCCAGCCACAGCTATGGATGAGTCTGGACTTTAAAGGCGAGCGAGAACCACAGAAACGCCCGGAGAACGTCCAAACTCTACACAACGGTTGTTGTTGAAAGAGTTGAAAATAATTCCTGTTCTGGCTTCACTTTTGTCTTCTTTCCTGTCAACCGTGACTCCAGGCCCTTAAAGGAAGCCAAGGAACACAGCGAGTAAATAAAACAAACCTCAAACCTTTGACCCTCAGTGTAAACAGAAGAAGAACGTCCCACAAGAACCCGCACCACCGCGTTACCAGGTTCAACACGGCGACTGCCCTCAGTAACTACCTGCCCAGATGCCCCGTAATCACAGGGTTGCCTTTCACAAATTGGTCTCTCACGTTCAGAGGAGGATCCACCCTCAGCCCTGACTCTGGGACCGCGGCCACGGCAGCGGCAGCTCTGAGCAGCGAGGCCCCACGGAAAAAATGAAGTGGTCACTAAGAGGAAGCCCAAGCTCTGCGGTCATGGCAGGAGGGAATCTGATTGGATAAACATACGGCCAAAGCCTCAAACCGATTCACCCGGAGGCCGGTGGTGTTCCGAGGAGAAGGAAGAGAGTGAGGTTTTGATCCAGTGGAGGTGGGGGTTTGGATCCCGGCTGCACACATACTGTTCCTTGAAGTTCTGGGTCTGCACCAGGGCTGAGGGTGAAGTTTATCTGAAGAACCAGCGACATCCTCGCCTCAGCTGCCGTTTATTAAAAACAGCAGACGTCATCATCATCATCATCATCCTGCTGCTGCTGCTGCTGCTGCTGCTGCTCCAGACGACGGAGCAAAGTGGGCCATCGCTGATGTCCATCATCCAACCAGAGCCGGGCCTCGGCTGGAGCCGCTCCAATTTCTTTTCAATTACAGCCAGTTATTACAGTGTGAGTTCCTGTCCGACTCTGAGGCCAGCTGTGCTCCGGCGTGTGTGTGTGTGTGTGTTCAGTGCTGGGACACGTGCAGGACATTACGTCCATCACAGCTGGATGCAGGTGCTTTGAAGTGGATCATTGGGCGTTTGAGGAAGTCATAGAAATAAATCACAGTTGTTTTACATTCGTTCTTCGTTTGCTGTTGTTATTTTTCTCCTTCCATTCAGAGCAAAGTGAAGCAGAAAAGATCACAATCAGATGTAAATAGACTTCCATCCATCCATAAACAATAAGTATTTCATGCAGAAAATGCAATTAAATAAAGTAGCGTTCTGCAGCATAAATTCACAAAATGAAAATTATATATATATATATTTAAATTTGCATTTCAAAAGTACATTTCTGATCAACAGTGACTCCTAGGTCCTTCTTCACTGAACTCCGACCAAAATGGCATCATTTAAAGAGATGTCATAGCGGAACACAACCACCAGGGGCGTTTAGACAGGATTTAGACAGAAACACCAAACTAAAAAAAAAACACAAATAAGCAGCGAGACCTGAAATTAAATTCACTAAAGTGTACGAATTAATTTCCCTCCGAGCGCCCATCGACAAATGACGATCATAATTAAATTCCTGTCATCAAACCTGGCAACCCTCCAGGAGATGAAATGTGCGATTACACTTGGTCATTATTCCAAATCGCTTTATTAGGATTGTCTCTATCCAAACTGAAATCTTATTTTAATTTGAGTCCTCCCTGAATGTCTCCTCTGACTGTATCTACAGACAGGATCTGTTTACTCTGGTTCTGTCCCTGTGCCGAGCTCATTAGCATGTCGTTACGCTGCCGCCCTGAGATAAACACAAACTTATTTACAGAGTGAAAGTGAACGAAGGAGAGAAACTCATCTGTGGCTAACGAGAGGGAATAGAATTTGAAATGCAAATCATAAAAATAATTAGTGCTGAGGGGGCAGCAGCAGCAGCAGCAGCAGCAGCAGCAGCAGCAGCAGTAACAGCAGCGACGACTCTGACGACGACTGACTGCACTGCAAACAAACAACAACAACAACAACAACGACACGACTGAGGAGAAGGAGAAGGAGGAGAAGAGGAAGTGTCTAATTTGGCCTGAAAACAGATTTTTTTTTTTTTTACTCGTGTTATTTTTCAGCTTCACTGTGAAAAATAAACTGTTTACCTCCAAAAAGAAAAGTTCATTTACTGGTCGTTAGACTGAGTTTGTCAAAGCAAACATTAAGACCAACGACAGTGTGAGAGTGTGTTTTCACACTGGGGGGAAAGTGAGCACACACACACACACACACACACACACACACAAAGTCAATTTACAATTTGGAAAAATTGAAAACTTTTGCAAAAAGTTATTACTTTTCCCGTTGGGTCATATCAATACAAAGTGAGCGAAAAAAAAAATTTCCGTATTGAACAAAATCTTCAAACTAACACCTTCGTCACATTAGACGATCTATCAAAAAACTAAAAACTAAAGATAAATGTCTTTAAACTTTCTCTGTAGTTAAATGGACAGAAAGTGAGCAGAGCTTTTTCACCTCCGCTGATTTAAAATGTGTAGCATGTTGGTGTAAACACCTCATCTGTCCACTAGGGCGTTAGACTGAGCAGAGACATCAGTGTTATTCTGAGCTGAGGCTCATTGTTGACCCACGTCAATAAAAAATACACTGAGACACTGAACTGCAGTACTACAGAGTACTGGGTCACTGGATCTGTACACAAAGTATTGGGCCCAGTATTGATACTAGTACTGGTATCAGTACATCTCTAGTATTTGTTGTAATTTTTTTTTTTTCTTAAAAAGCCCAAGAATAAAATCTGTTTCTCGACAGATCTGGTTATTTATGAACCTATGAAGAAGTTTCATATCACAGAAACGGTTCTTCAGCCGAGGCTCAGGAGGTTCTTAGGGTTTGGTTTTTTTTCGTTGTTTTTTTTTTTTTGTGCTTCTGAAACAATCACAAAAACATCTGCACATAAAAATTTTACCATGTTCACCAACAGTAAATCATCACGGTGAGTTGGAGGAAAACGCTCTGGTGGAAACCGGTTCAGGTTTTACATGTGGAAGGAGACGTTTCTATCTGGAGCAAAAAGTTAAATAAAAATACATTTAACTGCTGACAAATACTGTGAAGTAAAAAAAAAGTACAGGACCTGCGAGGCTGACGACTGCTGTCACTGCACATCTCCACACCTGATAGAACCAACATGTGTGTCATTGTTTGTGCGACACACACACACACACACACACACAGACAGACCCCCGGAGGCTGATGATCCCTGCCCTGATGTTGACGAAGTGTCACGCCTGAACTGAGCGTCTCTAGATTTAAGCACTGATTCCTCGTTGGCCAATGAGATTATTTATATTTATAAAGTTTCTTTGATGGACCAAACACTCTAATGTGACATACAAATGTAAATGTATCACAGTTGTTTCTCGTTCCCTACTGGCTGCCGCAGGTATTGCATGAGAATTCTCCCCTCTTCTGTACGTGGTGTTCCGCACCTCGACATTATTCTGTTGTATAATTACAGCCTCTGTGTTCAGTTCCAACACGCGTCGGTGCCTAACCCCACGTGAACCTGGAGAACTTCTCAAAACACGCTCTCGACATCGACATCACTCACGTTCGTAATTATGGGTTAGCAGAGACAGTGACATCAGAGATGAAGGCAGACCTGGGTCCAATCCAATAATCTGCTGATTTGAAACACTTTGATTTAAGAGCTTTGAATATTTTCTTTGACTGGAAGATCCAGCTGTCTGACCAGTGATGCTTTAATGAGGAGAATTCACCTTATGATTGGCAACAGTGTCTGTATACATATATATATATATTTTTTAATTTTGGCATAATCACATCAAGGAATATACATATATATATATATATTGGCATAATCACATCAAGCAATTTTTTTTCTTGGGGTCAAATTTGTGACATTTTTAAAAAGAGAATTTTAAACAAACAGTGTTAAATTATAGATGAATTATAATTGCTCAAAAAATTTAAAATATTTTTGATGGTTATAATGAGAGGGAACATTATTATTATTATTTAAAAAACCTGAATATGTTGATTATTATTATTATTATTATTAAAAAAACCTGAATATATATACAAATTGAACCAGACAGACAGCTCTGTATCTTTGTATCTTTGTATCTCTGTATCTCTGTATCTTAATCTTTATTTTCTGTCTCGTCCTCAACACCACAGGGAGCTGGAGTTAATCCTCTGAGAGCAGCTAATGTGATGACACCGGGCTGTGGGTGGTCTCATTGGTCAACAACAGCTCTGTATCCACACACTCACACACACACACACACACACACACTCACACACACACACATGCAGAGCTAAGCAAACGATGGCATAAATCAACAGCTTTAGCAGCTTTTGTCTGTCTCTTCTGTTCTTTACCCAACGCCTCCAGGGTGTTTCTGACTCAATAGCTAATCAATAGCAAACAAACTTCGCGGCTCATGTCAAAAACCTTTTACCCCGTCCAAAAATAAACACTTTTAAACTCAGTAAATTTGTCTTGAAAAAAAAAAAAAACAATGGAAAAGAAACTTTACCTAAAGACCGTGGTTTCTTCAACATGTCATGTCGTCAACATGTCTAGCGTAATGGAAAAGAAACTTTACCTAAAGACCCTGGTTTCTTCCCGGCCTCGTCAACATGTCTAGCGTTAGCTTCATGACCGCCTAGAAAATAAAAACAGAAAATAAAAGTTAGAAGGTTTGATATTACAGCTAGAGGAAAAAGGCTAATAAATTTACATTTAAGTGAAATTCAGTTTAAAAGTTCTGAGGTAACACGGTGGAAGGAAAAGGATACGCTGAATTATTCTTTTTTTGTTGTTGTTGTAACAGAAGAACACATTTATGATTAATCGATCTTCTTCAGTCCAATTCAGGAGGATATTTTATGTCAGTGACAGGATGACAGAGATGAAGCCTCCGTCTGACATCTCCTGACGCTGCTCCAACTCTAAATATTCTCATCAGAAACTCGCCGCTGCGCTCACCGTCTGCTCGCCGTTCCCAGCCAACATGAAATCACAGCGACTGAAATGTAGACCCGGTAAATCTCTTCCCCAGGCAGTGTGTCACGTCTCCTGGAGCAGGTGATAGTCTGAGAAACACCGGTTGGATGATGAGGTAAGACATGTCTGCAAGAAAAAGGAACAACATCAACATGAAAACCATAACAGAGAAGTGGAGGAACAGAGCTGAACTGTCAAGACGAAAAAAAAAATATTGATTAAAAAACCTTAAACATGAATGTTTTTCCATTAACAGAATGAATATGTGGTTTAAAGTCAGCCTCTCCAGCAGGTGGGAGCAAAGTTGAATGAAAATAGACGCGCTAGCACAAAAAAATTAATCGATTTCTTCGGCGGATCTTCTGTTAAATTTGATGGATGAAGACCTTCACAGCTGGGTTTGAACCCATCTGGTCGGCTCCGTTTTTATGGTCCTGACAAAAGGAACTGAGATACTTATCTGGTTTCCTGCCAAGCAGCGGGAGAAATATGTTACAGATTTAGAGATCGGACCAACGCCGTTGGATCAAATAATAACTCAATCAAAGTGGCAGTGAATGCAGATTTCATGATCTAAGTCCTGGGCGGACACTTTGTTTTCGAGGGGTTCACACACTGTTGAAGACGGACCAGGATATTAACTGAGGGCTCGTTCTGACAGATGGCGCCTCCACCAGACTGGGTCAGATGATAAATAAATCACGCAGGAACTCCTCGGTGTCATTTGTGTTTTGTGTCGGTTGCTGCCGGTACGATTTGGGCAGAACCATCTTGGAGTTCCGTTTGCAGCCAGACGGCCCACATGTCAGTTAGTGTTGGTGCCAAACCATATGTGACCCACAGGATCTGGTCCTGTTCAGAACCCACCCTCGATTTATTCAGTCCTGATGAAGTCGACATGAACAGATGGACAGAAGATACTGTTGGACTTTTCTGCCGTCGGAATTTTCAGCTAACGAGAATCAGTTCCCAGAACCTCTTTACAGGAACCAGGAGTTTGACAGAAGCACTGGGACTGTCCAGGAACAATCAGGCTGCAGTTCCCAATACTCCATTTTATTCTTCTTTTTTTTTTTTAATATGAATTACAAAAAAATACAAAAAAAACGTAATTTTTTTCTTTTTATATGTAGTTTTTTGATACTAGATTTGCATTGATTTGATGATTATCGTATTTTTTTTCCTCTGTTTCTTCTCAGCCCGTTCACCTTCTTAAATTCAAATTAACTGGATTAACGACATCATTAATTAGTTATGAATAAATAAAGATGGTAGAAACAGACTTCAGGCGTAATATGTTGTTTTCTAACACCACGTGCCTGTGAGCAGCTTGTTTTGTTCCCTGGTTTCATGCCAAACCATCAGCTAATGGAGCGATGGTTCAGGCTCCACATTTGGCACCAACATCAATTTAGTCTCTTTTAGACTTTGAAAAAAAAAAAAGGCAAATAAGAGTGGGTTTTTTTCCAGAGACATTCACACAAAGCCAAGTTTATCTCCTGTTTAAATATTGCCCCACTGAGGTGAACGTGCTCCCAGCACCTGCACTGGATTTAAGAGGTATTTAGTCTCGTTTCTCAACGACTTCAAGGCTCATACCTTTGTTTTTTTTTATTTGCAGTTGTACAATCAAAGGCCTCGCGGTCGATTTTTCTCATTATGTGAGTAAAACTTTGATGGAAACAAATCAACAACGTCTCCGAGGCGGCGTCTTAAAAGTAAAAAAAGAAAACCTTCCCTGAGTAAATTCCATTTATCATCATCAAGTCTGTGACAGATTTCACATCTGAGTGATGTTGGATCAAGGGTTAGTTGTCTCTCGGACTGACGCTGTTTACAGCCACTATTGACTAAACTCCCCCGAGGCCTTTGGAGAAAACACTCTCCCCCCGTGGAGCGCCGTCAGCTCCCAGAACATGTCGTCCCGTCTGTCAGACTCACCATGGACCAATCCTCCCAGGAATTGTCTGGAAGACGAGATGAGCGGGTGAGATATACGTGTTGAGTGCAGAGGTGAGGGTTTAGGGTGAGTCTGTCAGGGTCGGGGTGGGAGGAGGGGGCATG
>NC_024324.1:2699830-2700281 GCF_000523025.1 Cynoglossus semilaevis
GGGGGAGGTAAACACTGCAGCAGGATGTGAGCCTCAGCGTTTATTGCATGTTTGAACCTCAAGAGGTGAAAAATCTCTTCCTGTCAGTTTTAATTTGAAAGGGGGCGTGGCCTCGTCTCTGTCCATCCAACAAGCTTTTTACATAACGAGTGTTTCGTGTCTTAGAATCAACTGTACCTCAGGGAAAACTCTAAAGAAATGAAAATGAAACTAGATAAACATGGGTTGTCTGGTTCAATGTGTAACAATTTAGACAATTAGCACTTTAGCAAAAATTAGCACAAACATGAATCCCAAAAACACAACAGAGCTAACGTTAGCTACACTAGTCCTAGTACAAACACCAGAGCTAACATTAGCTACAACAGTCCAGAGCCAAGGTTCAGAGCCCAAAAAAAATTCAAATATCGTCATATGTAATCTTCAAAATCGTGTAAAGAGTGTTGGAGTG
>NC_024324.1:2701047-2718197 GCF_000523025.1 Cynoglossus semilaevis
TGCCTCCGATAATGAAGATCCGATAACGCAATTCCTGGGTTTTTCGCCAAAATACTGGAATGCTTTTGGGGTACTAAGATGTTTACTACGGTTTTGGAGGATATATCGGTATCGGTTGATATTGGAATCAGAAATTAAGTGCACCGGCATATCGGATATTAGCAAAAACTTAATAATGGACATCCCTATGTGGGATCGCTTTGTTTTTTCTTGAAAACCACATGGACCCAGATCGACTCCTGATTGGCTGGTTTCAAAGTCCATCCATGCGAGGGTTAATTAACCGTTGGATGGCATCGTATTCTCCATGATTAATGTCCACGTGTGTGCGTTTTTTTACGAGCGTAAATAAGTCAGAAGAGGAAACAGGAACACTGATCTCCAACTGACCCAAGTCTTTTTCTGTCTTTGCTCTAATGACTCAACCGCTCGTTGAGTTGCGCGGTGACATATGTTGCCCTCGTGCCGTCCCCGAGGATTTGATTTTAACAAGGCGGGGGAAATACCTGAGTTCTTCTGTGCTTTAAGTGTTTCAACTCTCAGGTTACGCTCTCTCCGCTGGGGGTATTTTCTTCCTCGCTTTCCCACAGAGCCTCAGTGCAACGAGGACTCGGTGTACACACACACACACTCTCTCTGTGTTGCGTTTAAAAAACACTGGAAACCAGACACTTCCCCCTTTTCCTTGGCTCAATCCCGGGCTAAAGAGATGGCAGCGCACGGAGGGATCATCTTTCAAGCTCCCACGTCTGACACTGGGTTTACCTGAAACGGCCACAGCAGGTTTAGACCTGTCTGAGCCCTACTGTATGGACTGTAAGACTTAGCCCGCGTCAGCACCTCGGCCAGATTAACCCGTGACATTTACTGACCTTTTAGTGAAGGCCTTTGTGCCTCATTTACAGGGAAATGTGAGATTTAAAAACTAGGATAAACTGTGTTTTCAAGACTACAATCATGGCTGTGGTTTTCATGACCTGTGTCTTTGTGACCCGCCCAGGGTTTAGTCCCAGACAGACCTGTTCAGCATCATTAACTAAAAGTCACATCCAGACCAACCTGGGCCAGTTCTTATCAACAACATGACCTACAGACACCTGCAGAACACCTGCAGACACCACAGAACTACAGACCTGGGGTCTGTAGTTCTGTGTCACTGTGGTTAATTTAGAAGAAGCAAATTAATCTCCACAGATTATTGTACTGACCTGAACACCAATTGTATCACTCAATTAGTCGTAGGCCACTCCTCCTGCAGCTTTGGTGCTTTAATGTCAAACCCATCGACTCTGTGAGTTCCACCCTCCAGACGCAGTAAGAGCGAGGCCTACTCTTTCAGGGACAAAGCTGAAAGAAAAAGAAGAAAATAGTGAAATTATTTTTGCTATTCCATGATTTTTCTGCTGATTTCCAGAAATAGCTATAAATACCTACATTATCTGTTTTAATAAAGAATTTAAATAAATATCAAAATTACATTTACACTGACAAAAATTCAGGTTTTATTTGCTAGATTTGTCGGCAATTTCTTAGCTATTCCTACATATATTCTTCTTTGCCTATTAGCAATTTTGGTTTAAACTCTCTTTAAACTCTATTATTAAACAGTATTTAAATGTTAATGCAAAAATGTTGATTTTATGCCAAGTAAAAACTTTACATTTGTAAAAAATAAAGACCAGACGTGGCTTTGGCTGTGCTAAGCTAGGCTAACTGGAGCTCTGTTACTGCTGGAAACAAAGTGGAAATCCCACTTTATTATTTCATCTCTGCAGTGAGAAGGAAAGATGCAGTTAATGCTAGGTGTTAAAAAAACAACCTCACTCACACTCACGTTCAACATATGACACTGTGAACCGAAGCTAACCGCACTTTTATTTGCCACGGCATGAACGCTGACGTTGCACGTAGCGATTGGATTTACAGCCTCTGTACCTAATGAGCCGCCCTGGCTCCGCACCAGAGTCTGCTCCTCTGTGTGTGGGCCGTAGGAATCCCGCGGGTCCACAACGGCACTGTTTTATTTTCCGGTGGAGGTGCAGAGGCAAGAGGTTTTTGTGAGCGTTTCCCTCTAGAGGAGCAGGTGTTTAGAGCCGTAACGTCAGGGCGACGTCGAAGGAGAAGACGTTTTTCTGGAACTGATCCTTTTAACGCCGCGATGTTAACTCTGTGTGAATGTCTGTTCTGCTGAACGTGAATGAGTTACTGTTACACCGCAGAGACGTCAGTGCGATTTTGGTGCCGACATGTTAACTAGTGAGACACTAACTGTGTCTATTCATGCACCTCCCACATCCACAACAGCTTTTTTTTAAATCAAAATGTAAAATGTCTGGAAGATGAAACTGCGCTGGAAAATGTCTCCGCATGACGAAAGGTTGGAAAGACTCTAGCAACCCAAAGATTCCGGATATTTAACACTTCTTGACTGACAAGTCACTTCATTATCCAACTCCACGGATTTGTGTCTTTTTCCTTAACCAGCAGAGTTGCCAACGACCATCCTCCGTAATCCCCGACTTTCCTAAATCCAGTGCAAACTGCATTTACGAGACGGATTAAATCCAACTAGAGGATGAATTTAAATGAGCAAATTACCTCACTCTGAGTACGGTTCTCAATCTTTCTGGACGCTGCAACTACTTATTAAAAATTCAGAGGCTTCCATTAACTAGTGGAGATTTGCTGCATAACTACTTTCTCCAACAATAACACCGAAAACCTGCGGGCACCGCTGTTTGGCAGGGCAGGGATAAGAGTGGCACATCCAGAGCTGAGGAACTGGTTTCCAACTCGGTCTGGATGACCACGAGGATTCTTGGTTTTTCTTTCTTTAAGTGCTCCTTGTTCCTGTAAGTGGACTGCAGGGAGGGCAGAGCGGTGCATGGGAACCGAGCTTGTTAAAATATGGTCCTTCAGAGTTTTCACATCAGAGACAAAAGACAATGAAAAACAAGGCAACGAACCTTTTAGCCTAGCCTACATGCAAGTAAACAGACTAAAAAATGAAAGGCATTTCTCCTGTCGTGAACACAAATGCTAAATTGTTGTGTATTAGGTAGCTAACGACACTGCTTCAAACCAATTTTAGCTCTTGACGTATTTTTAGGCTATTTTTGGTCCAGTTGAATGAGACGTGTTTTTGCGATATTGGCTTTTCCATAAGGTCTTTGACATCGACACCTTTAGCAGGACATTAGATTGGAGGCTGAAAGTAACAAAATAACAAATAAATAAATCAAATATCATCAGCCTATAACCGCATAATTTTGAACACGGTCGAACTTTGAAAACTAAATCAAACGTCATCAGCGTATGGTCGCATCGTCATCATTTTTGGAATTCACTTTCTCTTCTCTCAACACAGACACACCAATGTTTACAGACTGAACTTTCTTCTGTTTCAGGTCAGCGGTTGAGGTCGCTGACCCTGACTCTCTGGTGCTCATTTACTGGACATGACTGGACACAGGGGAAAACAGAGGTCATGGTGTTTTTTAAAAAAATCAACAAATCAGCGTCATCATCTGATCTGAACGTTGCGTTTGATGATGATGAACAACACGGTCTCTCTTGTTGCTAACATGGATCAACTTGGATCTTATGGACTTAAGCTTCACACCACGGTCTATCACTGTCTCACCTACGGCGCCCCCTAAACATGTGAATGTTTAGGAAACACCAGGATCTTGTTTCAGTGTAAACTGCACACAGACACAGTCATGATTAGCCTGATTCCTGACTGACCTCAGTTCACCTCTAGGTCAGAGACGACAGTCATGTAACAAATTAACAGCGTATAAACTGAACAACAACGTTTCCTGTCACAAACGTCTCCAGGTTTTTGGGGTTTTTTTTACACATTTTAAAAGCTTGTCATTAAGGCTGTAATTAGAAAACGGTCTCTGATGTGACCCAGACCTCGAGACTAATCTGAGACCAAAACTATTAACAAAAAATAATTGACTTGCGAAGAAACATTTTTGCCCAAAAGCACTTCAGTTTTGTCCCTTTTCTGGGTCTTCTAATAATACACTGATTGCATGCACTGTGTCTCGTCTGTTGTTTGGACAAAGTGTGCCATTTAAAGACAAAAGCCTCTGGTCTGGATTTTACAGCCCTGATAACTAGCAGATTAGCTGACAGCGGGAACAACGGCTTCTGCCAACCCATCATTTTTTCCCCCACAATGGAAAAGACAATTTCAGAACCCAGAGTTTCTCAGACGGTTCTTGACAGTAAAAAACAAAGGCTCCGTCCCGTTTCCGTCCTCATCTCCTCACACGGTCACATTGTCTCGTCACTGCACTTCATTATGTTTCTGTCTCCGTCCTGTCAGTCAACGACGGCGCACACAAAGACGCCGTCTAACTGATGGAAAAAAAAAACCCTGGTTAAAGTGGGCTGTGTGTCGACAGAAGATCGGAACAAATAGGGAATTTAAAGGTCGTTGTCTGTCAGGTCGAAGGTCAATACATAGAAATACTTAATAATTATTTTTATTTATTTATTTATTGTTGTTTAAGCTAGTTTAACTTTATTTACCAAGTATTTTTATTACTTTTATTACTGACTAACATATTTAGAATTACAGGTATGGTGCTCAAAGTGGAGGGCAGGGAACCACAGGGTGTACAGCGGTATTAAATTTCAATATTTTTCCCAATTGAAAACTGCATAGATTTGTAGTTTTATTTCTTTTTGTTTGTTTCTCCATGTTGTTGTCCACATATATGTGCCTTGAAAATTCAAAAGAAGAGATTTGGATTTTTTTTTTTTCTTCATTGAAACAAAAGCATCAGTCTGTCTGAGGGCGAACGGTCCAGACATCAGCGAAACAACGGTGAGTCTGTTCTGGTCTCAGGATTTGGACCAGGAGGGGAGACAAACTCTCCCTGCTCCCTTCCTTTGAAACCACAGACCAATATTTCATTGTTTTTTTTTTCTTTATGTCTGTGACAGGACACAGACTCGGTTTCAAACACATCCATCCCATCCTACGGGCTGTAACCTAAATGTAGCAGCAGAGAAGAAGGCCTCGGGGGCCGTAGAGCCGCTGGGACTGGAGCCGGACTGCAGAGTGAGACAACACACAACCGCGACCCACTTTCTACGACACTCAAGTCTCATGTCTGGATTTCTGCGAAATGTCCAGGAAGACGCCGAGAAGTGGGGTTGGTTTGCGGTTGGTGTTGTTTGTGGTGCAGCGGCGACATAATCAGACACAGTCCTGCACACACACACATGCAGGTAACTTTCATTTCCTGATTCCGTGTGTTAATGTGTAAGAAGCTGTGAGAGAAGAGCTGAGTTTAAGGGAAAAAAAACCTAAGAGCCAGACCTGCTGGGAGAAGTTAATCCTCCACATGCAGCTTGGATTTTTTGGCAGAGAAACAGAACGGCAGTAAAACCTGGTTCTTGGAAACAAAAGACGGAGAAACGTAAGTTAAGCTTTGAAAAGAAAGCTTTTTGAAGAGGTAAAGACAAACGTGCTTTTATCTAACTGGTAGCAAACCCACACTGCACATCAGGCAGGAGCTAATGAGTAGCTAACTCTTAGCCAAATGTAAAGGAGCAAACAAAGGCGGCCGCCACAAGTTGATATAAGAAGAGGGTGTGACGAGTGTGCATGTGTTTTCACATGATGTGTATACGAAGGAAATACTCCGACAGACGACTCGGTTTGATCTAGGATTCAAATTAACTTCAAACGCCTGAAGCTGCACGAGATTCATAATCTTTCATGACCTTTACCAACACTCAGGAGGTGCCAGTGGATTCAGTGGAGCCTCATATTTGGGGAGGTGTCGGAGGGAGGAGCCAAGAGCCAAGAATAACAGAATCAAACTCATAATAACTTAATGTTACCGTCACAAAAAGTTAATAATAACAGAATCAAACTCATAATAACTTGTTAACAGACATTTTCTGACATATCCAACTAAAGTTCTTTACAGATGACGCCCTGCTTACACTGCAAACCGAGAAAATCACTTTAGGAGAAAAAATACAACCAATATATATATTTTTAACATCCATCCGATCGGCTCAGGGACAGTCTTGTGCTTCCACCGCACGTCAGGCGGGTGTTAGATGTCACTTCCTGTCATGTCTGCGCGTGAGAAGCAGCTTAGACGCCAAATGTTATCCTCACAGTCCCGGCATGTCTGAACTACTGAGCCTTGAAGGTCTTTGAAAAGTCAACAACACGTCTGAATGACAAGGAGATGTAATTTATGAAGCGAGTTGAATTTCAGATGAACATTTATCAGTTCAAGTTTTTTTGGCAAAGAGAAGAGGAACTCTGAACTCTGAACTGTTTTAATTCTGCGTCTGAGAACTTTCCAAATCAAGTCTTTGTAAAACGTTCTCACACCTGTGAGGATCAAACCGAGGCTCATGGTCCAGTCTGATTACTGCATGGACCAAAAATGTCCACAACGGCACAAAAAGCCTCCAACAGTTCCCAGTTAACCTCAAGAATCCTGCTGCCCTCGGTCTCCTGCTGAGAGGAGAAAAAAACCAGGGGCTGTTTTCAGTTAACCTCAAGAATCCTGCTGCCCTTGGTCTCCTGCTGAGAGGAGAAAAAAAACAGGGGCTGTTTTTTCTTCTTCTACTTTTTCAGTAGAAACACAAACACGTGACAGAGGCCGAGAGAGAGAGAGAATTACTGACTGGAGAAACTGAAACTGTGGACATTGGACATGTTTTCCATGTTTTTTTCTCCGTGAGTGACAACTGTCCAAAAGAGCACATTTAACCTCTGCAGAACAGAACTGCAGCAAAAGACAAAACTTATTACCATCAATAAATCTGCAAAAGTAAACATATATATATATATATATATATATATATATCTCCAAAGAAGACAATTGAAATGAAACGATAGTTTTATAATAACTGACCGCCAGAAAAAGTCTTTCTTGAATCTTTTCGACTGTTTGTCTCTCAAACCTTCAGACTTTCAACTTTTCAGACTAACCAAATATAACGTAAAGTAATCGACAATTAATACATATTTTAAAAGACAGTTTTTGGGTCATTTTAGACAGGTTTCAGCTTCAGCTTTTTTACACCAATTTTACGATATTCTTGCTTAATGTTAAGCAACTGTCGGGGTACTTGAACGATATTTTCGCTTTTTTAAGTTAACATTTGTTCTTCCTTTAGTTCAAATTTTGTCCACCGATTAAAAACAGACAGAAAAAAACCGAGGCCTGATGTTCAGAGCCGACTCAGTCCTGCAGAATTTGATTCCCAAACGCAGCTCTTTTGTTGCAAGGCCCTGTGATAACAGCAGGGTGTGGTGGTGGTGGAGAAGGAGGTGATGGTGGTGCTGTTACTGTACCACACCTTCACAGAGCTGTCAGCGTGAAATAGATCTGGCCTCAAACGCCACACCATCGCCCAGGGACAGAGGGGAAGAGGAAGAGCAGATACAAAAACCCTGTCAGGAGATAAAATAAAAGCTGGACTAAAAGGAGGAATTCTCCCATTGTTGTTGTTCTGCTGAGAGAAAAAAAAAACACCAAACATATTGTGGTGCAGACAAAAGAAATCCTGTGGTGGACTTCAGCTTCAATCTTTTCCATAGCTCCAAACGCAGAGCGAGTCGGTCCACGATGGGAACGACACTGATGTACAGTAAACACTCCTGCAGGCTGTCATCAAGAGAGGAGGGGGGGGGGGGGGGAAACACCAACAGAACAACGCAGCTGGGGCTATAATATATGTGTGTCACCAGACTCGTAGCTCTGACAGCTTGGCCCACATTCAGCACCAGTGTTGCGTAATGTGTGAATAGGAAGCCGTGCTGATAAACCGACTATTGTTCCACGGAAACAAACACAACATGGGTTTGTCCAAACAACAGCCTGGTTTAGCTGAAAGAGGCTGCTCTGATAAAAGGGTATTTTGGGTGTGTGTGTGTGTGTGTGTGTGAAAATACAGGCGTGTAGACACAACAGACATCTCCACTGTCCTCTGTAACGTCAGACATCAGCAGCAGTTTCTGTGAAGGTTTCTGAGGCTGGAGGCCGGTGCTGCTCCTGTGGATCATGTGATTATAACATGTTCTGTCACAGCAAATAAAAAGTCAACTCACAACCAGCTAGGAAAAACTCAGAGCAGGACAGAAACACAGACTGCAATCAAACAACAGACACTGTGCTTTTGCAAAGTTTTAAAAAATTCCAGAAATAGTTACAAATTAGTAACTATTAATAAGTTTGAAAAGACAAAAACGCTCAACGCAGAACATCCTTCCAAAAGTAAAAACACCAAGGCGCAGGTCAAAGGTTAACTGAAGAGGCCGAACTGTGGGACAGCGGTTGGTGCTCACGCCTTACAGCCAGAAAAGCAGCCCAAGAATCCTAAGAAGACGGATGGTAACCTGGGTGTTAGAATCCCGTGATGACCAATCAACACACGACTGTGACCCACATCTGTGATCCAGAGGGGTGTTAAAATCCCATGATGACCAATCAACACGGACCTAGGTGACCCACATCTGTGATCCAGACTGTGGGCCACATCTGTGATCCAGACTGTGGGCCACATCTCAGCCTTCTCTAAACTAAAGCTACAGCCTTTTTTTGTTGGACAGATTTCTGGTCTAACTTGTGGCCCACATTCCTGATACAATACATGGGCCACTGACGGACCCATAATTCTTTGCTGTAATTGGGCCAAACGAAATAGGTTGTGTGGGCCGTCACTGAGCCAGACCAATTTTGGTATTTGGGAAGCTGTGGATTCCAGCTGTGTCCCAGTCCTGGTGCTGCTGCTGGTGTGTGTGTGTGTGTGTGTGTGTGTGTGTTTATCTGGTCAGTCCAGTCAAGAACATCCTGAGAGTTTCAACAATGTTCTGTCTTCAGGACGACGCACATCAAACAGACTCCTCTCAGCTTCCTGGGAGTGAATTTACATGATTTCCTCCAGGGAGGAATTAATGAAACATCAAGTAAGAAGAACAAAGTAAACATATTTTAAAGTCTGAACATTAAGAAATGCTCTGGAGAGACACCGCCCACACGCACAAACAATCTCTGCCCCTCAGCTGAAACCTAATGTGACCCTGTTCATGGGTTTAGTGAAATAACTACAAGGTGAATCTGTGAAGATTGAGGTTTAAGATCAGCAGCAGCATCAGCAGCAGCAGCAGCAGCAGCATCAGCATCAGCAGCAGCAGCAGCAGCAGCAGCAGTCTGAGCATGCAGGTTACTTCAGGTCATAAAGGAACGCTGGATTCCCTGCAGCGTCCGTCAGAATCCTGCTGTTTTTATTACATCCGCCCACTTGGGAAGGCAAACTGGGGGAAATGGTTTTGCCCCAGGTGTAGTGGTGGACGTGGAATCCATATTTGTAGCCAAGAATGGACTTTGGTGTAACAGCCTCGTTGTCAGTGGTGAACGCAGACTTGAGACAAAGAAGAAGACGTTCTCGTCTGAGAAGAAGCTTCAGGTAAAAAAAAACCCTGGATCAAAAAGTTCAGAGAATAAATGGACTTAAAAACGGTTTTTCCATCCAAGCTTAAAAATGCTGAACTCCCAGTGTGTTTGTGGGTGCTTCAACCTCAGGTCAGCGGCCCGGCTTGTGTCAGATCAGCCTGACTGAGATCAGGATGGACGGTCAGAGTCTGACTGACACTGAACAGCCAGATGGATCGTTCAGGACTGAACATTTTTAATTTATTCTTTGGAATTTTTTGCATATTAATAATTCCATAATTTGAATGAGTTACAGATAAAAACAGGTGAGAAACACTGACATCTACCTGTTGATATTTATCCTTCTGTTCCAGCTACTCTGTATTTAAACTATGAGATTTGATCTATATTTTATATCTCGATTCATCACCGATAAATTGCGATTAATTGTATATAGATAAACATTTTAATCGCTTAATAATCCTTTATTTAGTCTACATAAGTAATGTAGACTTATCTTGACTAATTATAATTAATGAGGGCTAATCCACAGCTCCCAGTGATGATTCAGATTAAAGATGTGATCGGTTTGACAGCCCTGGAATCAACATAAATGCAGCTGGAGCTCCGCGGGTGAATTCCGACCATGACAGGGAATATGCAGTGATTTACAGCTGGGCACGTATTTCGCCCGCATTAAAATCAGAGCCGCTTCCTCCAGCCAGTGGAATACAAATATAAACATCACTTCAGGTTCCTGCGCCCAGATGAGCTCGATAGCAAAAACAAATGGTGGGTTCAGTCAGGCATCCAGGCCTGTGCACATTCTTCCACCAATGACTTTTTCATCTGTAGTTAAAAAAAAAAAAGAAAAAAAAAGAAAGAAATCTTTTATCATCTCATCTCCTGCATCTGTGCTTTGGAAATGTGGGCTTCACATGGAACCAAAGTGGTAAAAAAGTAAATAGTAGAAATGTTTTCTGTCATGTCAGGTTGTTGGAGAAAACCACACAGTTATTCAGATAAACGGCTTCAGATGTTTCTGATGTCAAGTGTCTCTGGACGTCGTCAAACCCATCGACCGTATATAAAAACTGGACAGAGTACGAGGTCGGGTTTAGAGATTATAATCACACTGAGTGAAAATGTAAAAAATTAGCGGTTAAAGGTGGGAGGGTGAATGGGATTGGTCGCTGCATGTGATTGACAGATCATCGTACTGTTAGCTACATGACAACCGTAGATTACAAACGTTATTCCTCAGGTCAAATTTGTTACTGCTCCCTCTACAGGTGACTGAGTTCAAGCTAAATTCCACTGCCGTTATTCCAAATCCAGTTCCGATCTTTTCTCCACTCATACACACTGCAAACATCGTCTGCATAGAAGAGAATTTTGGCCATTTTTTATACACGATCTACGGCCAAAACACACCCAGCAGATTTGGCCAACGAGGTTTTTTTACTGTGAGCACTGTAATAAACAGCCGACTTATATTTATTCCCTTTTAATCTGGTGAATTTCACCTCACCTCTGGCTGCACTGTAGCTTTTTTCTTCAGGATGCACCGTTTCCACGGCAGCTACGTTTACGTCGACACAAAACTGCCGTTGCTGAAAACACTGCGTGTGTTTATTTCCCTCCATAATTACAGTCCATATCACCATGACTTCGGCCTATACTTAGCTCGGTGTAATCAATGCCACCGCGTAACACTGTCAACATGACGGCGATAAGACTGGACGGGGACTAACATGCGTGCGTGTGGTCAGTATGGAAACTGTATCTGGTTGTGCAATCACTCAAAGCCAACCACGGCTGTGTCATAGGTATGTGCTGGTACGTAAACAAACGCACCTCTGCTTCATAAATTCTGTGCTGTATATCTGACCACGTGACGTAAACGGAATAATTCTGGTCAACCTGATGTTTGGTAAAAAAATTCCACAAATAAATGAAAGAAGAAGCGTGTCAGTCATGCCCCAAAAATGTTCCTGAAAAGTTGAAAAACGTCTCAACTTTACACAAAAATGATTCACATTGAAGGTGAAGGCCCCCGATCAACGACTGCACGAGTGTGTTTCTTTACTCAGATTGAGTCTGACTGCATGTGGGGGGGGCGTGGTGTTCTGACAAAACCACTCTGCATGGAAGAAAGTAGAAACTGGATGGAGTTACGAACCACAGGTTTGGCTGCACTGGTCGAGGAAAAAAAAAAAGGAAGACAGAAGCTTCAAGAGTGAGAGCACGAATCCCTGGACCCTTTGGTGTCTGGGTCGATACTGTCGCTGAGGTTTGATCGTCGCATCGATTATTGTCTGCTCACACTCACTGCCTTTGTTGTTAACATCTGTTTTGTGTCGCTAACGAGGCAGGGAGTTGAATGTTTTCATTGTGGCCATTTGTCCAAAATACACTTTAACCAAAAAACGAAGAAGACGAAGGAACACGGAGAAAAATGTTCCTACAATAAAACTTGAATGAAAGAATATTCCAGTGGCCACGGTACCACAGTACAGACGACTTCAACGGTTTGTTTACAGAGTAGAAAAGCAAGTCAGGGGAAAGTAAAGGGTTTGAATTCACTGCTTTAATTAGCCTGACATTTGCTTGATGCTAAATTTCGGATTAACTTTGTTCCTTTGTGTTTTTTGAGCAATAGTACAAATGAACACGTGAGTAAAACAGCACAGGTTTTAAACAGATATGTGGAGTAAATAATGAGCAAATGAACACGTGAGTAAAACAGCACAAGTTTTGTGGAGTAAATAATGACAAATAATAATAAAACAACACTGTCATTGGTTAGCATCCTGTACAAGAGTAAACAAGTAACTCATGGGGGAAAATGTGCGATAATATGCTCAAAATATCATGACAAGTGCTACGCAACATTAAATGCCTCCTTACTAGACACTTCTTATTTCAACTCCCTCACAACTGGTGCCCTGACACACAATGATAAGTACCACCCATGGTACCAACTATGGTACCAACACATATATATGGAAACCAGTGAACTCCTGATCCTGAGCTCGATGCTCCAATAACCTTCTTTTCGGAGCGCTGTCGTCCGACCGTGGGCCCTCCTGGGTGGTTCCCACTGTGGTTTCACCTACAGCCTGACTGATTGTTGTCTGTCTAAAACATTGCGTTGCCAGGACCAGATATATTTTTCCCCCAACTCTCTTCATGTCTCTTCACGTCCACCACCAAAACCAGATGCGAGTAAACCAGAGGCTCACTTTACTCCCTCAGCCACAGCAGAACTCCGTATCCTGACAACAGAAAACCCCGGGAGCAATCAAACTCCTCGGAACAGCCACAATTAAATTTGTCCCGCTCCTTGCTCCCGATCTAGTGTTAAGCAATCAAGACTGGCCGAGACTCCGCCCTGCCCTGGGTTCAACGCTGCACCGTTCACCTCGGTCAGCAGGGGCGTGCAGGAAACCAGAACCTGAGTCAAACTGGAGGTATTTTTTAACACAAAGACCCCGGCGCGGATGCCTTACAGTGAACTGTCGCCTTTTCTTCCTGATGTTTGCTCAAACCCCAGGACATAATTGTGCTTTCGTCTGAATTTGCAGGATTAACTGGAGAAAACATGCACATGCAGGTATCACCGCAGGGGGATTAAAGCCATGGAGAATATGAGAATAGCTGACTAAAAATAAAGTAAAGAGAGAGAGGGAGGGAGAAAAAAAAGGCTAATATGCTGCGCAGTGCAGTCGAAAGATGCCAGAAAGTAGGTCAGCTGGCGCAGGAGTGTTTGCTCTGCAACAATAAGGTGAGTTAGGGGAGCAGAAAGGTCAGGAATCCCTGTTAAAACTGCGTTTGTTTCCTGTGTGTGAATATAAAAACGCTGGTTTGTGCCAGACAATGTGAAGGCCAGAGGCACTGGAAGCCCGTCCTCCAAAATCCTAGGCATGTTTGGAGTTTTGGGAGGGGGAGAGGTGGAGGGAGGGTGAGGCGCTGGTGCCTCCGTTTGGATGCTCGGCTTCCCAGAATCTTCCCCCTTCCTCCTGCGTCGCTGCTGCCCACAGAGCACAAAAGGACGGATGGATCCTCTCCATAAATAACCAGCAGAGCACGGCGAAGCCAAAAACCACCATGTTTTTTTCCTCTCTCTCTCCATGCTTTGTTTCCCACTCCCTGGATATTCAGTCCAGATTCAGCCCAGCTCCAAATGTGCAAATGTGCAGCATCCATCACACAGGCGCTCACAGCATCAAGGGCAGGACCGACTACAGTGAGCGGAAAACTCCAGAGGAGGCAGATTATGAAAACGAGGAGCGTTGAAGTTGATGTTATTATTACACTCAATCCCATCCTGTCGCAGGAAACGACTCGTAAAATAGTTTTGTCTGAATTAACGGCACAGACGTTACGACTGCTCCTCTGTGTTTTACACAAAAGAATTTTGGCGTTTGTCGTGGTTTCATTTTTCCCAGACAAAACAAATAAAAATCAAACGTGTCACTTTGGCCTGGCTTAAAAATCAGACGCAGCTGAAACACGATGAAACGAACAAACACAGACTCAACAACCGACTCGTTCAAAAGAAAAACAGAAGTGCTCTCTGCTCCGACTGGCCAACGCAGGGCATGTGATTAAAGGTGACATTAAAAACGCACTGGGGAGTGTGTTTTATTAAAACACACACACACACACACAGGAAAGAGACATTTGGAAATAAAAGCTACTGTTTGGGAGGAAACCTGATCTGCAGGAGAATGTTGTCGCACGGATGAAGTGTGAAATACTATCCCATAATAATGAAGGGCAGGATATGAACTAACCTGCAAAACCATTGCATATCTTAGTACGGCAATATTTCATATGTGTGTTACTGCCCCCTGCAGTAGACATAAACCTAAATAGAGTGGTTTCGTCAAGCTAGCAATCTTTGATCCCGCCCCTCCCGCTAACACACAGATTTTTCTTTTTTTATTTAAAGTCTATCCTTTGGAATTTGACCTAGCCTAGCCGTAGTCATAAAAGTGAAATCACAAACAAAGGGCAGTGTCACTGTTATTACCCCCCCACCCCCACTCTGTTACATACCCTAACCATGTTGATTTGTGGAAGCTGCGGAGCGTAAATGAAAATTAATTTGTATCGAGTTTCAAAGTTTCAAATAATACGTAAAAAAAGATAAGATTCTATTACTGAGTATCGTAACTCGTGAAAATGCACGGAAATAAATCTGAATAAATGACCTGCTCCTTCAAATGCCACAGACGTAGGAACCTAAACACCGTCATGGTCTCAGGTTCACTCCCTGCAGAGCTGCAGCTACGGAGCACCTCAGGATTAGTGTCCTGATGAAAGCTGCATGTGCTCACATGTCCCTGTAAAACACAAACACACAACGTGCACATGCACCGCTCTCCAATCAGCCGGAGAACACGGGGGTCGATGCGCCTCCGTCTGTCACCCTGCCAACTGCAGGTCTTATCACACACGCAGCCGAGCGGAGAATCTCTCAACAGAACCATGTGAGTGTCGACACATTATCAGGCCTCATCACACTCCAATCACAGCTCAGACTCTAAATCTCACACACACACACACACGCTCAAACCCATTCATCATCACTAACCGTGCTCACTGTGGTCACGTGACTCAATAATGTTGTTCATAGCCGTTAATTATGTTCAGCAAAATTTGTTGCTAACTTTATCCTTGCAAATCATTGTCTCCAGTGATTTCTTTTTTTTAAATAAAAAATATCAGTGACATCATCAGCTAAAATATTATGTGAATCCTTTACAATAGTTGAGTTTCAGGGGTGAAAAGTTGCTGTCGCTGTTGAAAATACAACATTTTGAGCAACTTTTTAAAAAAATAATCCTTTACAATAGTTGAGTTTCAGGGATGAAAAGTCGCTGTTGAAAATACGTAATTTTGAGCGACTTTTTTTTTCAAATCTCTCGTCATTTCTCCTGCCAGTTCAGAAGGTCAAGGTCAGCGTGGGACTGGAACACATCCGTCCAATGTTCGAGTCAGTTCCCTTTAAGCATCACGTCGACGTTCTGGCTGTCAGAGAACGTTATCACCGGGCTAAAGCACGTCTGCCTGACATAAGCTGAGGCTCAGGTTCAACACCAGCAGTTATTGACTCCAGGCTGATCTCATCTGTGGACGGAGTCCTCCACAGTACAGTACACGCCTTATTGTTCAGTGGAGGGGATGATTGAGTGCAAGACCTCGTCCGGTGTGCCGTCAGTTTGGAATGTACGACCTCGTTGTCCTTGCGTCGAGTGCAGAAGTGCGGATTTTCGTCGCTCTCTTCGAATTCCCCTCTGTTGCATCCAGGCGGGCTTTTGTAATGTCGTCTGAATTTAAAATAAAACTGCTCTCGACACTGAAGCATTATCCCGCAGTAACCGCTGACAGAATGATGAACAGTCGGCTGCGCTGCAGAATACAAGAGCGATCCAGAGGCAAATCACTCACTGGGGAAGGTGTGCCCGGGCAGCGCACAATGAATGAACAAGTGAGAGGGGTGAAAAACAGAGTGAACATTGAACCGGGGGGTTTTAAAAGAAGGCCTTGGCGCCCGGTTAGGAGTAATTCACAATCACAGTCGGCATTAAAACGTGTGCAGCTCAATCTGAGACTTTTATGGCCGTGTTCCTCGGCCACTGTGGATCATTTGTGCTGCTGATATAAATGATGACGGCTGAAGGCCAAATAAAGCAAAGACTCACGCCGTGCACAAGGAGCCATTCAGGTCGCTGAAACACAAGTGTGACAATCAGGTGGGTCAAACTGGGGCCCTGGCACCGTCGCTGCTGAAGGCCAGGCGTCACAGAGCTGAGACTGATCCTCTGATCTGTGGCTGATTCGGCTAATGATGCAGAAGGAAATGAACCTACTGTGACGTGTGACCATGTGACTGAGAACATCAGGAAGAGGTCAGAGCTTCTACTAACGTTCACACACAAACATAAGGATATCGGGACTGAAGAGGGTACGGTCGACCCTGATGGATACTAAATACTGGGTATTTATGTTTCATATATTAAATATGACTATATTTTAGCTAATAAATATCGGCAGTATGAGAATGTATGAGAGGTTGTAGCAGAATCTTATCTTATTTCACTTCAGGCTAACATTAATGTCGCTATAAAACCTGCTACATTTTGCAACAATTTTTTTAAATTCTCTATATTTTCTCAGAGAATTTCAAGCACAAATATTTCATCTTATTTATTAGCCCCAAAGTCTACCCGTCCTGGTTTGAAAAATGTAGCGTGAAAAGGTGGAAGTCTCTCATAAAGTGGAGTAAAGTTTCCACCAACTCTGTTACTGAGTCATGGCTGAGTGAGAATCTGTGCCGTAAATATGGGAACTTAACCTTTATGTAACAGCGTTCTAAAATGAAGGGCCCCCGAGGAGACGCATGTTTTTTCTAAATCCCTCGCCACTGACTCCAGTTAATGACAAACATTTCTGTTTTTATTGCCTTTTAGGGCCAATCTATTCAAAAGGGTCGGAGCCCAAAGGCAGAAAAACACCAGGACCCCTCGCAGGGTGTCAGACTCATATTTTCTCACTCTCCTCTGTTTTGTGTGTTTTGTACATTCCTCTCCACCGCTGCTGGGCCACGAGGCTGCGCCGGGGTCACAGGGCACTGAAGAGGGAGACACTGAGGACGAGCGGCCTCTCTGGGTGCAGACAGTGGAGCAACAAGGAGGACCAGAGGTAGAGGGA
>NC_024324.1:2718206-2722864 GCF_000523025.1 Cynoglossus semilaevis
CGGAGGTGAGGTGGTCCCATAAATCTGCCTGAGGTGGTTTGCGAGGGTTTGAGAGACAGGCTTTCACAAGGAGAAGCGAGGGGGCCTCCTCTCCACAGAGGAGCTGTTGTCAAGCTGTTCTTCCTTCCACACCTCCTCCTCTTCCTCCTCCTCCTCTTCCTCCGCCTCCTGCTTCTGTCCATCGGCTGAGATCCGCAGTGACGATCCCCGCTCGGGGCGACACGGTCCTGTGATCTCCACTTATGGAAGATGTATGTCCGCTCTGCCCCTCTGTTAAAGCCGGGGTCAGATCTGCGGGGCCACTTATGTAAGGGCAAACATCACAGGCACCTGGCAGAGATGAAAGACGCCCGGCTCATTTTTCACTCGCTATTTCCGAGCTGAAATGTGCCATAATAACACCTTGAGACCTGTGAGGCCGTAAGGACTGGGGGGGGGAGTAAGTGGGGGGGCTATTTCTGCTCCTGAAATATGGTCTGAGTGAGACACAGCTAATCCCGCAGAGCCCTGGTGGTGGTGGTGGTCACGGCCGATGAGATTTGACGTGAGGACTTTGGTCCAAATTTAGATAAAACAGTCGGAACAAACATGTAACAAAAAAATCTCACTGAGAATTTCAGATCTGAGAAAACACAAACAACAACAAAGTCCAGTTAATGTCAGGCCCTGCAGCCCACATGGTCTGAGGAGACTGAACGGTGTAGACTGCAGCCTACAAGAAGGCAGAACATTATTTAAATTAATGACATACAGTCAGTGTCAAGATGGACTAAAATGAAGACACATTATTTAAATTAATGACATTTTGTCACTGTCAAGATGGACTAAACTAATTCAAAATAATTATTTGTGTGATAAACCTCCCTAAAATGAAGACAAACAGACTGTTCAACAGTTTGAGGCCAACAAACGAACCAAGTCTGCCCAACAAAAACACTGAACAGCCACCAAGTCCCTGCTTTAATGTGGTGAAATGACCTACTTTCCCCTGAAGAGTACACTGTCCTTGACTGTGGGAGGTTGCGTGGACTCGCCAACAGCAAGGCATCATTAACGTTTCTGCACTCACACGGAGTCAGTCGGTGGTGACTAGCTCTGTTGGAGAGTCACTCTGTTATTTCGGCTGTTTGTTGTAGTCGTCTTGGTTTGGGTTTGGTGCCTGTTCCCACGGACGGCAACGCGATGTGCAGAACATCGTCTATCTGGACACCACGCATGTCTTTGCTAGTAGTACGATGGTATTTGCTGGCAAATTGACTAGTGGCTGGTCATCCACGTACCAACAATCAGAAGAGAATCCACATGGAACCTGCTGACCAGCCAATATGGACAACCATGAGGCCAAACACGCATCAATAAAAATACTACAACGACCAGGTACTGCAGTTTAGCTACTGTCTGATGTGGACGTAACACTGTCTGTCCAACTAAAGATTGTTAGGACATGTAGCGTGTGAAACCGGATCTGTCCAAACTGTGGTTTAGAACCACTTTAAAGTCCATCAGAGGAGAGAGATTCACTCCATTTAACATATACATGACATTGGCATCAAAGACAAGCAGTAACATATGGCGAGCCCGAGTGGGAGCCAGTTGAAATGAAGCGCCACCGGAGAAAGAAGACTAATGGACTCATCCAGTCCAAACAGATGTTGTAAATAAAGGGCGTAAACAAGCTTTTCTGGCTGGATTTTCAAGCTGTTTTCTCCAAACGCACTGATATAAACAAATGAGAAAACGAGCCGTTGTTGTCGTTTGGAGGAAACAGGTGCTCACATGTTGTATTCAGGGAAGAATGCCCACCTCGCACCCCCCTCCCCCCCGGTGCCCAGTACAGCTGGGCACGGTGTACATTACACAAACGAGTGTTTTGAGTTCCTCACGGAGAGAGCATTCATCAGAGGATATGACCCATCACGGGGGACAATGGGGCCGATGGGGTCCCTGTGATTGTGATAAATGAGCTGACACAAATTAGAGTGTTTGGGGAACACATGAGAGGCAGGGCTAATTACAGGAGACGCTCTGAAGACGGCAGGGGCACAGCAAACATTCCCAGCGAGGTGTAAGTGAAGGCGGATTATGAGAAAGTGGGCACAAACATTTAGGAAGAACCCCCCCCCCCACCTTCTTCCAAACGTGACCCCCACCAGACAAGAAAAGATATAGATAAGGAGTTCAAAGTCCCGATTCATAGACTGTACAATCAATAGTATTCAGTCGTGAAATTCTCAGGTTGGAATAATGTTGAAAAATCAAACAAAATAACAGGAAGTGAAACTTCACTGTCATGGTAAAGCCTCAGTAGAAGTGAAACTTCACTGTCATGGTAAAGTCTTATAGTATTTAGAGGAAAATATAGCACAAAGTACATCCAGTGCTGGAGGTTGAATTGCTGATTTGATCAATTTCAGGATTAAGAAGTAACTAATGTCAAACCCCATGTGCCTGTGACAGAACTCTCCTCTGGTGGGAGTGGAAAACCTTCTTCTTAGGATTACACTGCATTAAGGCTGAAGAAGAATGTTCCTGTGTGAACTCAGATGTGTGCATCAGATGTGTGACCGCGCTGGTGTGTACCATCTTCCTGTCACTCACTCCTCTGCAGGGGTGGTTTTATCACCTCCATTAAACTGCGAGCAGAGTTTTGCAGAAGTGAGAGCTCAGCCGTCATCTGCATCACCATCACGTCGCCAGTCACGGTGAGAAAGTTTTATAAAACGTATTATTTATCCATAGTACTACGTGTTAGAAATTCAGTCATTAGGTATAAAAGTATAATATAATATAATAAAGTGTCTTTTTTGTGATACCTTTAAATAAATATGTTGAGGAAGAAAGAAATTAAAAAGTGTTGTGTACAGGTTTTTATTCTTTACTTCTTCGTAAATGTCATGCTAACTTTTTCTCGTACTGTTTTTCATTTTTCTTTTTTTCTCCACTGCTGATCATTTCTGCATCTTCGCTGCAAAGTTTTAACCTGAACTTTTGTCTCCGGGGTCTTCAAATCTTCATCAATCAACATCAACATCATCAGTCGGAATATTGATCCAAAGGAAAAACTAGTCAGGTAAGAGGAATATACAGTATTTACAAAATAATATCTAAGAAATATATCAATAAATGGACAAACTTTTTAAGTATATGTAGTGTTGATGCAAAGTGACGCAGGTTTTTATAAAATATACTTTATAAATACTCAGTGGAAAATATTGCATTGTTAAATGTGAATATTACCAAAAATGTCTGTTTACAGCGAGAGAAACGGTCTCATAACTCCGCACGTCGTTTTGTGATGATAATGACGTCACATTCGAGGGTTGGATTTGTTTAAAAATGGGCGTGGTTTGTATGATACCTTCGGCCAATCAGGACCGTGGCATGTAAATGACCAGTGGACGGTGTGTACACTGAGCAGGAGAACGTGTAGATGTGCGGCGGTGAAGAATCATAGCGGACTCTCTGCGATCCTGGTCAGTGAGTGTCTGTGGCGCAGTGGATGGTTCGGTGACGGCGCACACACACACCTCACACTGCTCCGTTATTCAGATGTGTGTCTCTGTGCTGCCGCAAAGAGGATAATTTTATTTTATTTTTTTTTTAATTCCCGGAGTGACGGCGGAAGAGCAACAAGATGAAATACAAAGTAAGTGACGGCCGAGTTTCTGGAGACTTTCAACCGAAGTTGTCGGCGTTTTAGGATAGGAAGTTTTAGGATACGTGGTTAAAAACGAGGTTCCCCGTAGAGTCCAGTCTACATTTGTCAGACTGACGCATCATCTCTGTGTCCGCGGGCTGCGTTAAAATAGATGCTCGCTACAGGGGCGTAAACGAACCGAGACGGGACCGAATCTTGCCCCCGGGGTCCCTTTGAAGTAGAAATTAAAAATCTGTTTGAAAAAAAAATTATACAGAGGAGAATTTGTTTCTCCCCCGTCTGGGCACCATGAGGATTTGACAACCTATACATTAAACTGCAACGCTTTTCAAGCTAATCAATTAGTAGCAGTGAATTATTGACCTCTAGTGGCCAACGTCTGTAATCCAGGTGTTATTAAACATAACCCAGATATAGACAGGTTAGGGCTAGAACTTAGGGCTAGAAGTCTAGAGTCTTGGTAAATGTATGTGACCCAGATTGTGGGCCACTCAAAGTGGACCAACTGTGAAAAAAGGCAGACTGGTTTAATGAACACCGGTGACATACGTTAGCTTTGTTTCGCAGTACGTAGACGCCACAAAAATACTTCAAATAAAAACAAACATGCACTCCAGTTTCAATGATAAGACCTACAGAGTTAAAAAGGTGAAAGTCTCCAACACAGTGTGATTTACTGGAACGTAATCAGCGGCTGATTGACGCTCTTAATTTCTCACGCCTCAGCGTGAAGCCAATCACGGACTCTGCTGCGTCTGTCGCTGCTGATTTCAGAGCTGAATCTGTGACGGGGAGTCACTTCATGTGCTGATTTCTTCCCAGCCTTCATCAACATTCTGGGGTTGGGGGGGTACGGGGGGGACTACCCTGTGGCCTCCTACGTTTTCTCAGACATTATCAGTAACATCCTCATCTACTCAGAAATCCTCCAGCTCATCCATAAAAGGGAAACAAATAACTGCTGTGTTTCTCAGTGCAGTTATGATTCACAGGTTTTTTA
>NC_024324.1:2722905-2730015 GCF_000523025.1 Cynoglossus semilaevis
ACCGTGTGCTGTTTGGGTTTGCCTTAAGTTTTGGCTCAGACTCTAGACGTGACATAGCTGGAGAGTTAACGCGTGTAATTTGGGTCTGTCTTCCTCGGAGCCTGCTGGGACTGGTGTCAGGGCTTGGTTGTGATTGGAGGGCGTGCTCACATTTGGATCTGCGTCACTGTCCAAACTGACTCATTGTCCTTTTAAACACTCGGAGCTGAGGGTGGGAGATGTACAGTAAGCAGGGAGAGTACTAAGAAGTTCAGTGAAGGAAAGGAAGAACGTAAATCATCAGCGTATATGAATACATGAGCCTAAATATGGAGTTATGTTGAGAGGCCTGCACAGTCAGCAGAAATCTCTGTCAGGGTTCGTGGAAATACTATTCAACAGGTCATCACAGCCTCAGTTATACCTGGCTAATTTGAATGTCTAATTTCGGATCTTTTTATTGGTTAACTGAGGGGGAAAAGGCTGTAGGAGGCCAAGAAGAGAAGCGAGGTGTTGAAACCGGCGCAGGGAAGGAAAAGCTCGTCACGGACAGACTGTTTATTAAAGTTCTTCCGACTCACAGATCCAAGTGTGGAGCCGCTGATGTTTACAGTGTCAGATTTTACAATGTCACTCTCTGCTTTAGCTCTTCATCCCCATCGCCATCAATTATTCACAGCTATTTTAAGCACAGGTTTCCATGAGAGGAAGAGTGGTTATACTGAAAGGAGAAGCTCAGAACTAGAATTCTGCAGCGGGCAAATGCTGCCAGTCAGTCACATCCCCTAGAGGCAAGACGCTGCTGCTGCTGTCAGTGCTGCTGCTGCTGTCAGTGCTGCTGCTGCAGGCTGACCAGACACCATGACATTATAGATAGTTTCCAGCAGGTGTGCAGGTGTGAAGGTGAGGCTTTTCCCTCTGAAGGTCACTTAATGCGTATAATCCCTCTGATGGTTCCAGGGGAAACACATCGTCAGGGAGAGGAGGGGTTTCTGAGAGGAAGATAACAACGGAGATAATAAAGTAGGATGGTTATCTGCCAACCAGAAGGATAGACGTTTGAGTCCATATGTGTGCCGTTGTGCCCTTTAGCAAGCCAATTAACCCCCAAATTGCTGGTGACAACCATAGAACACCGTTAAGCTAGAGTCCATCCCCGTCTAGTTCCTGGTCCAAGCCCAAACAGATTGTATCGGGAAGAGTATCTGGCGTTAAAACCTGTGCCAAATCACATGTGCGGAATTATCCACCACGGAAGAAGGGAGCTGCTTTACTGTGTTTCTGCTCTTTATGCAAAGTTAATGCAAAATGCATCATGAACTATGGAGGGAAATCAGATTTACGTCCTGTTAATTAGAAAAGTATTCAACTGATCTGATTGGTCATTTGTTTTATGTACTACAAAGGGATTCATCATTGAAAGCCTAAAAACTTGTAACATATTCATTTCTTGAAAGCCTAAAAACTTGTAACATATTAATTTCAGAGGCTGCGTGAAGCTTTAGCATTGATGCAAGGCTACACATGAGCGCCTCTCGCTGAATCACACAGTTAATGTTTGAGACAGACAGCCAGACGTGTCAACACCAATGCCATGTGGACTACAGATGACCTCAACAGATTCAAGGGAGGTTTATTGGTCTCTGGTCATCAATGCACATAAATGAAACAGTCCAGTTCATCAGTGAAGCTCAAACGCACGTACCCTAACGTACAAAAAAGGGTTTGGTGTCAAAGAAGTGCTCCTGTGCTGGTCTCTTCCTCAGACTTCCACAGACCTTTCAGTACCATTCTTTCGTAGCAGACGTAACCGCTGCAGAAATAGCTTCGCGAACACGTCAAGGAGTGATTAGGTGAACCCATACACTATCCAATATGTGTCTTTTCCTCACGCTTTCTCTTTTATGGGCTCAGGTTTCCAGGCACCGGTCCAAAAAAGCTGAGGAGAGCTGACATTGTTTCTGAGAGTGAGAGGGAGGAGGAGAAGGAGGAGGAGGAGGAGGAAGCTCTGTGATGCTGAAAGGGTCTGCAGAAAACGGAAAAGACAGGAAGTTGTGGGGGGAACAAGAGGGCAAACAGAGTTGGGTGCATTGTGGTGGGGGATGGAAGTTGGGAGGTCGAGAGGGGCGCCCCCGTGAGAATGAGAGCAAACCAGGCGATGGTGCATGGGAAGGTTGTTCAGAAGATGCACGTGATTGTTTCAAGGTGCCCCTATACAGAGTTAATGAGTTTGGGAATGTTGCACGCCAGGTTCCTTTCTTTTAGGCAATTGTGTGCCTGTTTTCCTGTGCAGGGCGTTGGCGTTGTGTAGGAAAACTCACTTCTACCCTGTCCTTAAAATACGAAAAACAAAAAAAAAAAATCTGTGCACATTTCACACATCTGAGCAGCTAAATGACTTTTCCACACATATTTTTCCAGCCCACTGGCAAATTGTGTCGTGTCACATTTGAGACCCAAGTTCACTCAGACTCTTTTATTATTTCACCACATGTTCAAAAGTTGTGGTATTGTTCCGCTGCGGTGCCGCTGTCGTAGCTTCACTTTTCCCATCTCTTTCTTCCCGGGACCCAGCTCCAGTGCAAGATTTCCAGTGAGTGTGAAGAGCTTCTTCCCCAGTGAGAATGAATAGCCAACCCCCACCCCCAACCTTCCTCTGTGCCCTTGCACCATGAGCCAACCATTAACAATTTTTTGGAAGAGTGGAAACAGACTCAGGAAGAGAAAATAGAGAGGTTACTGAACAGAGCCAGGAGTATAAAGCTCATATTGTAACTCCTTTTTTTGTGTTTGACCAATTGTTAAAATATTCCCATCAGCCATTCCCATCCCCAGGTTCTCTGCCTTGAGGAATGCCAACTATTTCGTAGGGTCAACTTTAAAGAGGTTGCGAGGCACCTATGTTGACCCTTTTTTAAAACGTGGTACCAATAAACTGTAGGGGTTGGACTCCAGAGGGCTAAGTAGGACTGAAGGAAAACTGGGTTGAGTTATTTTAAAATTCTTAAATAAGAAATGGATAAAGCCACTTTTCTATATATAGAAAAGAGATTTGGGGATTTAAATAAAAAAAAAAAAAAAAAAAAGCAATCATTTAAAATGACACTAAATCTGCCGATATGAAATCAAGTTGGACGATGTTGGATGTTTTGCAGGACTGGCAGGGACTTACGTCTGAAATCGAACAGTTCTATCCGTTCTATCTGTGTCTATGGAGGCAGTTTGCGACCGTTCAAACAGATTTTGAAGACACCAAAACATCTAAAGGATGCTAGTTTTCCTAAACGTATAACTAGATGTTTTTCAAAACCATACCACCGGGTGTTTATCCTCCTTCAATTTGCCAAATCTGTTTTGGATTGCGTGTCTGAACTTGGCACTGTGTTTATCTGTTTTGGAGGTTTTTTTGTGCAGCTGCAGAGATTGACGGCAGCCTCGCTCTGGTCTGTTGACACTTCTGTTGCTGGTGGAATAAGAATCCACTTCTTTTGTGTTGAAAACCTCAGGCTATTGTTGCATGTCAGTAAAAATGAGGCCAACACTAAAGAGAAGGAATCTTTTATGCAGAAAAGCAACAGAAACCTGAGGTTTACGGTTGAGGGTTTGAAAACATTTGGACAACTCAACATGATGATGTGAGTGTTAAAGATGACGAGATTGTCTTTAAATAAACAGCACAAGAAACTCGCAGATAAGAAGCTAAAGTTAAAGTCGATAAATTTAGAGAAGTCGATGAGGACGGTGATGTAGTGACACTGAGGCAGATGCTGTGAGCTGCCAAACGAGAAAAAAAATCCTGACAACAAATAAATTATTCAATTCATTGTTTCAGCTACTGAAATGTGAAGATCGTTTCACTCTGTGCACTACTGGAATTTCAATATCTTTGACTTTTTACGATTAATATTTCAAGCATTTTTCACTACGATTTCATTCAAAAAGCCTTGAATCAATTCTTATTACAAAAATAAACAACAACGTTCACTGCAGAGAGAGATCAAATGCAGATTTATAAAGTAGTTCAGTTAGTACAAATCTGTCTTTCCAGGAGACAAAAGAGCTCAGTTTAATCTGGGAAAAGCCTCGCGGTCCAAAGGCGGGCGATAGCAGGCGCGGTGGTTTGTCTGCGAGATGTTCGCCAAGCGTGAAATCAGGTCGACACTTGGGTGAATCTCCATCTCATTGGCAATTCCTATATGTAAAGTCCCACTGAATGTGACCCTGCTGAGATACCATTAAACATGTATCACATCTCAGCTCATGCCTCCTTCCGAAGGATTAGCTCCCATCTCTGGGGGGTTACCAAGATGCACTCATGTACCCCCTTTTGGCATCGGCGCCAGGCTTTGGAAATAATCCACGCCGTCACTGCACCACTAAGTCTGAGTTCTGTTGGCTGGGGTCCCATGAGTGTCATCCTTACTGTCGCCTCCTTGTCTTTCTGAGGTTTTTTAAGAACCCTTGGGGTGCTGTTAATTGTCCCTCCAAAGCCAGATGCCAAATAAAACCCCTTCAACTTAGCAGGGATTCCACAGTTTGGACGTCTGGGTCTTCATTTTGAGTGACAGTTTCTCTTCCTGCTACTTTTTGAAAAGCCCAAGAATGAATTGGCAGCAAACAAGAGACGAAGTTGCTCAATGACACTTCCCCAGCAGCTCCTTCAGTTCACAGAATCTCTCTACCACTGTGGCTTTGACGTGTCTAATTATAGGATGCACATGGTGTTCAGAACCACAGCAAGGGAGTCCAAGATGTGAAATGATAAAACCTGGTCGTTTGTGCCTCGGATCTCTTTGGCTCCTGCAGGAGGCAGGAAACGCTGCAGGCTGGGGAGTGGGACTGAAACGGAGCAGGGTGTCACGTCAAGCTAGCCTGCAGTTCACGTGAGAGTGAAAAAGTAAAACAGCTGTGATGGATGAGCAGAGTAAGAAGGAGATGAACAGGAACAAGTTGGTTGTCCTCAGGGTGGCATAGAGCATTATGGGACAATCGTACGGCCGAGGTTTGCGTGGCTCCATTTGGTTTTCATGACATTCAATGGGTTTCTGAGCAAATACAGAGGTTTGAGGGTGAAAAGGAAGTTTCTGAAATTCTGGGGGAAAAAACGCACACTTTGATACAACCTGAATTTGTGCAAAGCACGAAGCAAACCGTGCTAATAACATGGTTAGAAACTAGAACACCACTTTAAATCTAGTTTCTACAGCACTACAGACATTTAGATTACATACTACAGAAGACGAAAGACAGGAGTCCAAGCTGAAGGCTGACAATTCTGAAAATGCTGAGATTTGCCTCAGTAGTGATGAGGACTTACAGGATCAGAAATGAGCAGATTGGGGTTATAATGTTAAGCCAAGAAAAGCCAAGTTGTGACAGCTAGGACTTGAATTTATGAGACTGCAGGGCAAAAGAATCAGTAAGAAGTTAAAAGGTTGCACCAACCAGCACATGTGTGGTAGTTGGTCTTTCATAATCTACTTTCATCACCTCTATTACAAAGCCAAAAAAACCACTGAGGACATGTATTGCCCAAGGACACACAGATCTGTTTGGCCATTACTGTACTTCACTGTACTTCCAGAGATCAGCGACTACCTGTTAACTGCTATTTTCATTTCACGTCCAGAGCTTCTGAACACAGTTTTGTTTTTGTCTATTTCTGTATTTCAGAGCTTAAATTTTTACTAACAAATTTGCATCGGTCAAATGTCCTTAGACCCACTCAACCGAGGGCAGAGGGAAAAATAGTAGTGAAACTGAGAACAACTGCCAAAAGCAAAACCTGATGTTTTTCAAACAAGTTCTGCAAAACAGAGCAGCGTCCTTGTCTGTGGTTTCATCTAATACGACCAAATGGGATTTTAGGGCCTTCCATTTCTCTTTCTGTTGACATCAGACTTCTGTCGAGCAATCCATGAATTCACAGTCTAGTCTGTAGACAGGTCTGTACAGACAAGGAAAACAATGAGTCAATTACTGTTCAAACACTCATATCATGTCTGTGACAGTCACTGCTGCTGCTGCTGCTGCTGCACTTCCTGTTGTTTTCTGAACAGGTTCATCGCGTTCACCAGCATGTTTTATAAACATATTGGGTATAAATGGTTAATACATGAATAGTGTGGTCCACATTTGGTTAGCGATTAGCTTTTAATAGCAAATGGGCAGATTCGGTGTCCAACTTCAGACAGAAATTCCTGTTTTTTATTTAGGGTGAAAAAGTTATAATAATATTAAAAATACCTATGATTTGTATTTCATATGTGTGACTGAATTGAATGATAAAAAAATATTCCTATTTTATCATTATATAAAAATATGTTATTATTAATATAGTGATAACAATAATAAAGCTGGGCGAGGTTTTGATAGTAATCTTTCCATAGTCAATCGTTGTGTCATCAGGGAAATTCCTCCTTTATGACACACCGACAGTCACCGACCAAAGAAATACCTACATTGGCTGTTTTGCCGCAGCTTGCGCTGTGGCTTAAACGCAGCACGACACACATCCTGCCACGGAGACGGTCGCCACTGCTGCTGTGAATCACAATTGTGAACGGGGGGACGGTGGTGGGTGTCATATTTACCCTAAGGATACAAAAGTCTTTTATTCAGCGGAGCAGAGTGAATGGAGGCATTTTCTGTCAGTTTAGAGGAGCTGGCTTTGCTCTGTGCTGGTATTCTTTGTTGAACGGAAACACAACGCGAGCACTCAAGTCTCAGCACCAGGAACAAACAAGTCACGGAACACCGTAAAATAACCGATCGATGAGACGCAGGGGCGAAAAACAAGCTGTTAATTGATTGCAGTCGCAGTTGCTAACAACTTTCCCGCTGTAGCTGTGGTTTTAAATAGGTATTGATCAACACCTGCTTACGCAAACTATTGATGGTTGTGAGGCATGTGTTGGATCACGTCTCTCTGCCTCTGTGCTGGTAAGGCCTAAAATAAAAACACCAAACTCGCAATAACATGGACCTCCATTCCCGTAAGGCATTTTTTAGGCACGGAGGAGGTGAAATCTCACCAAGCCTGCTGTGTAATTATGTTAATGCTCGGCCACTGGCAGGGCCTATAAAGAGGCTGTAATCAGAGGGTCAGCCTCCCTGAAAAACTGTCCAAAT
>NC_024324.1:2730052-2734996 GCF_000523025.1 Cynoglossus semilaevis
TCCCATGAGCCTCTCCTGCCCTGAACCCTTCACACGGCCCATTTATTTGAACTGGCTCTCACCCGCAGCAGTGCCGCGCTCCAAGGAAAGACTTGTAAAAAGTCATCAGGTCCTCATTATCGTCATTGCTATAATTATTTTCTATATTTAACCGTGCAAAATGAGGCCAAATGAGCTAGCAGGAACCATCGCTGGGACACGTGTTACACTGGTACGGCCCCAATTTTGCACATAATTTCCATGGCAGTCATTACTGTCCCTTTCATACCAAGAAAAGTTCTTTGATCATCCTTCGCAGACTTACCAACTTATTTACTAACTATCACATCACCACTTGGTGAAACAGGTTGACAAGACGAACAAACGAAACCCAACCATGATCAATGAATGGCCATACTTCATATCAATGAAACCTATTTCCTTTTTTTATTGATTTTAACATCTTTTTTGAGTTTCAGAAGAAATCCGCCGCTGCTACTGTCAGGCAGTTTAACCTGGATATATCTCTACAGTATTTACCAGAGAAACTACCTCCCATGTCAGTTGAGAGACTGTTTTTTTCCATGTGGTTCTTGTGGTGGTCCGTTTGACCTCAGCAGTTCAGGGAATTTGTGAGCGAGTTTGTTGAGCTTGTTTAGCTCAAATTCACTTCCATTATTATTAGATTGACAAGTACCCCAGAGAGGGGCAGGCTGAGCCAAAACCACCCAAAGAGCTCTTATTAAATGCAAAGGTTGGGTCCTTTCAGCAGACATTGCAGTTACGTAAGGAGCGTTTTATTTTTGGAGCGGTTAGCGGAGGCTTTACATACAAACGAGGGGACACTTACGCTGTTTATGTTCAGGCGAGACGCTGGTAGGGGGGAAAAAAAGCTGCCTTCAGGATGCAGAAATGTGTGAGTCATGAAAGGGGATTCAGAGCAGAGCTGGTGGTGGTAGCATGGAGTGGGAGGGGAGGTGAGGGGGGGGGTCTGAGACAGCTGGGTGCTCAGGATGGATATTATGCTCCAGGTGCGAACATGCATGGCTCAGCTTTGCACGATACGCTGCTTCGTAATGACAAAAGCATATAAGGGTGGTAGACCTTCTGAAGGCCAGATGTTGCCACAAGGGCCTGAAGGAAAACACCCACATGTTTTGGATTTTTTTGGTAAAAGGGCCCAGAAGAAAAATACATTCCAGGATCTTACAGGATTAGATCAAATCAAGTGGTTAATTAGCAGAAGAGATTCAGGTTTTTTTTTTTTAAACTTAGTTTGTTAGCAGCAAACAACTTAGCATCACTGTCGTTTTATTTGAGGGACCACTCAAATCATTTCCACTGAACATTCTGACTTTGACTCATTCATTTTGGGCATAATGTGTCTCAGATTCCATTTTTAACCAGAAACACAACACGTGACACTAGGAAGCAGGAGAACGTCCCCTGCTTTGCTGAGTTATAACAGATAACTTCCTGGAAGCTAACACTCAGCTGTGGGTGAAGCAGAAGGGCCTCACCCTCCCTCCCCGCCTGCTTGACAAATGGCAAACACATGTGTTTATAGGCGGATCAGTGGCAAAGTGATGGAGTCACCGCGTTTGTGAGTAACTGGTGTTTATGCCAGAGATCTAACGCCCGCTTTAATAGTCAGTTTCACCTGGGCCAATTACAGTGGTGCAGCAAGCTGAAACAAACAAAAACAAGAAGACAGCCGGGACTTCCCATCATGCATCACTTCAAACAGATCTGCTTAAAGCTGCCGGTCATTATGACAAACAGGCTCCTTGTTCAGTGAGACTCACGTCAATGCTGTGGTGTGTTTCACATGATTTGTAATGTCCGTTTTCATGGTTGGAATCAACCCGTCACCATTGGTTGGTCTGTGTTTTATTGGCTGAAGCTTTTGTAAATATACATGGCGTGTATGTTTAACCAACCGCGAGCTCAAATAAAAACTGGAGGCCTGTGAGAAAGGAGTGTAAATGTGTGAAAATGTGTCCAACCGTAGGCTCTGTGGTCGTGGCACCTGATACGGTGCATGTTTATACAAACACTGGTGTCACATGTGGAGGTGTTTACTAAATCGCTGACAACAACCTGTAATTGTGCAGCATTCGCAAAGTAATATTATCCAGTTAAAAACAAACGACCGTTAATGTGACAGTTAATGTTGTTTTCATGCAACGCTGCAGCAGACAATCTCACTAAAGAATAATAAACTAGATATTTTTATTCATGTCAAAAGGTAATCAGAAATATTATATATTTATATATAATATTATTCACTATTATTCACAGTTTGCTTTTCATATCCAAGGTCAAAACCATGTGGTGACTTTTAGCTGTGGATTCAGAATCCGACATGTGACGACTAACTGGAGTGTGTATTGGTGCCTAATGGCCCACTCAGTGTCGTCGGACAATAGCCAGGGAAGCCAGGCCCTACAGCAGCAGAGATAACAGTGTTTCTATCAAAGAGAGTTTCACATGGGAACTGTCTGATTTAAATGTTAAAAAAAAAAGAAAAAAAAAGAGGAAGGCCCGCGTCGGTTCAAGAAAGCTTCAAACCAGAGTGGGCTTCCTGGTTCCCACAGTGAGCTACTGAAGGCCACGGCATCAAAACACAGGCGTACATGACCGACAGTTACCATGCAAATCAAGCTGTGATATTTTCAATGCCCTTCGTGTTTCTCAGAATCTCCCGTTCGTAGTAACAGGTTTGAGTATAATTTCTCATTTCATCCTACATGATGAGATTTAATCCGTCTGTTGTTACGCCACTAAAAAGTGAGTATAAACTTTTACGGCATTTCCCTGCTGAATCATGGGTGACAATGCCAACATAAATTAAAAAACCAAAATGCATTAGCAATTATGTGATTTAGATTATTTATTTCTACCAAACACATTAAGAACATTCGTGGCTACTCCCCAGAGTACAATCTGTTCAAGTATTAAGCAGCTGAGAAGCAGTATTTACGCTCAGTTAACTCCTTCTCTGTCTAAATAATGGCTACGGGGAAAAGACCGGTGTATTTACAGGCACAATTAGCCTTAAATGCCTCTCTCGCAGACACAACGGAGGCACACACTCTGGGGGCTTCTCCTATCTTCAAAATCTGTGGTTTTTGACTCATTATCCCTCAGCATTAGCTGGTCCTCCAGAAAACTGCCCCGCAGCAGTGAGTTCAAGCTGAGAAAATCCCACTAACAGGTCTACAGTAGATCCGGTTTGTAGGACATCTGGCATGGAGCTGCAGGCTAGTGGCAACTCTGTTGAATAATGTGAAGGGTTCATCAGCACGACGGACCAATGGGTAAACAAATGCTTGTCATTAGTAGTAAATATTCCTATTCCCATAACTGTCGGTAACAAGATAACGCTGCTACTGCTTTAGTTTTCTTACTGTGCTGCCGTTAGCGGTGAGCTTAGTCGGACTTAAACGTGGGAAAGTGTCGTAAAATAGTGAAAGATCACAACCTTTGGACCAGTAGTGCTGGTTATCAGTGGTTCCATAGTGTAGCAGTTAGTCTGTTTCCAGCTTTTCTGCTAAGCTAAGCTAACCAGCTCCACTAGATTTGTTTATTAACATCTCTCTCTCTTTCCTCTCTTTCCCACAGAACCTAATGGCCAAAGCACTGTACGACAATGTGCCAGAGTCTCCAGAGGAGTTGGCTTTCCGTAAAGGAGACATCCTGACAGTCATTGAGCAAAACACAGGAGGCCTGGAAGGCTGGTGGCTCTGCTCACTGCACGGACGCCAAGGCATCGCTCCTGGGAACAGGCTGAAACTGCTGATCGGACCCATGTTCGACTCCCAGTCACCTTCCCCCACTGCAGCTGCAGCTGCTGCCCAGTCTCCTCAAGGCTACCAGCAGAAGGTCGGCTCAGGGTCTCAGGGCCTCTACCAGGTGCCCCCGTCCCTCCACAGTCCACAGCAGCAGAGCATCTACCAGGTTCCTCCTGGACAAGATGTCTACCAAGTCCCACCTAGAAGTGGTCTTGCTGCTGAAAACACACCAAGCAAGGTGAGTGTTCCTACGCCGAGGGGTTTGACAAATGACTACTTTTACTATCAGTGAATCTCTCATTTCCTTTTTATGATTAATCTGTGGAAGGCCAGTAATGTGGAACAAAAACCAATTATTGTAACATATGTGTCCTTCAGTGGTTTAGTCATTTTAATAAAAGTCACTGTCAGATTAGACCTATGACTAACAAATAACATGAAGTACACCTGCCGTACAGCAAAACACAGTCCTTAGATCAAAACAGACCAAAGTTTGGTTCCTCATAGAATGTCATGTTATTACCATTAGAGTCACCCCCTGGTGGTATCCTGCCATTTTAACTTTAATATTTAAGACTCGTTTCTCATTACTGCACAGCTTTGTTAACCCATTGATAGACTTCAGTGGATTTTAAAACATTAGCCTCGACAGGCGTGTACCAGGCTGTGATGATGGATATTACACATAAAGGGAAGAGGCCTTTAAGGACCTTCTTCGTGACCTGTTGTCCTGCAGTCTACCAACAGCCTCTCTCTGAGAAATGACCTGTTGTCCTGCAGTCTACCAACAACCTCTCTCTCCGTTTCACACAGAAAACTGAGAGTCCAGAGATTGTAGGTCTGATGTGAAAGGAGGACATGGGTGTGGCGGTCCTGGCGTTCACCACAAAGCAGGGTAGTGTTTTTGAGCCGAGCTCCGCTCCCTTATTACTTGTATATTGGCACATTGTGTGTAGCTGAGCCAGTGGAAGCCGCAGAAGGGCAGTGAATGTGGGAAAAGGTTTGGAAAAGCAAACAGCACAGCGGCTGTTTTTCAGATTCTGCTGGAGCCCTGCTGTCCTGAATATAGGGTTGTTTCTTGTATTTAAATGCTGTAAATGGTCACAGCTTAGCCATTTCACTTGGACTGGTTATTTACAGACTGAGTACTGCTGTTCTCCAGGCATTGTGT
>NC_024324.1:2735035-2742440 GCF_000523025.1 Cynoglossus semilaevis
CAGCGTATATACGTCAGACTATAAAATCAAGACAGCAATAGAAAAAGAAACCAAACATTTTCCTCAAAATGATCTTGTAAATTATACCGTATATAATAGTTTTAAGGGGATGTGAAATAGCCAATAGCAGCTGGAGTGTTACTGATGTAATCTCCACTTTTAAAGGTACAGTATTCAGCAATATCAAACTGTTAAAACACAAATGACATGTAGCTCTGCAGCCTCCCCTGTAGAGGGTGCTATAAATGTACGTAACCTAGCCTTCACTCCTTCACTTGTAGAGGGTGCTATAAATGTACGTAACGTAACATTCCTACACATTTACACCTAGTTACTGGTAATCATTTTGGCATTGGAACTTTCTCAACAACCTGCCGTAGAAAGAGTAAAAGTAGAAATACAAAATCCAGAAACAGGGCCTCTTTACTACACATCAACACTTTAGCGTATCGATGCTAAACAAAGATATTAAATGGCGTTCTCTGACAGTAGCCTTCACTCCTTCACCGCATGTTGGCATGCATTCTACAATTTAAAGTGATCATTATTTAAAAAATAACAAATCCTTGTAATTAAAATATTAGTTTCAACTCAACGAGAGCGAAGTGATCTTTCGTGAAATTGAATACAATGCCATTTTGATGGTACATTTTCCTGCTTATTGGACTGTTTAACTAAGTTCCAGTCTCTCAGAGCAGATCTTTGCTTCAGGAGACGGAAAGTAATTATATACTGGATGAGATTTTTACACCCTCGGGGTGTTTTTCTTCTTTTGCGAGCAAATCAGCTGCAGTCATCACAGAAAATGAGCTAAGGTGTGCATTTTAGAAGGTAAACAGGCAGGAGGCGCCGAGGGCTTACGAGGACTTTATTTGGTCCAGTGCACAGAAGTGAGTTTGATAAAGTCAGCCAGTGCCAAAGGGCTTTGAGAAGAGACCTGCCAATCAACCCGAGCAATTACACACACACACACTCACACACACATACGCACACTCTCATACACATGCACAGCAGATCTGTCAACCAACACCTCTCTTTTCCACTGTAAGCCTCGGCTGAGGAATGTGTTATAAAGACTTCGGTGATAAGATGGAAAATTAAATGTGCTTCTGCGGGAACGGAGCCGGTTTTGAGCTGTAATCATGTTATTGGAAGGATTAAATTGGGTTCTTGGACGTTTGAGTTTCCCTCCAATCTGCGGTTATCAAAGTGCTGCGATCGTACACGGTTGTTCTCGTCGCCAAAATAGAAACATTTTCACTGCGAGCTACAGCAGTCTATGTGTTTGTAGGATTCCAGACAAGAACTGGTTGTTTTCCACTGACGTCTGACATTAGTCTCTACGGCTATCTGTTGTCAATGGATGTAATAGTCCAAAAAATTAGTTGTAGTTTGTTCTTCTTAGTTATTACTCATTTAATAACAACATGGTACAAAAACATTTCTTGATTTAACCAAGTTTTCATCACTCTGCTGACTACGTATTGTGCAGTAGCTTCTCTTGAAATATTACCCAAGCGCTAACCCTTATATGTACAACAACGCATCTTAAAGTCACTCACTGCTGATCTTAGCATAACATTACAGTCATTTAAAACAATGGTCTCAATGTCTTCATTTCTAGCTGGATCCTCCAACCAAAGACATTATTTTCTTTGATACACATTATTCATTTACAACCAGAATAATTTTAGCAGCAGCCAAAGCAGCCTGTACTACAGACACAGATGATATTGGGTTCTGGTATTTATAGAGGGAAGAAAGCTCTGTTGATGTGAAATCCAATCCCTGACCTTTTGCCCTGCAAAGCACCCAACTTGTTTACTAGCAGGAGTACTGATGACAGCCGGTGAGCACGGAATCATGCCAGGAGCAGTGGAACGTACCATTTTCTTGTTTACTATTATACAATACAAATGTGAATGTCAACACACACACACGCACACACACACAGACCCTGGCTTTGGAAATGATTATGGAGATGGATGCAGGCTTCCTGGGCCTATAATCCCCTCTCAAATACTTCATCCTCCTCCCTTAGAGACAGAGGTTCACATTTTCTTTGCGAATAAAGTCGTGCATGCACTGCACGTATGCATGTACTGCAGGTATGCACGTGTCTCCGTCTCCGTCTGCAAAACGCGTCCTTGGTTTTGCACATGCCTAACCCTCCACCCCCAGTGAAAATCCCGACTGGCGACCACGTCTTTTCTCTTCATGTGGTGAGGGGCTCTGGTGTATAAAAAGGCACAGGGACTGGGGTTTGGAGCTAACTTCCTCTCCGGCTGTTTGGTTTGATGCTGTGGCCTTGTCCCTGGGTGACCCTCCAGGGAGATACAAGCAGTCACTCCCCCTCACTCTGTGCTCCCCCCACATTACTTTGAGGCCTGTCGGGGCTTAAAACCGAACATTGAGACATTCCTGGAGCCCTCGGGGGCCACACAATGAGCCTCCTAACATTGGGGCCTTGTTAGGCCCCTTTAGCATGTCCCTCTTAAAGAGCCGTTTCTCATCCCACTCTGTTCCTCTTCATTTTTCTCTTTCTTCGGCAGCTCTGAAAGGTGCGTCTGTTTCAGTGTTCTGCCTTTTCCGCCGTGCTTCCCCCTCCGACGCTGGCTCTGAGGTCACGTCGTTGACAGAGACTGGTTGAGTTCAGGGTTCAAAGATCTCAACCGGGTGTCTTATCTACTCCCACCAGACGGTCTTTCATTTTTCACTTCCTGCCTTCGTGCGGGAGTCTCCTTGTATGGGCATTTCCTTCTTTCTTTCTTTCTTTCGTGTCATACCTTTAGATCCAATCTGCTCATTGGTGCCATAAAAAGGCAGGCGGGGGACACACAGTTTAACAAAGGGATTAATAAACTCCCATACAACTCAAGGAAGTGCTGTGATAACTGTTTATGAGCTGCCGGGGTGTGTCGTCCACCTTGATAAAGCGCCATTTAGGGGTAACGAGGTTTGGTCCTAATGTTTGTTTGTCCTGCGCCGTATTTTTCTCTGCCCCATCACGCTCACAGTGATCTCAGCACCAGATAAGTGAGTTATTTCTTCCTGTAGCAGCGCGGCTCCTTCGGATGCTTGTCTCGCTCCCCATTGTTGCCGTTGTGATGAATCACTGGTCCGTGATATTTGACCAGGAGGAGAAGGTCATTAATCAGCTTTACTCAAAGTTCTCTGCTCTGCACTCACAAACTTTGTCCTCCTAGAATTTATTCATTCAGACCAAAGGAAATTCATTGCTGAAATTCAATGTTTTTCATACTGTATCTGACATGGGTGGACATTTTTTCTCCAAAACCCAAAGAGATTTAGTTCCATGTAAGAAAAAAACATGAAAACCAGGAGATATTGAAGTTGAATAACAAATTACTTTTGTTTTGGCATATGGGTCTGAGCTGTGACTCAATGGATAACAATGTTTGTTTTGGTCTGACCTGGTTTCAGGCTCCAATATCACAACATCTACTGGACAAGCTGGGAGGAAAACCACAAGCAAAGGTCATGGTTTTCTGAAGAATAAAATCTAACGATGCCAGTAAACTGTCATGTGTGGGTTACACTGAAAACCAGTACAACAAAAATACCTCCTGGATTCATTCTGTCTGCTGTTGAGTCCACTACCAGACAAATGATTGGCTCTCCGTTTTCATACGAAACAAAGCAAGCTCTGATTGGCTCTCGTCCTCATTGGTTCCTCCTGTTTACATAGAGAAGTCATCACTTATTGGACTTTGTCCATGCAAGGTTCCATTCATCATCATTATTCAGCTCGTAACTTCTACTTATCTTCGTGTAGTTTATATATTAAAAAGTAAGGTCGCTGTCGTCTTAGCTCTTCTTTAACGAACCTGGTCTAATTTGTTTCAATAACGATGTTAGACAACAGCACAAGNCCTGGTCTAATTTGTTTCAATAACGATCCTGTTAGACAACAGCACAATTTGATATCGGTCATGGCTGATGGCTGGACTTTTCAGTTTCTGACCACATGAATGACAATTCTGATTATGAAAACCATTGTGGTTTTTCTTCAACATCAACGTCATCACCAGTCCACAGCGTTGGACACCAGGTGTGGACGTGTTTTCATGTAAAGGTTGATGAGATGATTTGATGACCAAAAAAAAATCACCGCCTCTTTCTCGCCGTTACCACGTGTTTTTGTGCACAAACCCGACCACATTCACATGCAGGAAGTGGTTGTCATCACCCACACGCACAGCCTTCACACAGGCGTCCTACTTTGGGTTCAGATGTTCGCTTCTGACCGAACATTGTTCTTTGTCAAGGTTAATACCAAACAGTTCTGGTCTAATTCCTTTTGGTCCTTAGAGGATTATATCATGATATTTACTTTCCTAAGGCTGTAACTGCCGTACATGAAATGCCCCGTTAATCCCACTGTCAGATTAAGGAGGGTCTGTGATCTGAGAGGATCCTGACGAGTGCTAAAGACACTATGTTCTCCTTTAATGCTCATCGGAGCGGCTGTCTGTTTGGGTTTAGCCACGTTGACGTGTTATGAAGACCTCGCAGGAATCAAGACTTAATTACCCACTTTAATTAGTTGAAGACTTTAATAAGATGGTTGCAGCGTGGCAGAGGGATGGGGGGGGCATCGTGGAGCTGTTATGCAGAGCGAGGAAAATGGCCGATTAGGCTGGCAGGCACTCTTTTGTGCCGTGATTCAGCAAAGTAGAGAAAGGGCAGGTTATTACAGGGCAGAAACACACCCTGCATTTACAAAATATCCCTCTAACCTAACGTGCAAACACCTGATTACACAGTTGTTTTGCTGTAGATCATGGTTTGTGTTTTATTTATTCCCTGAGTCCTTGTATTATCCTGGTTCTTTTTAAAGGGGACTCCACGGTTTTTGCTGACAGATCGAGGGGTAATACCAGCGACAGTGGTCCGGTTTCAGGGGAGAAGATGGATGGATGGATGACATCTTTTTTTAAACCTAGTTTCTGCTGAAAAACACATGCTGCTTTCCTGTCAACAGGTAATTAGCCTGAGGAGGTAGTTATCAATGAGAAGATGTGGGAAAAAAATCCTGCAGGTGAAGCAACCGAACATTCACTGTGTACTCTTTATAAACCAATGAATCTTTCTCTTGTTTTTGTATTTGTGGATGTTTCAACAAACCCCCAGCTGCTGTTTGGTTGGTCTGTGGTGAAGGCTCTTTCCTGTTTGCTCTTCATTCTCAGTCTTTGATTCTCGTGTTTGTCACCTGTGGACATTTTTTTCCCTCAAACAAAAACAAGGCAAGTCTAAAAACTTGGCTATGATGAAGGACACATGATCAGTTTTTCTAATTTATTTTTTTTATGTTTATTCTAGTCTCGTATCTGAATGTGTCATGATTATTTATTTCCCCCCAGAGGCATAGCCATCTGTGGTTTTATCTCAGTTTGGTTCATATAAATGCAAATTGATGCGCACAGCAATTAACTGTGTTAACTATACGTCTGCTGCCAATTATTTCTTCATTATACATTTGACTAAGTGATTATTTTTTTTCTTGTTTTAATTCGGGCTTCGTACCAGCAGTAAACTGTAAACTTTTATTAAAAAAAATTTAGAAAAAAGTGGAATTTATCAAGTTCATGTTGTTTTTAGTGGAAAAATCAAACAAACAAGACGTTCTACATATTAGCAGCTTCTTTGTGACAACCTGTTATTTTAATGCCCAATTCTTTTTTTTTATTAAGTGAATAAGACACTTGGCTAATGGTGGCTACATTTCTGGAGCTGTTCCTAAATCAGCAGAGCCAACGTCTTGGCTTTTATTTCACAATTGTGTGGCTGATCCAGTTACTTCCAGTTTAGTGTGTCTGTTGTTGTTGAAGTTTAACTGCACCATACTGCGGTGTATTTTTAAATCTGGGTGGTACAGTAGTTATTGAAACCAAAACTGTTCTCATATCCTAACGGCAACAATAACATAACACGGTGCTGTGGTTCTAAGGTTGCGTGATCCTGACTGACTGACTGAGTCCAGGACTTAACACTGAGATGCCCATCAGAAAAAGACCTGAGACGCTTGTTGACATTATGACGACACCTCGCAAACCAAAAGATGAAAACTGCCCACCTGCCAAAACCTGAGCCTGCCAGAGCGCTGAGTAAACACAGTGCTGCTGAGAGAGGCGTGAGTCACTGCCTGTAATGTTTTAACAAAGCATCATTCTGCCTCCACGGGGCACGGGTTTAAACCTGATCCCTTTTTTAGTCTTCCACGTCCAACGTGAAGGAATGTAGGAGCCTATCATCTGAGCAGGAAGAAATGTTTGTTTAACGCGCTCTGGCTCTTCATGATGTCATCGCCGTCTTTTGGAGAGAGGAAAAAAAAAAAAAAAAAGTTGCTAACGCCTCCCCGTAAGAGCTAACCTCATCTGTGGTGGTAAATATTTACCCCGCAGCAATTATAGTGGTGCAGAGCCAGGCTCGGAGCAACAGTCCACTGGGTAAACAGAGGGACGGAGATGAGAAATAAATGAGCAGTGTGCATCTGGCAGCGGCTGAGAGGGTCTGCTGACGGCATCAGCGCTGCACAGAGCAGTGACGCGTACCTGCGATGAAGGTCATGGAGGTCTTTGACAGACACCATGCTGCCATCTGCGAGGACCAGGACGGTCCAGACTTTGTCCCCATCCTCATCATCATCATCATCATCATCAATGCCCAGGCTGAACCCACAGGGACAGCAGCTGGGCTGAAGTGACCTTTAGCCAAGTATCACTTTGTTGTTAGTCAGTGAAACGCCAGCTTCCTGCCCATCATCCACCTAGGGAGTGTGTGTGTGTGTGTGGGGGGGGTACTTTTTAAAAATGCAAAACACATTTAGTTTGCAAATGAGTACAAAGTATGTGATAGTCATGAATTAAACTGTCTGGTCTGTGACTGCAGTGCTGTGTCCTTCATCACTATATGACTTTAGGTGGTAAATGAAATGTATCTATATACGTTATTGAAAGGTTTTTTCTTTCTATCGTTTTAGTACAACAGCCAATGGAACTAGTTACAAATAGCTTTTTTTTTAATGCAAGAAAAATGTTTAAATGTAAAATGTAATAAACTAACAATCATTTAGCTAACACATATGCTCTCTTATTTTTAAATATATTGAGCTATAATTTGTTTTTTTCTATAACTTCTTTTCTCCGTTTTATTTTATTACTTTTTATTCCAGTCTGAACCTACATAGAATTGGTCCAAAGCTACCAAAAACCCCAAAGTCTCCCTTCCTGGACCATTCCAAATGTTTCACCCTTGCTAACGTGTCTCAGCTAACACAGCTACACTATATTTGTGTATTATCTATGTCTGTGCGGAGAGTGAAAAGCTATGAGTCTATTTATTCCTGTGCTGGTTTATTCCAGAGTTGGGGGCTGGTCTCTTT
>NC_024324.1:2742477-2776544 GCF_000523025.1 Cynoglossus semilaevis
CAACAATGAACACCTTAAATCACCACGGCCTTGTTCAGATCAGACCAATGAGAACCATATGCACTACTGTTACTCAGACTTCAGCTCAGATGAATGGCATTCCTTTCCATACTAGGCGACCTTCTCTCATTTTCCGTTCCCCACTTTCCCCCGGCCCCCACCACCAAAACTGCTGCTGTGTTTTTTTCTACATAAATCTCTTTTACAAACCAATTCCTCCTCTGCCTCAGAAGTATTAATCCCATTCACACTTGGCTGAGGTTTGAGCTCCTGCTGCTCAAACTCAGATAAATGTGTCTACAGCACATGAGACGGTATTTGGACATTAGCCGGGCTGCACGGCAACTTCACACCGAAGCGGTATTTGGACATTAGCCGGGCTGCACAGCAACTTCACCGAAAGCATTTGCGACGAGCGTCTTATAGATCCCAGGAGACTTTGCTGCCTTTTTTCTGAGTATGGTTCCTATTTTCAAGACCTGATAATGAACCCTGCTCCTTTCATTGTGGTGATAGTGGTGTGTGGGGGCAGAAGGGGGAGGAGGAGGAGGTAATCTGGGTTGAGGGAAGGACATTCCCTGCATTCCTTTGTCTGTCTGACGCAGCAAGGAGGTCTGCAACTCTGCTTTAAAGGGGACGCAAGACAACAGTATGAGGAACGGGGGAGGGAAGCCCTGAGATTAGGGGGTGTGGAGGTACCGATTAGCTTTGACAGGACAGCATTCAGGAAAAGAAATCAGCAGAGGGAAAATAGCGAGTGAGGGGACAAATAGACTTTTTCACATACTTTATACATAACTGTCAGTCAAGATAAGGCAATATAAGTTCCGATAAGTCTGCAGGGTTAGCCAAAAGCCAGACTTTTGGCTAACAAAGAAGGTAAAGCTCAGGTTAGTAGTAGTAGTTTTTGCAATTATAGCAAAAATAGAAACATAGAGTTGAATAATTTGCCATCAAGTTGATATAAAAGGTGAACTGTTTCCTGAGAACTGTATTTTCCAATGGAAAAAAAAAAATCGAAAACAAAATTGAGTGATAGCTGCAAAAAAAAATCTCTCAAAGTACCAGCTTTGGCCCGAGGCCCATAATTTGGATCTGCATGCATAAACTGACAAGTGTGTGTTTGACACCCATTTACTTGGAGGTATAAATTCCACCATTACGTTACTCCTGCCAGTACCACCCTCTAAACTACATTGAAGGTGCATTAAATCAGTACAAAATGGCTGGTTTTTACCACTGTAGTCGTACCACTGACCCTAATGATTGCTTCAGCAGAATCTGTGATTTAAAAACTCACACTTTGGCCAACAATGATGAAACTTCTCCAAAATCACTTTTAATAATAAAAACATATCTTTCAGATGAAGTCAGCACCGGCCAGAAGCACGGGTTTGAAGTTCTCAGAAAGAAGCGCTCCAGTGGCCTTCTTTTACTGCTCAAACATATTACATGTTTTATGTTTTTATTTCATATTTTACTGCTTGGACCGCAGGCTTCATCTGTCTTTTGCCCAGTGGAGCAGTCTGTTGAAATAACGTCCCACCGCAGCCTTTTTTGTCTGCTCAGGATTCACAGCTTTATTTTGAATCCAGTGTTTCAGGTTTCATGTCTCTAAATTGAGACGTTAAAAAGAAAAATAACAGAGCAGTTTTCCACATGAGAGTGAAACGTGCCCATATAGGAGCCAGTTAGCTTCTACAGCCCTGGTCCGCACCAGCCAGCAGACTATATACAACAGGTGGCGATGTTAAACCATAACAAAAATCACAATATTGCCAAATAAATAAATAAATAAATCACTGAAATGTATTCAATAAAGCACTAGAAGCTCAAGTAAATTTCACTTTCTGTTGCCTTTCATACTGATAGCTGTTACCATATTGCTTGTTTTATAATATTTAAATTAGTTACAGAAACATGCAGTTGATTGTACTAGCTAGCGGACACTGCTGTAGTAAAAAACATATAGTGTTTAGGGCTAAAAAGTACCTACTGCTACAAAGGTACGCTAAAGTTAGCATCGCTCGCAAGTTCCCCAAATCATGAGATAAATGACACCCTTTTTTTTCCCAGTCTTCACAGTATATTTCATATTTGTCTTGAAACTAGACCACCCAAATTCTCTGCGGCATTCAAGCGGAATCATTTTTCCCGCAGCGTCATGTTTTCTGTTTATCACTTTGTTTCCTGGGTTCCTTTGCGAATATCCTGAATCAGGGAGGATGTCTCGTCTGTCTCCGAACATATATCTTCTTCTTATTGTTATCACTGACTGTCTCTGTGCCATATGAGAGACGTCTGGGACCAGGATGAGAAACGAGCAGAACATCAGAGGGAAACCACACACAGGCAGCAGCCTGGAGACGTGGCCTGTCTTTGGATGTTCTTGATTGACTCAGCATTTGTCCTGACGGCTGCTGTTGTCCAGGTGTCCTGGTTTGAAGCAGCAGCAGCAGCGCTAACAGTTTGTGTCCTCCTGCTGTGATTGGACAGGTGGTGACCCCGACCAGAGTGGGACAGACCTACACTTACAGTCCAGGCCAACATAACCAGCAGGACCTCTACGATGTCCCACCCAGTAGACCACAGGGGGTAGGTGTCTCATGTCCCACACAGTGTGTACAGTACAACAGCAGGGATTATTATGACATGAACTGCTAATAAGTCCACTTTAAGGAGAGGACAAAAACATACGGCCCGCGGGCCAAAACTGGTCCACTAATGAGTTCAATCCAGCTCAAATAAAAAACATTTTTAAAGCAAAAATATGCACAAATACTTCAACGTTCATGATGTCTGTCTAATTATATTTCATTCAATATGAATATTTTCTAATGTAGTTGTACTTATTTGCATTAAAACAAAAGGGGAAAACATGGAGCTATTGTTATTTATAAGTAATTACGTTATGATTGTACATCTACTAAATTGACCAATCAACAGCGATCTGACTTCTCAGTCAACATGTCAAACAACGACAGCAACTACATCATATAATTATAATGCTAATTACTGCCACTGAGTATTTCTTGAAATACGTGTTAATGGGAACGGGCGATACTGCAGTTCACTTCAATAAATAATGCAGTACTTGTTAAACTGCATTATTTAATGGACACCATTAGAGCTTTTATGCAATACAGGGTACAACCAGCTTTTTCTTTCCCTTGTCGTTGCCATTAGACTGATTCCAATTTGACTTTGTTTACTTCAGGTGTACGATATTCCACCTGGTCAGATGTTCTCTGGTCAGCACGCCGCTGCCAGAAACCAGGGAGTCTACGACGTTCCTCCCTCCCAAATGGACCACAGGACGCAAGGCGTTTACGACATACCGTCATCTTCTCAAGGGGTAAGAGACCGAAGCCCCACACCACAATGAGAGGGCACATCACTCACTCACTCACTCACTCCTTTCGTCAATATCAAGTAAAGACAAACTGGGAAAGCAGTGGGCACTGCTCATGTCCGGAAAAATGTTATTTTAGGTTTATCGATTACAGTTCCTAGTATTTCTCCTAATTGTCTGTAATAAATGAATAATACGTCAAATGTCAGATTTATGACATTCCTGTGGCGGCAGCAAATGAAAGCTTTGCCTGCCAGTGGAGTTTAACCGAGATTCCATGAGAAAGTGTTCTGTCTGAACTCTCCAGCAGGGATTAAAACGTCAAGGACATAACTCTTTTTCTTTCCAGGCCCTCTAAGATTTCAGCAGACCCAAAACCAGGCAGAGCGCCACCAGTTTGTTTGTAATAACCTGAAATATGCCGGGACCTGTTATTTGCGTCCTTCTTAATTACAGTCTGGTCTGGCCTGTCCTAGCTGTAAATACTGCATTTTAAAGGCTGATGGAAATCACTTTCAGGCCACTGGTTAATTCACCTTACTCCACCGAGTGTCGTCATTACTGTGTGATGTACATCAGGTATCGCTTTCTGCTTCTTCAAGCCAGTGACAGGTCTTTGGCCGTCACAATTTGAGAAAAAAAACGAACAGTTTACATGAAATTCCAGATTCCTTAAAAATATTTTGAGTATTTTTTCCACTGTGGCTGAGAATCCTTTAAGCTCAAGTAAACAAATCAGTGGAAAAGAACCTTAGTTCAGACGAAGCAGGCAGACATTTTATTTCCTAATGTTTCACGACACAATAAGGCTGCCATTGAACTGTTGACAACTCCAACACTTTAACGACCGAGTTGTTAACAACCTGGATCTGGAAGTTTTAGTCGTCCTAACGACTGTTGTTGTAAGTTTTGAGTACAGCAGGTACAGACGGCAACTCACAGATGTTAAAATGCTGTGTTTTAGCAATAAATATGTTCTGCTCCTGCCTTTAAGTGATGCTACTTAGATGTTTTTGTATGCTGTGTATCACATAAAGGTTGTCTGAGGCTAACCTCCGATTTTACTGATTAACCCCGCTGTATTTTCTTTAATCAAGCTGCGCTGACTCAAAGATTTTTAAAGTTGAATTTGAACAGTCCAAGAGAGGGCAGAACGTGTTTGTGCGTTTGTGGGGCTGCGTTGGACGACAGAACCAAACACAGAATGTTTGAGGTTTTAATTATAGTGTCTGCAAAATCCAGAAAAATCTCTTGACTGCTGCACTGCTGCACACACGCTATTATGTATGAACCCACATTCATACTGCTTTAACCAGTCCAAGGACTTTGCTAAAGTGTATGAACGGTTCCTTTTTTACGCTGAGCTCTGGTTCCCCTGTGGAAGATTTCTTGGCATTTTCTGGAGCTGATTTCAATTTATACAGTAGCAAAAATAAACCTAGATCTGAGGAGACACTATGACAGCACAGCAACATGTTCTCATACCAACTAATTCAGTCCAAAGCCAGGTTAAAAGTGAAACTAATCTGTATTTAAAAGTTTAACCATAGGAAAGTACAGCTGGAAACTCTCTGGATAAAAACAGAAAATGCTGCGCTCTAAATAAGCGCTCTAATATTACTGCTATAATTGATGCTGCGTGTTGTTATGTCACCAATGAACACTTATGTAACAGCACTTTACCTTGGTACTGTTGACAAAACAGCAACCGAGTCGACAAGGTAAACCATGTGGGCCACATGCAGCTTGGATTTGCCCTTCATGTAGTCTGAGAATAAACCTCATTTCTGTCCCCATCTGCAGGTCTACTCAGTGCCTCCCTGCAGGACCAACCCTGCTCTCCAGGAGGGGAACTATGACTTCCCCCAGCCCCTCAAACACAAGCAGGAGGGCATCTACGACGTACCACCGCCTGTACTCACCAAGTCAGCACAGAGCCCCCAGTCGCCTTACGACTTCCTCCCCAGTGCAGAGCCTAATGCCCATCACCAACAAACAAATACCAACACCAATGAAGGCATTTACGACGTGCCCCCGCCGGCCCTTCTTTCAGGGGCGGCATCTCAGAGAGACATTTACGACATACCGCGCTGCAAGCAGCCGCTTCTCCACAAAAACTCACTAGCGGACAGAGACGGGAGCAAGGGCATCTACGACATCCCTGCTCAGGACGCCCGAGCGGTAGGCGACGTGACAGACGGAGTGAATCGCCTCTCGATCTCCAGCACCGGCAGCACACGCAGCAGCATGTCCACCTCCTCGTCCTCCACGGGCTCCAGCTCAGAGGGCCGCCTGGCTCTGGACGTGGACGCTGCTGTCCAGAGGTTGTACCGCCTGCAGCAGGCTGTGGAGGCCTCCGTGTGGTCTGTGCAGTCAATGGCATCTTCCCCTCAGTGGAGGACTTTTCCCTTCATGGAGCGCCATGCCAATGACGTCCACACCGGTCTGGACAGGGTCCGAGCTGCTCTCGGAGACTTTATTGTGTTTGGTCGAGGGGCCACGGTTAACGCCACCTCTCTGTCGGACTGCAGCGTGCACAGCAAACTCAGACGGCAGCTAGGACGCCTGGAGGACTCGCAGCAGATCCTCCTGCAAATCTACCAGATCCTGGAGAACAGCGGCTGGTCTCTGAACACACTGGCGTCGTCTGGGAAGCACCACAACAAGAGCGACGACCTGGATCGCTTCATTATGGTTTCCAGGACCGTCCCAGACGACACCAAGCAGCTGGGCTCTACGATAAGCGCCAACGCCGAGCTGCTGTTCCGGCCCTCACACATGGACGGGTCCTTCTCTAATAGCAGCACTCCTGATGAGAACATGCTCCACCCGCTCACCTCCCCATCGTCAGACAACGACAACTACAGCGAGCCCACCAAGCCGTTCCCTGTGCCGTCCAACCAGGACAAAGACAACTTGAACAACAGTGAAAAGTGCGTGAAAAGCTGGATGGAAGATTACGACTACGTCCACCTGCAGGTAAAGGCCTAACAACTGTACTGGAAACTGTGAAAGAGGTTGATTTTAAATTCACAACCATGGAGTTAAACTATTAACTCTCTGGAAACTGTGAAAGAGGTTGATTTTATATTCACAACCATGCAGTTAAACTATTAACTCTATTAACTTTATTTTATTGAATGTTGAAAGTCTCTGGTTTAAAAAACAAATGTATACGAAGTAGGACATCGCAACGAGCCTCCAGTAAAAGTATATACGAAGTAGAACATCGCAACGAGCCGCCAGTAAAATTACTGACCATACTGAAGATACAAGTCATTTATTAGATATTGTTACCATTTTTAACTGTTGTGACTTCCTTTCCTGTCTCTGCCTTTAAACCACAGTAATATCTACATGATCACTGGTCCTTCTTATGTCAATATTTTTTAAGACTCATGAGCAACTCAGTTGCAAATATTGTTTATTACTATGTAAAAAAAAAAGTGAGTTATAAGGTTAAGAAATTCTTATTTACGGTCAAAAGTGAGTTATAAGGTTAAGAAATTCAACCAGTTCTTATTTACGGTTTCTGGGTTTGGCAGCATTTCCAAACGACACACATTTCCAGTCACACTTTCTTGGGCCTTAATAAAATAATATTTTATCAGTGCAATTGGCCTGTTTTAAATTTGAAGGTTTATCCTCGCTCTGTAATTAACGTTAGAGTGGAGAGGTTCTGCCTGGTCCAGCCACAGTTCACTGGGATTTCACGGATCATTACAACTCACGACTTATCATCACGCCCTGTGTTATCTGATGAGTCACACAGAGCGTATCAAAGGTCGAGCCCGAGCCGGTGTGAGTAATATATATTTTTCTCCCTGCTTTGTTTTTTTCCCTGTAGGGCAAAGAGGACTTTGAACGTCAGCAGAAGGAACTGTTGGAGAAAGAAAACATCATCAAGCAGAGTCCAGCCCAGCTGGGACAGGAACAAGTGAGGCTCTCTCGCTCTCTCTCTCTCTCATGTCTTTCTACTGTACCATTTTTCATCATAGGTCAGTCTTGTTAATCTGTTAAATTACCGTGTAATCAGGGACTAGACGCTGCTCAACCCTGAAATCTCACGGAAGCGAAGACTTAGACAAAAACCTAAACGACTCCTCCGACCACAGCCTCCTGGTAGTCTTTCCCATTGAAGAAAGATTCTGATATTAAATACTCTACAAACACATGTTCTCAATCAGCTTCTTACTACGAGGACTGCGGTGATGCACACACACAGACGCTGCCAAATTGATCGTTGGGCCGTTCCAGAAAGATATTTCCTCTGAATTACGTTTAATACGCCACCAATTTAGGATCCACCGACATATTAATCAAAGCCAATGACAGAAGTTGGGCTGAAGTTGGAAAGTCAAACTTTCAACTGATAAAAAAGGATCTAGAGGAGTAGTTTCTTGAGTACTGGTGACATAATTTATAGATGCTTTCTTTGTTTGTTTGTTTTGTTTTAAAATGGCACGAACGTATGAAAAACCGTCACTACAAAGTTTGTACAAATTATTATAACCTTTAAACCACAAATTGTTTCAATACATACCACCAAAAATCAACTATAAACAACAGAAAACTCAGATGTCCAGACAGATATTTGAGTAAATGGAAGCAGCAAATATTTGGCATGAAAAAAGCCAGAACTGATTCACGTTGAAGTTTATGTAAAAAAAAAACAAAAAACATTTTTATAGTTTTTGTGACCAAATATTTGAGTGCTGGCTTTACCTCATGAACACATTCTCAGTCCTTCTACACTGTGTTTAGTCTATGAAACTTCCCTGTGAATTCAAAACACAGTCTGGGAGTCATTTAAATGAAATGCAAAACAACTTCTGTTTCACCCGCAGAAGAAAGTCTTAGTATTCTTTTGGAACCAGCAAATATTCGTCATGAGTGATTCTGTGCTGCAGAAGTATTTTTTATTATATTTTTTCCTTAACGTCTGACGACTAAAAAAATTACCTGCACTGCGTTAGTCCTGCAGCCAATAGGCTACATATATATTTATAGCTATATAAGAAAATAATCTAAGTCCTGTTGTTCTTCACAGATCAATCAGTTCAAGAAGCTGGAGCAGGAAGTGATCAAACCCGTGGAGAACGACATTACGCAGTGGACGCCCCACCAACATCTCCCTGGGACCTCGGACTCCACCTCCGCCCCGTCCCCCTCTGCTCAGGTTTGCGCCCGTGACCGCCAGCTTCTGAGCTTCTACTCAGAGCAGTGCGAGCAGCACTTTGACACGCTCCTCAGCGCCGTTGACGCCTTCTTCGGCTGCGTAAGCACCGGGCAACCGCCTCGCATCTTTGTGGCGCACAGCAAGTTCGTCATCCTCAGCGCCCACAAACTGGTCTTCATCGGCGACACCCTGTCCAGGCAGGCGTCCACTCCAGACGTGGCCAACAGGGTGATGAACTCCAGCAACGTTCTGTGCGACATGTTGAAGACTGTGGTGGCGGCCACCAAAACGGCCGCCCTGAACTACCCCAACACGGCCGCCATCCAGGAAATGGTGGACAGAGTCACCGAACTCTCACACCACTCGCAGCAGTTCAAGGAGCAGCTGCTGCACATGGCCAGTTCATGATTTTCAATCTGACCACAGACTCTATATGTAAATGAATCCAACACAAATAAATATATACAGCATATAAATATATATATATATAAATATCGCTCTCCATCTTTGCGTCCGTTTCTGATCTTGTAAATAGTCCGTTCTGTAAATATTTGCTCTATTTTTGGTGTAGATTGTTTTATATACTGAATATAATGTATGTAGATGACGTGTCGCTGTCTCTGTAGGATCCGTGGTAATTTCCATAACATTCCCGTTGTTTATCATGAAGCACCTTAAGAGACGTCTTCATTTTTTTGGCCTGTAAACCGTGGTTGACGTGTGTTTCTGCTGGTTGTTACGTTGAAGTCGTGTAAGGTACCCTAATGTCCGTGTGTGGAGAACTTCCACAAAGTAAAAGATGTTCCTAACCACACAAGTGTTTTTTTGTTTCTTTCATTTTTTTCTACTACAAACACACGTAACCATATTGGCCCAGCCTCACACACCAAATTTCATATGGAAAATCTGCAATTTTAGCCCAACAAATGTGCCACCTGCTGGTCCACTGAAGCCGTGCATGACCTTGTGACACAAGTCTGCATTAAACAAACTTGTGTGACGTTTAAATTGATGTTTAAATTTACTGATGGAAGAAGCAGTAGAAAATCAACGTTCTATGAACGTTAGTGCAGGGAATTCACAACTTGACACAAACATCAGTTTCTTCTTTCAAACTTTTCCTGAGCACCAGACTACGCCTCCTTCTAACCTCCCCAAAACCACAAAACGAGACCACCGATTTAAAGTAATAACTGCCGTTCATACAGTTACAACAGAAGTCCAACTGCCAAATGTTAACAGTAAAACAATAACCAACCAATTTGTCTCATATAAAAAAAATAAATGCCTGAAAAAATACACTTTTTCTCCTAAACACCATCTCAACTCACCACAGTCTTGTTTTTTAGGAAATGATGAAGAAATTATAAAGTGTTTGGCACCAATTTACGTTTTGCATAACAGACAAGAGAGTGATTTTGGTTTTGGTGCTGTCTCCTGTAATTGATATTAAGACGGCCCACCCGGTTGTAATTGCAGTGTATTGTTTCAGTGGCGCCCCCTTTTAGAACGAGACCATCCATGTGTATTCTGAGCTGAAGGCATTTGGACTATTGTCAAAGAAAAATCATCAAATTTAAAACACTCTTGAGCTTTTTGTGAACTAAACTAAAAGATTGATTCTGTTCTGAATACTGAGTTTCACACCAAGGAAATCAACTGATCCAAACAGAAAAAAGAGGTAACAACAAAATTTGACCAAACGCAATTAGGTTAACTGGTGAATTTTCAGTGACAAATACAAGAACCATTTCTCAAATGACCACAGACTGGGCCACTCTGAGGCTGTGTCTGTGCCACATGTGGCCCTCAGGCCACTATTTGAATGGGCAGAATCTAAAACATCCACATCCTCTTAAGCATCCACAGAACATGGTTGATTTCCAGGCATATCTAATCAGACGTGATGTAGCTTGTTGTCCAATCAGAGGCTCAGTAACATTGTTTGGCCAAACAGTTTCTCACTTTACTGCAGAACATGAGATATGACACAGGGAGGAACAATGGGGGGGGGGGGCAAGTAAAGGACGAGGAGCTGCAGCAGAAGTTCCCTGGACCGTGAGAAATGTTTTTTTTCAGAGCGAATCCTATCAGCTGCAACACATTCTCTCTGCTGTGGAGTGGACTGAATGGACGACAACGAACTGAATGAGTGTGCATGGTGTGCAGCAGGAAAACAAATGGCCTTTGTTTCTCCTTCCTTCATCTCCACCTGCAGCTCTGTCCTCTCTCTCTCTCCCTCTCTCTCCCTCATTGGATTCAGAATGAAAAATGGATCCTGCTTCTAAAAGACACTGCTCCACAGACAGATAAATGAGAATGTGAGGGGAAGACACGTCCAGGGGAGCTGTGGGACGTCCACCAATCCCCCCTCCATCCCTCAGCAAGTCCTCTCTCTATCCCTCTCTCTCTCTCTCTCTCTCTCTCACACACACACACACACACTTTACAAGTGTTTTTATTATTCACACTGCATTCCTCCCCCGGTGCTCTCTCCGGGGAGATAAGGCAGAGAGGAATCTGCGATTGGAAAGACTTTTCTACAGAGTTCCCATTTTGTCAGAGGGACACGGTAAATCAGGAGACGTCACGTCCAGCTCAGAGAACTGTCTCTCGGTTCGTCTTCTCAACAAAAGGCACCGAGGGGACAGAAACAGAGACACAACAGTTGAAGGGGAAAACTGCGCCAAAATATTCTCACATATTAAATATACTAGATTTGACTCATTCATTGTCTGACTTACAGTTATTTAGTTTCCCCGCCTTTTTGAGTCATGATGTATTTACATTTTTCCACAAAAGGACTGAAAATTTGTTCTGCCTTAAATAAACTAAAAAAGCATTTCATGAAACTAAAACTTTTTTCAAGATGTGAAGCTTACCAAAAATATTCTGTTTCTGTGACTCAAAACTGCCCTTTTAACAACACTCCCTGGTCCTTTTTGGACTAAAGGAGCAGTTTTGCATCCTTTGAGTTGCATTACTGCCCCCTACTGAGTGATCTGAGCTTTACTGCATAGTATTAAATAAAAAAAAAAAAACTAAAATATGGTGAAAAAAAAGTAGTTCAATCAATAAATGATCTCTCTCCTGGGCACATGGAACTAAAATATGGTGACTGAGTACTGCAGAGTACTGCACACAATATCTGCCAATTATTTTTGATCTTTTCTGCCACAAGTGGAATCAGACCAAACATCTCACCCATGATGACAGTCTGTGTTTAACACCACAAAAATCACCCATGATGACAGTCTGTGTTTAACGCCACAAAAAAACGTCATCACAAGGTGCTGCTGAGACGAGAGAAAGAGGGAGAGAGATTGAAAAAGAAAGGGAAAGGAGCTGAAGCTGCACCGTGGTGACGTAGCGAGGGGTCCAGACCAGACCAGACCAGACCAGAGAGCTGCTAACAGGTATGTTGGACCGCTGAAGGTGAAAATTTGCAGTGACGTGCAAAAGCTCCCAATCAAAACATCAGCTGCTCAAAGGCTCGTTCAAAGAACATCAAAATTGTTCAATATCTGCCTGCACCAAAGGCTCTGTGCATAAATATACAAACACACACATACACATATACTATATATATATGCATCTATATGTAGAGGAAAGAGAGAGCTGAGCTGCAGAGTCCACGCCATTTCCTTGGTCTACCACAAGAATTTCCTGTAAGGTATTTGCAGCCTCTGAAGTCACAGCGTGGCAGCTCAGCAGGGCCTCCTGCTCTGCTCTGAAGAAACAGGGGCCCTGCAGCTGCAGGCAGACACGCTGCCAGATCTGAGAGAGGAGGTGGCATCCTCAGGTTTTCAACACACAAACTGCCAGCAAAAGGTCTGTGGGCAAGGGACAAAGTGCTTTCCTATTTCTGCACATTGAGACTTTTGAGTCCCACCACCAGCTAAACGTGTGACAAAGTGCTTTCCTATTTCTGCACATTCAGACTTTTGAGTCCCACCACATTCATAACAACACAGATGTAGGTCTTATCTGCACGTAATGACAGCTGATATAGGGTTACTGAGGTTGGTAGAATCCAGTAAAAACTGGTCAGAACTGGGCACAAAGGTCAAAGGATCAAAAAGGTTTAGGTGCCTGAAACACTCAACGCCTGGTTTTTACTTGTGCATCTGCATATTTAGTCCATAAAAGAAACAGAGAGAAGAAGACAAAAACAGGCACCAGGAATATGGTTGGTTTTGCAAAATATCGCCATGATTTGACTTCCGTTTAAATGTCCCGCCCAATTTGACGAAAATAGGTTTTCGTTTTTTTTAAATGACGACATAGCACTGTTGACACAGACGTATCTGCAGGAGCATAAATGAAGCTTTCGGTGGATGAAAGGGTAAAAAGTTACTCCTTACAACTCCAGTTATAACTCAAGGAAGAGCGAGTCTGTTTTATTGATGGCATAATTTAACATTAAAATCTCTTTCTGTCCCTTTGAAGTCAGAACAGCTGCTGCAGCCTCATTAACTCAGCTCTAATTAAACCACACGGGCGAAATAAAGTTCATTAGAAGACGTTTAAATGGGAAAAAAAGAAGTTCATTTCGACAGACCTGAATCCCATTAACGATCAAAGACAAACACATGAAGTACTTTGTTTTTTTGGTAAAGTCACAGATTTAACACAAACTGTTACACACATTCACAAATCTTCTCAACAGTTGGTGTAAGTGTTGAAGGACTGGGGAGGTTTTACTAGTTGTTCTGCATTTAAAAAGTACTTATTAAACCAAGGGAGAGTGGTTGCGATTTATGTTGCGTTACTGCTATTAAAAACGCAGGAAAGATTTGAAGGGTTTACTTAAAGTTAGAACAACAACTACTTCGTTTCATAACCTGAAGTTTTGTCGTTAGTTTAAATTTTTGAATTAGTAACCCAAACGTGTTTCTCCGTTATTTTTTTTCTCACACAAATAGCCAATATTCAGTCATTCAACCAACTTGTAATGCTACTTACCGCTGAGGAATTTCTTCTGTTGGTTCAATGCTGCCATCTTGTGTTCGAACTGTAATGTAGCACTGGGAACTGAAGCTTATCTTCTTTTTTCCACGATATACAAAGTTCGGCTCTCCTCTTGGGCCTTAAGTGGCGTCCTGTCTGAACAAACCCGCATCTTAATAACTTCATCATGGCCATAAATATTATCAATATTATGCAGAAATTCACCATAACGAGTCGTTATATCCTAGCAACAAATTAACGAAGCAATTAAGCTACAGGTATGACAATGTACATAACAAACGTCAACAACATACTACAATATTATTACAAAGACAAAAAACATTTTACTCACCGACACTCCTGGTTATTTGTACACCAAATCCATCCTCCTGGCTCTCCTTAAGAAGACTTTAATGAATCTGTTGTACAAATTATCCGTTGCCGTTCCAACGTCAAGTCCATCTCCAGCTATGCTAATGAGCTAATGCCGAAAGTCCTGTTTGTCCAGCCGTATACATGCATGAGAGTTTAACCAGCTTTAGGTCGAGAATGTTCGCTCGACAGTGAAGCAGTGGACGAAAAGAAAACTTGATTTTCGACACTTTAACCATTGAATTAAATCACTTAAATCGCCAACATAACTGAAGGCCTGTTAGCGGGCCTCAGTGACGCCGAATCAAAATCTGATTGGTTAAGGAAACAATCTGTCTGCCATTCGGTTTAGGCTCGTATGGCCCAATAGCCCTTAGGGCAGATTTCTTTCCCCGTAGCAACACATGAGGCTGAAATATGATTGGAGAAAACCCTTCTCAAAAAATATAAATTAATGAAAGCCGCGAAACCAAGAGAACATTTATTAAGTGATTTAACCAGACTACTCTACCTTGTTTTATAACTATTTGTGATAAATATATTGAAAAATAAGTCACTAATTCTGATAGTTTAGAGTAGCAGAAAATACTTTGCTGTTAGGCAACTGACTTATTTATTTTTGTTTTTTTCTATAAAGATAATTTAATGTAATTTTTTTATTTACTTGTATACCTTTTGTGGTTGTCTTTGTTGGTTCTTGATGAGTTGTTTTTCATTTTCACATTTCTTTTTCAATTTTTCTCACCTATTTAAATAACTGTTTGATGAAATAGAAATAATTGAAATATACATTAAAAAACACTCCTCCTCCATCCTGCAATACCATACTTCATGCACTTAAAAATGCAAATAACACAATGGTTTTGCATTTATGGCATTATTTATTTGAAGCTATAGCTCCATTTTAGGACCCAAAAAAGTCAGTGAATAAAAAAAAAGGTGCAGTGGATACACAACTTGTCTCCATAGGGAATATTTAACCCCCAGCTCCTGGTTAGCTCAAATTCACCCTCTAACGTCAATCAGGAAGTTACAGGAGGCCATGTAACAAACAGTGGATGTGATGTATGATGTATGATGACGATGACAGGCACTGGTGCAGACAGCAGGACAGAGACGCCCGGGCAATACATTTTTTCCACGATATACAAAGTTCGGCTCTCCTCTTGGGCCTTAAGTGGCGTCCTGTCTGAACAAACCCGCATCTTAATAACTTCATCATGGCCATAAATATTATCAATATTATGCAGAAATTCACCATAACGAGTCGTTATATCCTAGCAACAAATTAACGAAGCAATTAAGCTACAGGTATGACAATGTACATAACAAACGTCAACAACATACTACAATATTATTACAAAGACAAAAAACATTTTACTCACCGACACTCCTGGTTATTTGTACACCAAATCCATCCTCCTGGCTCTCCTTAAGAAGACTTTAATGAATCTGTTGTACAAATTATCCGTTGCCGTTCCAACGTCAAGTCCATCTCCAGCTATGCTAATGAGCTAATGCCGAAAGTCCTGTTTGTCCAGCCGTATACATGCATGAGAGTTTAACCAGCTTTAGGTCGAGAATGTTCGCTCGACAGTGAAGCAGTGGACGAAAAGAAAACTTGATTTTCGACACTTTAACCATTGAATTAAATCACTTAAATCGCCAACATAACTGAAGGCCTGTTAGCGGGCCTCAGTGACGCCGAATCAAAATCTGATTGGTTAAGGAAACAATCTGGCTGCCATTCGGTTTAGGCTCGTATGGCCCAATAGCCCTTAGGGCAGATTTCTTTCCCCGTAGCAACACATGAGGCTGAAATATGATTGGAGAAAACCCTTCTCAAAAAATATAAATTAATGAAAACCGCGAAACCAAGAGAACATTTATTAAGTGATTTAACCAGACTACTCTACCTTGTTTTATAACTATTTGTGATAAATATATTGAAAAATAAGTCACTAATTCTGATAGTTTAGAGTAGCAGAAAATACTTTGCTGTTAGGCAATTGACTTTTTTATTTATTTTTGTTTCTATAAAGATAATTTAATGTAATTTTTTATTTACTTTTATACTTTTTGTGGTTGTCTTTGTTGGTTCTTGATGAGATGTTTTTCATTTTCACATTTCTTTTTCAATTTTTCTCACTTATTTAAATAACTGTTTGATGAAATAGAAATAATTGAAATATACATTAAAAAACACTCCTCCTCCATCCTGCAATACCATACTTCATGCACTTAAAAATGCAAATAACACAATGGTTTTGCATTTATGGCATTATTTATTTGAAGCTATAGCTCCATTTTAGGACCCAAAAAAGTCAGTGAATAAAAAAAAAGGTGCAGTGGATACACAACTTGTCTCCATAGAGAATATTTAACCCCCAGCTCCTGGTTAGCTTAAATTCACCCTCTAACGTCAATCAGGAAGTTACAGGTGGCCATGTAATAAACAGTGGATGTGATGTATGATGTATGATGACGATGACAGGCACTGGTGCAGACAGCAGGACAGAGACGCCCGGGCAACACAGACCAGAAGGTTCAGCTTCTCAACCAGGTCCAGGAGCTGTTCCTCAACAGAATCTGTCGACACACCTAAAAACGTTCATCTGACTCTTCAAGTAAAATGAATACTATTTAAAATAATAAAAACATGTGTATGAGCTCTGCCGTTTGTGTCAGACTATTATTTCTGGACAGTTATCTCCTCACAAATCCAGTGAACCATGAGAGGAACAAGACAACGACAGCCTGGACGTTCCCTCACCGTCAAGTCTTCCAAGAAAGAGAGGTCACACTTTCTATTTGTTCCTGTTGAAATGCCACAGACAAGCCCAGGAGTCTGAAGGAAATACATAATGACATGTATGGAGGAGGACAGATGTGTGAGGGAGAAGCTTCCTGAACTCCATAAAGATGTTAGACTGAAACAGGTTATTAAAACTAAATAATCCACAGAAACGTGCAACAGTCAATGGCTTTTCCCTTTAAAAACCCAGCAGCTCGGCCCGGTCTGTTTGAAGTGTCCTGGTGAGGAGAGAGGAGGTCAAATACTGAATGTGGACATGGTCCAAGTGTGATGTAGTGTCAAGTCAGTGGTGAAAACGTGTGATGTTTGTTGTCAGAGTGAGACATCTTCACGATCTAGGAGGACGTTTCTGAAAAGGCCACCCTTTGGCGCGCAGTCCTGGGGCGATTTCGAGTGGTGGCGCTGGCTGAGTGTTCGCTCTTGGGTTCAGCTGGTTGGGTTTCAGCCTGCGGGGTGCTGGCGTCCCCTACCAGTTCTCGCAGGAACTTGAACTTGGACAAGAAGAGCTGCCAGACCACATACCAACCTGTGGACACACAGATGAAAAGAATTTGACGGTGGACTCATGAGCGTACATGAAGCCAATGTTCAAACACAAATTAAATGCATAAAGGGCGCAAGAAACAGATTCTATTTCAATTATAGACTCAGTTTTAGGATGCAGGACTATTGCACCAAAACTAGTAAGTTGATGGAAAGTGCAAAAGACACGTGTAGCACGCAAATTCAAAACATGGCATCCTTATTGACAGCCACCTTCAGGCGTGTCAAGGAGTGGAGATCATGAATAAAACAATGTGTCATTTTTTTCTGTTGCAAATCCTGCTTTACTTGTAGTATAAAGCACTCGGTTTACACTCAAGTTGAAGACACAGACAGAAGACAGAAGAGACTCGTCAAGTGTGACCTCAGCGCCCGGAGATCATATCAGTGACAGTTGGTATTGGGAGGATCCAGAGGTCACAGAGGTGAAGGACTTGATTATGATCTTGTGCTCAGTCCAGGTTATAAAAAGAAACTCCTGACTGAAAACGTGTGGACACTTTATACCCTGACCTGGTTACCACCGGCTAAATCCAGACTACAGGTTCTTCACTCATCTACTGTGCCCTCTGAGGTTGACACTGTCTGCATCAGTATATTGCAGCCATTTTAACACACACAGAGTCAGTCACAAACCTTTTGAGATTACAGAACATTTGTGCAACTCCTATATATATCCGCCCCGTATGGCCTGTCTCCTCTGACATGTGTTTTGTGTTGACTTTAGTCCACGCTACAACTGTGTTTGACAGCCGTGAATGTTTGGACTGAAGACAAAACCGTTTGCTATGACTCCATGTGTCACATAAACTCACCAAACATCATGAAGAGCAGCGCACACACCAGTGTGGCCACAATGACCAGCAGCGTGAGCCCGACACTCTGCCACATGTTTACGGCAGCAGCAGCAGCTTCATAGAAGACGGAGGGACGGCGGCGACTATACACTGCTCGGCAGCAGAAAAAAATAAAAACAACAACAACAAATGAACAACCTATTCAACTGTCAGTTAGACTAACATAAATAAACACAATTACTCACAGCAGTGTCAGTTAGCATGTGGCTAAGCTAACAGCTGACCTCAGTAGTTCAAAGTATCCTCGAGCCCAGCGAGGACTGAGACCTGAGCTACCGCTATAGCCTGTTAGCAGCAGACTTGTAAACAACTCTCCTTGGAAACTACATCGCTGTAGTTTATTTCGGCTAGTCGGTTGGTTGGGCTCGTTGGCGAATTCTCACTTTTCTCTGACAGAGCCAACTGCTCAGCGCCGGGATAACTGGACAACAAAAACATGCGTCATCAAACTTCATACGACACTGCGGCTGCGCGCGGTGTTTGATGCATTCTGGGGAGTGTAGGTATAACCATCTGTTTGCAATCACGGTATTTCCCCACTAGAAGGAGCCATTGTCCAACCAGCACCGTTGCTGTCAGGAAATAAACTACCTGATCGAGGAGTACTGCATATTACTGCAGTTTTATGGTGGTGGAGTAGAATAGCACGTGTTTCAGACTACAAATATATTCTATTTCTATTTATTTATTTTAATTTTTAACCACGTCATTGATTAGTTTGTTGATAGATAAAGATAAAGACCAGATGTGAACTTTCGTTCTTTCTGGTTGTGCACCATGAGTAACATGCAAAAATGTTACTCTGTGTGGCCGAAATGACGAAGAAAGGTCGCTCTGATAACGAGATAGAAGTGGTTAATGCTGATGAGACTACTGTGACACCTACACCTTAGTGGTTGGAGAAAGTAGGTCATGGCTAATGTCTGAGCTGCTGCACACTCTTCATGGAAACAAAATGCTGGGGCAGTGCGATCAGGGGGCCAGATTAGTCTACGACAGGATGTGTCGGAAAACGCAAACTCCGGCTGACGCCACCTGTCACACGATCATCGCCTCTGACGAAAAACTAAAAGAAAAAAAGAAAAGAAAAAAGAACATAACAAGAATATTCCCATTTCTTGGCTTGTGGCCACTTGTTCGTCCTCTTTTGGCAGCCATCCTGTGATTTGCATATAAGGTGAAGAGTGATTGAGTCATTCTTTACAGTCGCATTTTAAACATGTGTGAGTTGAGGGGGGGGGGGGGGGGGGGAAACAGCCCAGGTATGTGACTCCAGCCTTACAGACACTTCTGTTTATTCAGAAAACTGCTCTAGAAGAATGTTATACTTTGTTTGGTATACACACACACACACACACACAGAGAGAGAGAGAGAAAAAATGACAAAATATACAGTACATGTTTACTTGACCCCAGAAGGTTCAAATATTGTGTGAAAATTGTATTTGTACGTGACATATACCCATCAAACTGCAGTAGTGTTGTGGTTAGCAGTAGTGCTAACCACAATGAGGTGAAAGCTTCCGTATTAGTTATTTACTTGTCAAATAAAGATGAGATTATAGTGGCTAAAAGTTCAAAGACAAACACCCTTAAGTTAGCAGCGGGTTAGCTAAAATGCCTCTGCTAACTAAATTAGAAGCTATTTAACTCCATTAGACACAAATAAATATTTTTCCCCAGTGTAGTTACTGAAAGTTGTGTGCTAGCAATTGCGTACAATTAGCATGCTAGCCATAGCAACCGGGAGCGTTTAATGCCCGTGAGGACAAAGGACAATTAATGAAATTGCTTTGAAAATGAAACATTTGACCAAACGACTTTAATGAGTACCTGTACGCACACACACATACAGAGAGAGAGAAAAAAATGACAAAATATACAGTACATGTTTACTTGACCCCAGAAGGTTCAAATATTGTGTGAAAATTGTATTTGTACGTGACATATACCCATCAAACTGCAGTAGTGTTGTGGTTAGCAGTAGTGCTAACCACAATGAGGTGAAAGCTTCCGTATTAGTTATTTACTTGTCAAATAAAGATGAGATTATAGTGGCTAAAAGTTCAAAGACAAACACCCTTAAGTTAGCAGCGGGTTAGCTAAAATGCCTCTGCTAACTAAATTAGAAGCTATTTAACTCTATTAGACACAAATAAATATTTTTCCCCAGTGCTAGCAATTGCGTGCAATTAGCATGCTAGCCATAGCAATGGGGAGCGTTTAATGCCCATGAGGACAAAGAACAATTAATGAAATTGCTTTGAAAATGAAACATTTGACCAAACGACTTTAATGAGTACCTGAACGCAGGAAGAGACCTTTTTCACACACTGCTGAACATTTCCTTCTCTTCCATCCACCCGGGTTTGTGTCTGTTATTTGCATAGAAGTCAAGTGTGTACATAAGGAACCTATAGAGTACATTAAAATAGCAATGCATTTTTAATTTTTGTTCAGGGAAATGCAAAGTGGAGAAAACCGTTCTTCTTTCTTTTGTTGATCTCTCTCACTGACGCACAATAAGACTGTGACGTGTGATCCAGTGTAACAGAGCTGGTGTCTACGTGCACTTGGGTGGTGTGGCTCATTAGGCCTGCTCCAAAAAAAACCCAAAAAAAAAAAAAAAAAAAGGTTTGAAGTAATGAAGAACAAGTCGTGACAGATCACAGGCTCATTATGTCGTTAACAACCCGCACTACCACGGGTGACCTGTTGACACTGCACCATCGGGCCGCGCAGCACACATTTGATGAACCCCGTCGAAGTCCTTGGAGGCAAAGACAACACACCTGGTCTGAACATTTACAGCAGGAAGTGAACATTCCTAACGTATACACCGACTGTACGTTAAGGTGGAGACAGGCTGTCAATCATTCAACACCTAGAGGTGTTATCTCCACTGGATGACTTTTTTTAATGGTGTAGTCGTTTACATTAATGTATTCAGCAGATGCTTTTCGGCGTGCTAACCGCTACACTAGACACTTATACCCAAACTACTGTTGAAATAGTCAAAAAGATAAAGCTAGTTCCACAAAACTAAACTGAGCTCAAATTAAACCTCGCCCACAGAAAAAAAATTTGTTTCCAAAACGGAAATGTCTCTCGTTTCTCCTGAACCATAAAGGAGGAACAGTAAATAGATGAAGTCTTTTCACAGCAGACACCAGTACCAGGAACCAGGGACAGAGCCAGGAAGTACAGAAGAAGAGTGTTCCCGGTCAACAGTGGGAGTTCCAGGAAAGGGTTCCAATTACAATGTTCTAAGTGGAAATGATTTAGTATTCACTCTGGGAACGTGCTGTATTTCAGTCTTTTGCTGGAGATGTTTAACAAAAAAAAAACAGAGGCTGAAAAATATATATATATATAGTATGTCTGTTCATCTCCAAAAACAGGACATTTGATCATGGACTGACCTCTTCTGGCTCGGTTGTGCATTTACGCAGTGAAGAAAAATGCAGAATTTAAATTCAATTAGAATGTTGTACTCTAGTACTACACACTCACACAGGTTGTGTGTGAGCCGTCAAAGACGTGACACACAGATGTTTAGAGAGCCTTCGCTCCAGAGCAGGACTCACCCGTCCATGTGTCATCACCTTGTTGTCTCCCCTCTTTGTGTCTCCTGTTTCTGCGTTCCTATAAAAACTGTTTCCTGTTCCTGACCTTGACTGACTTACCCCCGAGTTAGAGTTTGAGTTTATTTGTAGGATTAACGCAGGGGTGAACTGCACAGACAAGTGCATTCCTGTGAGAAGTGCCTTCCATTTTTTTTTTTTACAATGAACGTCGCATAATAAAATAAGAGTGAAACACGTAGCGTGAGGACTGACTGTGGAGGAGCAGCAGGAAACTGTCACATGGTTACACGGAGTCACTGGGTATTGGCAAGAATTTGGCAATACGATACGTATCACGATGCATGGGCGACAATACGATATATTGCGATACATTGTGATAGTATAGAAACGACGATAGAGGAGGAAAATGCACACGTTGTACTGCGCCAATATGACACATAACAGATTTGGTTTTACTCATATCATCCACGACACCACACAGCGTACACAATATGTAAAACATATCAAACATATCAAAGACATTAAGTGACTAGTCCTAGATTTCACATTTTTGGTTTAGCCGTTTTAAGAACGTCAAGTTACAAATGCTTGACTATTTTGGGCCTTATCACTGTCATGGTTTGGGGCTGTATTCCAGGCAGGTTTAACACAGTTTTATCCCGTACCTAATAAGGCGGACACTGCACATACCTGTGAAACTGACGTCATAAAGATACAATTTGTATCAACTGCACATCTGTGTAATAACAGGTGGATACCACATTACAAATCACACAAACGCATGTTTGTCACAAAGTTCTCCCAGCCCTGACCGCGTCCGTCTCCTCAGAGACCGGGCTTCAGGCTGGACCCGTCTCATCTGAGAGACGGGTTCTGACTCTGCAGCATCAGGATCTCAGCCACCAGCACCTGTGGGTCCATCACCTGAGGGAGCAGGTCCATGGCGGCGTCCACCAGGTGAGCGCTGAAGATCGCCAGGAGTTTCTTCCGGACCACGTCCCTCTCCTCTCTGCCGGGAGCGGACTGCGTGGCCTTGGGCGGCTCCCACTGGGAGCGCTCCCCCGGCCGACCGTGGACCACGTGTTGGTGACCCGCGTAGGAATCGGACCAGTACGTCTGCTGCTGGTGTTTATGGACTCTGCTGTGCTGAAAATCCGACGGCTGGCTGTAGGCGGTGGGCGCGCTGAGCGGGTAAGCACCGTATCCGTGGTAGGGCGGGGGGCCGTGCACCGCCCTGACGTTGTGGTGGGGGCTGTGAAAAGCGCCCAGAGCCGACGGACCGTGTGAGCAGCAGCTGCACGGAGAACCTCTCGGAGGTTGATGCTGTCGTACGTTGTGAACGTGTTGGCCCCCCCTCGGCGCCGGCCCGTACTGGTAGTCACACGGACTCCAGGGCGCGTCTATTAACTGACTGTCGATGGAGCCCAGCCCAGAATCCAGCTGCTCGTGGGATTCGCCGTGGTCCGAGACAGAAGGGCGTTGGCTGTTCTTGTCCTTCCGGGGCGTGGCCTTCTTGCTGGAGCGGTGACCGGTCTTCACCTGCTCCAGTTTGTGGTCCTTCTTCCCAGAGCTGCTCTCGTGTCCCAGACTCAGTTTCTTGGCCATGTCCTCCACCAGCAGGAGGCTCTGTCCCGGTTCAGGGCTGGAGCTACATGAAGACGTTCTCTGAGTGGCCGCGCTGTGTTTGGCGTTCTCCCACAGCTCGTCGGCAACCAGCCGATTGGACTGTTTGGCCCGTTCCGGGTGGTGGAATTTACATTTGATACCATAAGTGCACTTCTTTCCTGAAACCAAATGAAAAACATTTTGTGAGCGACTGCGACGGCTCTTTGAAGTCTGCAGAGAAGAACCAGTTTGGTGAGGTCGTAAATGTTACAATGGTTGGACTGATTATAGCTGGAGATGGAAACCTCTTAACAAATCAACATTAGTTCAGAGTTTGGAAACTCTGAAGCAAATGTTGGCGTAGGGTGAAGCCAAAGATGAAGGAGGGCAACAGAAGCACCGGGATTGGTTTATTTTTCAGCTTTGAACCTAATGATGGAAAACCATTACCATAGGGACACGGGTGTTTTTTCGGAATCTTTGGAAACTTGCGCAGGAAGTTCTCCAGAGTCGGTCCGTGGCGACCAAGAGGATCGTCAGGCGGCATAAACCTGCATCGGAGAGACATGCAGTCGTTAATCACAGAGTACAGCGGCGCTTCTCTTCTTCTTCATTGGAAACAATGATGTTAGGGTTGTCGCCCCCTGCTGGCCACCTGGGATTTTCACGGGACGTGTTACTACAAGTTAACGCTCAGGTTTTAGTTTGTTCAAACCAAAATTAACACAACTGTGGAGTGGATCCAGGCCAAATAAAGTACGGTACGACCCGGGCCGGTTCGACAAGCCCAGAATAACACCCTGACCCATAGCTAGCCTTTACTACAGTAGTCAAGTCAACTAACTAATGACTCAACCAAGTTACGATCCTCAATGGAGGTAGACTCAAGTACCATACTATTGAAGTGTCGTGGTCTGCTGTCAATCAAAGTACCGTTTCCTCCTGAGGTCCAGTACTGAAAACTCACTTGTTGTTGACAAAGGAATACATGAGCAGCCTCTCGTCGATGAATCGCTTCCACTCCGGCTTCTCTCCCTGAAGATCCCGGTACATGTCGTTGGACACGATGACGCCGTCCGACTCGAAGCCGTGCTTGACTATGAAGCAGTCGTCGTTGCAGACCACGCGCTTGCCTGCGACACGCCTGGAGGGAGTGAACACTAAAATCTTTCTTCTCTCCAGGTCGCGTAGGATGTGCTGATCTGTGAACCCAACACAGAGAAGGTCACTGGACGTCACAGCTCGTATTTACTGACAGATGATTTAGAACATGTCAACACACTGGGGGCATGAACACGATATTTCCTCTGCTTTTGGTTTTTGTCTCTTCCAAGACAACAAACAAACTATATTTTGGACACTAACATCACAGAATCATCAGCATATCTGTTGAGCTAGCAGGAGATTTGCAGTGTCTCAGAGGCAAAATTGCTGATTTCTTCTGTGGGTTTTTGGTGTAGCTGCACAAATATCAGTTTCGAAAAGTTGTCTTTTCAATAGTGAAATTATTCAGCCTACGAGTTCTGAAGGTGATGCAAATGTAGCTTTGTTTCTTTGGTAATGACTGTGTCAGATTTAAAAACAAACTGCACTCCAAAGGCCCAAAACAATTCTGTTTGAACGTTGCATTTCAATCACACTCAAAAGGTATTAAAAAAAACAAAAAAGCACCAAATTGGGCCGCGGTGAATCATAAGCCGCTTTTAAATGTAGGTCAATAAAATCTGAGCTGGATCCATAAATTACTAATGAAGCTAATTTGCTTGTAGGAAATTCTGTCAACACTCGGGTTTTCCCTGCCAACGCAATAAAACTCACTGAGTCATGTCCTGTTTCTGAATCTAAGATGTCAGCTTTTCATGATCGCAAAAAAGTCACAGAGACGGAGGGTAAAAATTCCCCTGAAAGACGATAACAGCTGTGGAGCGGGTCACATCTGGGTGTTTGGGTGTCGCTGTCTCTGCAGGTTTGGTTAAAGTTTCCTAAAACATGATCTAATCATCGGTTCGATGGTGAAGGTGATGGAGGAAGTAGATGATTCTGTAGGTTTTTCTGGCTCTCTTTCTGTCACCAACCTGTGATGGGAACGTCCGGCCGCGGCTGCTCCTTCCTCCACGAGGGGACAAACACGGTGACATCAGTGTGGCCTCTGTCCAGGAAGTAGTTGACTGCCAACTGGATTCCCAGACAGGAGAAGACTTCCTTGTTTCCGTGGCTAAATCAGCGAATAAATGACAACAAAAAAATTTTAAAAAAAATCTGTGAAAACTCCTACACATCGACAATATGAAAAGTTTTTCCTGGTTGCCTGTTTCTGATTGAGACAAATATTTTCACATCAGTCTTGGCTAACTTCAAGCTAGCATTGGGTTATCTTTTAGTAGTCTTCTATGTTAACTTTTCGTCAAGTTGTTATCACCACGTAGTGACTTCTCTGACTTTGTTTTGACTAACTTTCATTGTTGTTATTTTTTTATTTACTTGGTTTTAAAGTTAACTGTTAGCCTTTAAGTAGCACATGTTAAAGTTGACATTATTTTTTTTTTCTTTTATCCAACTTTTAGGACCAGGCTTTTTTTTTAGCTTTAGCCTAGCTTCCGTGTAGGCTGTTAAAGAAAACCTTTTTTTATAGAAATGTGTTGTTGGTTTTTGCTTTTATACTGTATGTTGATTTTTTTTTATAGGCTACAGCTACAGCTATTTTACCATTTATTGCCAACAGTTTGCTAACTAAGCTCGTCGCTTCCATATTATTCATAATCCCAAGATTATATATAATCGTTAGTAGTTTATTAAAGTAAATGGAGAGGGCGGTAATTAGTGTAGAGAAGCAGACAATGATTCCATTATTCAAATCAACAGACTTACATAATGAGACGTTATATAAATACCAACAATGCATGAATTACAGTCATTATATTCATTACCAAACATGGCCTGATCCAATTAATGTTATATTCTTTCTCAGACAAGTTCTCAGACAACAAATAAAATAGTTGTTTCTATTTGACATCAGGTCAACAAAGAACCGAGGCTGAACTATTATTTTTAATATAATTTTTTATAACTAAACGTACTGTCTGTCTTTGAAAAAAGCTGAATGAAGAGGAGCAACACTACAGGGCATAATGTTGTAATGACTGTTCCAGAACTAATGAGGTCGGAGCAGCTGTGAAAACACACACACACACACACACACACGTACGTATGCGGGCTGATTTGCATACTCAAGCGGCTCGTTTACAACATGTCTGAACGGGCGTGCCCGTCTCAGGCAGCTGGAAGGACAGAGTGTGTTCTTTACACACTGGATTTGGTTCACTCAATAAATCCACCCATTGTTCTCACACTTTATTTGTCAAATCTATTTTTTTTTCCAACAGTGTCCTCATGGAGAGAGTCACCGGCGCAGCGTTCACTAAGAAGTGGAAATAACTAATCGACATGTGATCAACACATTTGAATATCATTTAATCTAATCTAGTCTAAACCAATCAAATCCGACCTAATCTAATCTAATCTAATTCTATCTGTCCAGGAATTATCTTCGTTTGACCGTTACTTTAGAAAACTATTCCAGAAAACAGTTCCTGTCAGTTCCAGGAATTGCTTCAGTACCACTTGACCCTTTTTCAGGGAGCCAATCCCATGGGTCCTCATACAGGGGCCTGGAACACACTGGGGATCGAACCAGCGACCTACTTGGGCATGTAAGGCAAAAAGCACCGACCGCCGTGTCACCGTGCGAGCCACGTGTGTCCTGTCGTGTGAGTACCCTCAGCCGTGTGTACTCAGGTGTACGGAGGTGAAGTACAGCAAACAAAACCTGTTGTTTCTGTCACGATGACTCCGCACGTCGTTGACCTTTAACTGTGTTTCATGTTTGGATGCCTCTGCACCCACTCAAAGCGAAGGAGGATGGAACCGTTGGCAAACGGTCGGCATGCGTACAATGCCAAGCAGTAAATATTTGGCTGGTCCGCTGCTGTTTTACGGTAAATATGAGAACAAACCTGAGATGTCGGTAGACGAAGGTTCAGACGAAGTCAAACCTCAGACCCAACTGCCCTCGACCACAAACAAACATGCTTTCACTCACACTTGACTTGAATCAGACGGAAACTACAGATGACCTGGAATCTGTCAGAAATGTACCAGCAAAATCTGACACGAAAAAAAACCCCCACAGTGAGATCAAACAGTCAGACGACGACGGCTGAAACGGATGAAAGACACATTTCTGGCAGCTGTGAAATGAAACCCATTTTCCTCCGTGTTGTGGAGTTAAATAAACATCTTACTCTCCTACGTCTCCAGAAAAATCACCTTTTAAGATGTAAGCTAATATTTTTTAATTTTAAAAATCGATTTCGGGGTGTAACCGTAACGCCAACAACCGAGTGAAACGTATTTGGCGGCAACAAACCTGACCTGTCAAATTGCTAACACTTAGCAAAGACGTTTTTTCTTCTCACTGATGTCGTTGATGTGACGTTGATACATGTCATGGTCGAAAAGTAACGTGTCGCTGTAGTGTCAGTGTAGTGTTCTGACCTGGTCTGTTGTTGTCTGTAATAATCCAGCGTTCTCCTCCAGAGTTGACAAACAACAACATGTTTTTCCCGTTCTTCCCTGCCTTTAATCTATTAAAATTAAATGTTGTTTAAACATAATTAAACATAAACAAACTGTGTGTGCAAACAGCTGCACACTGACGTCCCATCATCATTAGCCGCTGAAGGCTGTTCTAATAGTTAGCCTAGGCTAAACGGTTTGCTTTTAAATTTTCTTTTTTTTTTATTGATAGAAAAAAAAGTTAAACTTGATGATGATTTTTGACTTTTTTTTCAAGTGGTTTTTCTCTATTTTTTGACTTATTTGTTTTTTTTTTGTTTCTATAATTTGACACAATGCTACATTTTTTTTAATAGAACGATGTCATGTAGGAGAATGTCATGAACAAAAATGTCATCATGAATAAAAATAATTTTGCTAAACAAAAATATATTTAAAAAAACGTATATGTAAATGTATAATGTATGTATTATAACTGTTGAGCTGTGATTACGCTTGGATTCGTTGTCTGACTGTTGTCTGACTGTTTTTACTGTCGTGGTCGCTCCTGTCTCCTCACCTCATGGCCACGTTGCTGCCGTCTATGACGATGGGTCTCAGAGCGTCCTCGTCCTCGCCGCTGTCCTCTCTGCCCTGCAGAACCGATGCAGGGACAGGCACCTGAATAGTCGGGCCAGGAAGCTGCTGGAAGTCTCCTCTGGGCAGCACCACCGACACGGTCACGGGCCCCTGCTTCACCTCCTGCTGCGGCCCGGTCTTCACCAGCTCCCCCAGAATTTTATCTGTGTCCGTGTTGGGGCCAAACTTTTGCTGGACGGCCCGAACCTGAGCTGTGGAGTAGCCCAGCTTGTGGAAGAAGTCCATCTGGGCGTCCAGGGGCTGGAGCTCCACGTATGGGTCGGAGTCATCGGAATACATTTTCTCACAGCAGTACGGAGCGGAGTTCTGGGAGGGCAGCGGTGAAGGGAGGCTCCATGTGGCTGCGTCGTTGTCTGCGGGGGTCAGACAGGTGGTGGGGGGGGGTTTACTCCAAGGGTGTACAGACGGAAAGAAGGCAACGTCAGCATTCATCCCTTCACCCTCGGTGCCGCTCTTCTACTTCATGAACAGCTTTGATTTTTTTCCGTCCAATCCTGAAACACACACGAGCGGAAAACACTTATATTCAGTATTACGTCATATGCAGATGATGTCTTACTATTCACAAAAAGGACCAAACTAAACGGACTGATGTACAACATAAAATATGTACTTATCTAATATTTTTATTGCAAAATTGCTAAAAAACATGTTAGCAAAAATACTTATAAGTTAACAAAGGAATGTTGCTAACGTTAAATGTTGGACACACTTGCCATTTTTTTTTTCTAAAATTGTTACTGACACAACTTCAAATAAATGCTCGTCATTTCTATAGAATATAATTTAGCTGCATGTAATGACCGGGGTTATTTCGCAAAAAAAAAATGTAGTGAAAATATACACATGTCAGAAACTGACGTTCGCTCCGACGAGTGCATTCATTATTATTCATATTACTATTGTACAACAGACATACAAGAACCCGCAATATTTAACAAATTTAGAATAAATAAACCATATTATTTTTTATTTGTCTCAATTTGCGTCACTTTAACTGATAAAAATTAAATACATTACAAGGAAAATAAAAAGATTCATCTCTACACGTCCTTCTCTCCGTGACACACCCTGTGGTAGTTCAAAAGCACCGCTTGTTTTATCACATTTAAGTATTTAAGTATTTAAGTGAGAGATTACAGCATCATCAGGATCAAACGCTCACGGTTTCATGAATCGAGGTCCAGTGTCAGCCTGTCTGGATGTTAAACATGACAGGAACTGGTGTTCAGATGGTTAAGACACGGGCGTCCAATTACATTTAGTTGAAAAACCACTTTCCTTTATTTCCTTTAATTCCCCAGGGGAACTCCCGAGGGATTAATAAAGTTCTACCTCCCGACCGACCGGCCGGCCGACCTATCATCCATCTATCTTATTTTGAATACTTTAGGACAAAATTATCTGATTGATTAAAAACCGTCAGACATTCAAAGAAAATCATAAATCATATAAATTAGTCTATTCTGAGATTGAAAAGTAGATCACGATCCTGTCTTGTCGCTGACTTTTACATTGAAACAACACAGTGTGCAGAGATTTAAGGTGGAACAGTTTGAATCCACTGTTCACAGAGTGAAGTTCAATCCTGACTTTCAGTCTTAAGGATGTAAGAGTTTACACCCACAGTCAGCCACGGATGTCATTTACTAAATAAAGTTTAAACCGTTTAAAATGAAAGAAAGAAAGAAAGAAACTCAGTAGTTGAACCTACCTGTGGCGTCCGAGTGTAAAACTGAGCCTCTCTCTCTCTCTCTCTCTCTTTCTCTGTGAGTGTGTTTCCTCCTTATGTGATCAGGTCTGAAAACACACGTCAGGCTCCGTGAGAACCTGTGAGCAGGTATGAGGAAGTGACTTCTGCTCTTCTGTTTCTTTTCTCTCTGACTTTCTCTTTAAATGACAGCTGCAAAAAACAAGGCAACCCAAGAAGGAGGAGGAGGAGAAGGAGGAGGAGGAAGAGGAGGAAGAAGAAGAAGAGGAGGAGAATGTTTTATGGCCTGCCTATAAAAAATGAAGGCGCTGTTTCACCTGTTACCACTAGAGGTCATTAAAGATTTTTTTTTTATCTCCAGCTGGCCTAAAGATTGAGTCAATAAGGGGGTTCCCAACCACTGGGATGGGGACCAGTGGTTGGCCGTGGATGATCATCATTGGTACCAGTCTGTTATAGTGAGATTTTTTTTTTTTAAACTATAATGTTTATATATGATTCCCTCTGCAGCTCACACACATCCATCCATACTGTTATTTTTTTGTCTTTCACGATCATTTTTTTTTTTTTTTTACATGACAAACATTTCCCCCTCCATCTCTGTCTTCTTTAGAAGAACTGACTTTGAGGAATCCTCTTCTCTCACCCCGGCACAGGTCCAAACTGCCTCACTCGGCCTCACCCGTGTCATAAATAACCCAACAAAGCAGCGTGTGCCGGCGCCTTGATCTACGCATGTTGAAACCACAGCGGCCGGAAGTCGGAGTTCCCGACCGAATATTTACTTCCATTCGACCGACCGTCACGAACGCACTGTGACAAACGGACGTCGAACAGCTGATACGACGGACTCTGAGCGACAGTTGAACGTTTACAACAATGTGACAGAGGATTTTAGTAGAAGTCAAACTCCTCAACATCTCAACTCAACCATTTACTGTCAGTTATAGAACTCCAGGTCACTAGTTACTAGTTACTAGTTACTCTACTAGTCCACTGTAGTGTATGTAACACTGTCAGGGTCTTAGAAATTCCCCTGAGGGGGAAAAAACAGAAAATCACCTTTTAATCCAGAGTTTTTTTGACTGTGTGAAAGGTTTTTTTTTCAGATTAGTCACAGGAAGTTTCTACTGACCTACTTATTTTTTGTTATACTTTTTGTTAGCTTAGGTGTCTCCTTGGTGACCTATTATTTATTCATGGGCTGACGATTGTTCTTGTTGATTGTAATGGTATTGATAAGATATTTTTGTGTTTTTTCCCTCTTCTTAGCTAACTATGTTGTTAGCTAACTTTGTTGCTAGCTATTGTGGCATATTTTTGGTAAACTATTGAAATCATTTCAGGTCTTGAATAATTTTGCTACTTTTGAACTAAACTTTTACCTACCACATAATTTAGCTAGAAAAAAAAAAGAATTTTTTTTTTACAGCAACTTATCGTATGCTACACGGGAACCTCGCTGAATATTTCAAAATGAAAATTTTTAAGTAATTTCACAGTCATTTTAAATGTAACCTTCGGTCAGTGACTATAGGAGACGTAACAAAACTTGTAATTATTTCCATAATCTTCTGTATTCGCTCATCATCAGACCTACGCTGACCTGGTTTCCTCTATAAGGTTGGCTCTGCTGTGATTGGACGTCATTTTGATCCCGACCAATGAGCTTGAACCTGCCCTGGGCTGATCCCCTCCCTAACACCTGTTGGTGCACCACTTAGTGCACGACTGTTTATGCCACAAGCTCCATCAGATAAGACCTTCAGAATGTGAGGCTGTTTTTTATCAGCGGTTCTCGAGAAGAACAATCAGATAAAAAGGTTTCATCTGCAGGAGGAAGCTCCGCTGCTGCCACCGTCCTGCACCGGCGTCTCCACCCTCGCTGCTAATCTCCCTCTAATCTCTGCAGGATGTCTGTCAGAACTTTACCGCTGGTTTTTATTAATCTGGGTGGAGAGATGCTTTACATACTGGACCAACGTCTGCGGACGCACGACACCGCTGACGACAGCTCAGAGAGAGGAGGAGGAGGAGGAGGAGGAGGAGGAGGAGGTAGATGAAGACCTGACAAGCTTGGTAGATGTACAGCCCCAAAACTCTCCATCAAAGTAGTCGTAAAAATGTCATCTGATCTCTCTCTCTTTTTTTTTGCACAGCGGTTTGGTCAGAAAATGACAGAAAAAGAGGTATTCTGGAAACATAACACAAACTTCTGCCCCTGTAGTTTCCCTCTAGGCCTTTCCTGTAGTGATGCGGCTAAAAAAAAGTCCAAAGTGACCAGTTCTGAGAGGCTGAACCGTGGAGAGTTGTTAGAACTTTAGCTCCACCTCCAACGTCAACACCTTTATACTGGAGTTGTTAGAACTTTAGCTCCACCTCCGACGTCAACACCTTTATAGATACTGATTCAAAACAAATCATCTTGTTGTAGTTACTTTGAAAAATGAAACCATTGTGGCACAACCTCTGCAATATTTCCAGGTCCCGCCCCCCGACTTTGGAACCTCTGCCTTAATGCATGATGGCCATTTTGAATATATATTTATATATAATCAGAATAGAAAGTCAAATTGTTGCCTGACACTAATTAAAATGCAGAGGTCAGAGGTCAATATCTGTTGTCAGTGACGTTCTGTTGTGTGAACATCTAAGTCCATGCTAATGCGCTAACAACATTACGAACGTATTTGAAAACCCCCGGCGGTTCCATTTGTTTTCAGGAATGAACCTTTTTTTTTTTTTCCTTCTCTCTGTGGTGTGCAGTGATCAGTGACATCGTGGCCACCATGTTCAGTTCAGCCTTCATGGATGAAGTGGTCAAACCTCAGCAGCTCTACTCACACAGGACAATGAAAGCCGTGCTAACACGCTTAGCGCACGTCTCCATCATGAGGCTCAACCCGGGGAGCATGGACAGGGTCTGTGGACCGCAAAGACTCAAGTCGTGTGTGGTTTTTTTAGTTTAGCACGGAAGCTAAATGTTAGCCAAGAGAAAATACTCTTACTGAAGAGTAATTAAAAAAGTTACAGAAAGATGATTTGAAAATTAAGTAACTGAAAATTATCAAAGATTTAAGTGAAAATATAACTAAAGGTTAGCCCAAAAATACTTAAAGGTGAGGTAATAGATAGATCAATTTACTTTATTGATCCCAAGCTGGTATATTACACTGGTTAGTAAGTAGCTAGTTAGCTTGAAGACAATAAAGAACGTCTAAATTTGAACATAAATTGAAAGCCAAAAAATACAGCAAATCCCCTGAAAGTCGTCCAAGTGTTAGCCAAACGTTAGCCAAAGTAGCTTGCAGTGGTCAAATGGGCAGAAATGTAGCAGAAATAGCATCACAACCACCAAAGTGGCTAAATGTTAGCTACAACAATAACGTGAAGTAAACATATTACACACTACCAGCTGCAAGGTAGCTAAGTACCAGTGAACCATGACGGAGCTAATATTAGCTTAATGTTTTCCAGGCCTCAGCTAGAGATTGGACTGATGATGGCGTGAAAATGCTAAAAGACAGAGTTAATAAAATGAGCTCGGTCAAATCTTCTGAATTTGTGAACCGTGTTTTCCCGAGGTTTTATCAAAAACACAGCGGTTCTAATCACTTCCTGTCTGTTCTGCCGCAGCTTTACGAGCTGATGATCATGGCCTTCAAATACCAAGTATTTCTCTGTCCTCGGCCTAAAGACCTGCTGCTCATCACGTACAACCACATCGACACCATCAGAGAGTTCATCAAAGACACGCCGGCGGTCGTGAACCAGGTGGACGAGACACACAGGAAGATCATGGAGGTAAAAAAACAAAAAGAACGACGTGTAATGAGGTGTATTCTCTAATATTTCCAGTTTTTGTACAGGGTTTAAAAGTAC
>NC_024324.1:2776600-2777272 GCF_000523025.1 Cynoglossus semilaevis
TGTACATGGACTTTTTTTAAATTTACATTTCTGACATGTTGTTTAACAAGACAAACATTTCTGAAAATCTTCCCTTTCATCCTTAGAACAGAAGAAGCCGAAAAATAGCTAAAAACAAAAAAAGCTCATATTTAAAATTAGCCAAAAAAATTATGTTAAACTGCTGTATAGCCCTGAGACAAGAAATTAAAGTTAGCCTAGAAATTATTTAATTGTTAAGTCAGTTACAAACAAAAAAAAATCTAAACTTTCAAAGATAATTTGTCACAGTTGATGTCTGTCGCCATCTTGTGGCATCAACAGACATTACAGCGAATCACTGTAATGCATTGAAACAGTAAAGGAAGGCTGGATTGGTTAACCATATCTGGCCCACGGGCTGTAGTTTGGGCACGTCTATCATAAAGTATGCAAAGTTTGTAGAAACGTAAAGAGAAAGAGCCAAATATTAGACACTAAATGCTACAGTTTTTTTTTATCCTGGGGATTATTCATGTCCCGTTTCCACCTGTGGAACCGGTTCTAGTCACTGTTGTCGTTTGGTGCAGGTTTACTCGTCCACATCAGAGGCTGAATTCCAGCTCCTCAGACAAACGCTGCTCGTTTTTTTCCAAGACATGCGAGTCCGTGTGAGTTCAGGTTTCATCAGCTCAAATATGTCACTGATCTTCA
>NC_024324.1:2781679-2788628 GCF_000523025.1 Cynoglossus semilaevis
TAGTCCTATTTTGTAATTACTATCCTTTTTGCTTTTCAGGTGGCGTTTTTTCTCAAGGCCCGAGTCCAAAACCCTGACGGACGATTCGTTCTTCCCACCTCAGGTCCAGTTCCTCATGGATCTGAGGTTCCGGGGATGTTTAGGTGGGCAATAAAACGAAGGCAGCGTCAAAAACACGTTTATAGTATTTCCAATCGCGATCGCAAAGTATTATGGCCACAAAATAATTAAAAGACACAATGGTAAGTTGTAAAGTTCATTAACATAAAATCACTCTCATGAAAAACTTTGTCATAATATCAAATACGGCACGTTTAACGGGTAAAGAACTCATGATTACAGCGCACGGTGAATGCAGAACCTCCTTAAGAATTTTTGGTTTTTAAACTCCACTTCAGCCTCCACAAGAATCACAGTCATTTGCAGAAAGACAAAGTGGCAGAAATGAATCATAAACTGCTGATAAAAACTTCGGCCTGTGTATTTTTCAAAATGTATGAAAATATCATGTTTGTATTCTTGGTTCAAACGAGGCAGCTGTCAGCAGCCTTAAAGCCTTAAAGCCTTAAAGCAACGATTAATGCAAATCGATTCCCTTTAATGTCCTATAGGGGTTCAGTTGACAGTTCTTAAAAAAGATATTCTCAGAATCATCAACAGAATTCTCGTAAACACTCCGGAATGTTAACACATTGTCAAAAAAAATTTCCCTCCTGTTTCTACAGAATGTTTGACAGGAAAGGTCGCGAGGTGAAGAAAAGACACTTCTCCACAGGAGGGAGCTACAGCAGCTCCGTCAGACAGGGCTGTTTTCAGCTGCGAGGAGACAGAGTCATCACTCTGGGCCTGAACATGTCTGTCATTTCAAACACACACACACACACATACCTATGCATGACCTCACTGTGTATTTAACCCCTGTGTGTCATGTGTTTTTGAAGGTACTCTGTCAACCACCTGGAGGAGACACTGACACAGAAGACGTCCTCTGTCCAGGTGTCTGCTGACTGAGACATTAATGAGTTACTCTTAAGAGGATTATTATTAATATTATAATAATGTTTATTTAGAGTGTGTCAATAAAGATAAAGACACAGGTACATATTTAAATTGTATTACTATAATATTTATGCATTGAAGTAGTTACTCAAAGTGTAAACTGTGTAATTTATTTATAGTTGCAAATACGACCAGTAGGTGACAGTAGTGCAACTCAAACAACATAGACACAAAGGAGAAGAAGCAGTGAGGTGAAGTGAAGTAGAGACTGAAGGTTTGTTGATGCTAAAAAAAAGTTGGGGTCAGGAGGGGGTGTACGCTGCCGTGGGACCGCCCAGCTCTGTGCTAGCTTTAGCCCACTGTACATTGTGTTGCTTGTTTCTTACCTTCTTCCCTGCGTGTTCTCTGTGCTGTAGAAGAACCAGCCTCCGAACCTTTTGGCCAAAGAGGAGTTGAACCTTCTGTCCCGTCTGATGGGCAGCATGGAGCCAGAAAACCAGTCCAAGACAGAAACCAGGTTCCAGATCAGTCTGTTTAACACGGATGAAGAGGAGGAGCAGGCGTGAGTTTTATACCTTCTTTTTTTAAATATATTTTAAAGAATACAAACTGCTTTTTCAAAAATTAAAGCATCAGGGTCGTGGACCGTAGGTCAGCCAGAATGACATGACAGGAGTTATGAGGAGGTGGCGCCCACTACTGGTGGCTAACAATATTTAATTGTTATTTCTTACATTATTTAGTAAGTAAATACTTCAAATAAAAAAGGGCTTCATAAAACACAGGTTATATTTAAATGTTGCTTAAACTTGGATGATTATGTCCACAGTGTTGATTACAGTCCAGCTGAGGCTGAGTCGTTGTCTGGGATAGTGAAAATTCAAGCCACACAGGTGAGAAAAACAACAAATGTATAATTATGACGTCAACATTATCGTACAGTTATTATTATTCTGTCGTTATCGTTACAGGATGAACAGGCTGCAACAGAACTGGCCCGGATTGTGACTCAGTTCACAGATGAACAGGAAGAACATCCTGAAGTCAACAGCTGTAGTAAAGGAGACGACCTGCTGGCCATGATGGACGACCTTTGAACCCAAATGAGACTCATGTTTTATTTACCCTTAGCTTCACAGTTTGAACCCAAATGAGACTCATGTTTTAGTATTAAACAATACTCAGTATTGTTGGAGGTGAAAAACTGAGAACTTTATATTATACAGTACTTTTATCACCCAGCACTGATAAACTGTGATTCTTGTTAAAGATATAGTTATAACAGTGTTTCATGATGGATCTGTGGCGCTATGTCCCATATTAGGACACTTTGTTTTATTTTAAATTGTTAGACTGTTATATATATATTGTGATTGTTAGTTCCACTGCTGACATCTTAATTTCATCTTTTTAAAAATGTGCACGGAAGATTTAATGGATTCTTTATGGCGTCCTTAAATGTTCGAACACAATCATCTGTTTGTCTCACGTTGTGTTTATCAGAAGTAACCAGCAGAGAGCGCTGTGCCTACCATAAAAACACATGCAGGATGTGACATCATCGCGCTGCCGTACGCCTCCTCGATGATGGCGAACGTTCGGGAAAAAACAACTTGTTGACATCCAAGAAGAGTATATTTCCCTTTTTTTCTCTTCATTTTATATATTTCGCACATTAAACTAAGATTTACCAGATTAAGGTAAAAAAAATTACACGACATATCCGCCTGACACGACGTATGTACGGATATATGCAGAGGTGTACGTAGCTCTTGCTAAAGCTAAATGCTACAGAGACTTACAATACTTACTTACGATTAAAGATAGTCCTGTCTCTACATTAGACGTCTAAAGTGAAACAGAATTGACACAGAGTTGAGATAAACTGGTAGTAGTGATAGTAGTAGCCTGTAAACCGAAGTCTTATTTGCGTTAAGTGCAAACGTACTTATGAGCGGCGCGACCAAATTAAATACTGTTCTCCGGTGGATCATGTGCAACTTCGAAATGTGTCCCACCTGACACAAGTCCCTTAAGCGTGTTTTTTTTATTTGACAGCGTTTCAACTGACAAATACATATCGTTCTAGAAACATAGTTCCGTTTAAAGAAGAAAAGGAATCGGTTTCGTCATAAAATTATATATACTATATTTTTGTGGTTACTTTAAATTGCTTATGTTCAGTGCTGAATATATAATATTAGCATTACGTTTTTAATTATACGTTTTAATTTTAAACGAAAAAATACATGTCCAGAGTTGTGACTACACAAACAGTTTTATATCAGTCGAATCACGATTTCATGTTAACTTTTTTTTCCTCTAAAGGAAAAGTTGTCCAAGTTCCACACTCACTGTTTTTCCCAGTAGCACCAGAAAAAACTACCAATTATAGAACCACAAACACACACTGTAAGAGCAATGAGTAAATCTGCAACAATCTCTGGTTTGTCTTGTAATTACGTTGCAAAAACAATCTCAGCCAAAATGAAAGAGATGTTTATTTTAAAGTATTTTGAAGAAAAACACCAAAAGAAAAAAAAATACAATATACATGGAAAATTGTTGCTTTTATAGATATTTCAGAGACAAAGTATTTTTATAAATGTTTATTTTTTTCCTGTTGATTCCAAGTCTAGTTCTCATCTTCCTGCTGCTTGTCCTGACGTCTGCAGATCATGGATCCAGAAGGAACTGAACCTCAGCCATCATCTTCAGCACCCATCGAGGTCGTCAACTCCATTCGTGAGCGTGCGATCGCAGAGAACAGCATGGTGGTCCTGCTGCAGGGTCTGCAGGGCCAGGTGACGACGGTGGACATGAGGAACGAGTGCACGGCGCGGGGACGTGTGGTCAACGTGGACGCCTTCATGAACATTCGCCTGGAGGAGGTGCTGTACCAGGACGGCCGCGGTCGGCGCACTCAGCTGCAGGACCTGTTTATCACCGGCAGGAACGTCCGCTACGTCCACATCCCTGACCACATGGACATAATGAAGACCATCCAGAGCCAGCTGGCCCGGATCCACAGGGTCCGAAACTTTGCCAGTCTGGGAGGAGGAAGGAAGGAGTTCACCAAGAAAACCAAGTGACTTCTTTTCTCTGTTTGTCTAAGAAAAAATGAGCCGTCTTGGCAGCTGCCTGAGATGAAAATGATACAGTCAGAAAACACAGACGTTTGTGTCTTTTGTTTTTGACTTGACTGGACATCACTGGAGATAAGTGACAAAGTAAACCGCGGGTCACGGGAGAATTTATGGTCTCACTCACTTTGGTCCAGATGTTGTTTTTTTCTTAAGAATCTGAAGGGTTTTGGTTTTTTTTTTTTTGGAGAAACTGCATGAGATCAGTTTGCAACAGTTTAATACACACGTATATAGATCAGTTTGCAACAGTTTAATACACACACATGTATATATATTTTTTTTAAATTAACGAGAGAGATGAGGTTGAGGTTCACAGACATTTTCTTTTGCCAGTCAACTGCCATTGTTATATGATATTTCTTGTCAATGGTGTAAAATAAAAATATTGGTTACAATGAAACCGTTTTAGTTTTTTTTCTTGTTAATATCGCGGAGCTGAGTCCATAAAAACATTAACGCTTCACAGAAACCACTTCCGACGTTGACTCCAGTGAAAACCCACAGTGGGTGGGTGAAAGGAACGCAAGAGTGTTTTTGCCTGGAAAACTGCCCTGCCCGAGTGTTTTCCTGGTTTTTCCAGATGCACAAAATACAGATAGGGAATTTGAGGAATTTTCAGGGGGGGGGGGGGTATGTTATTCCTGAAGGCAGCGTCAGGAAGAGGACGGGCCTGACATAACAGCTGGCTCAGATAAAAGCCAGCAGTGTGTAAGGATGGGTGTGAACTCTGACCAGCTCTGTCATTTAACAACATTAAGCTGTGATGAACACACACACACACACACACACACACACACACACACACCCCAGCAGTGGGATCATTGTTTTGCCTCCTCGTGTTTTTAGTCACTTGTTTTTTTTATGAAACCTCTGCAGCGTCTGAATGACAACAGCCACATAATGACTACGTGGTGGTTTTCCCAGAAACACCAGTGGGCGCCACATCAACACTCAGTCAGACTGAGAATAGCACTTTACACAGGCTCCACCGCATAAACAGTTTCTTTTACAATACATAACACGGCCTGGGTGTGTGTGTGTGTGTGTGTGTGTGTGTGTGTGTGTGTGTGTCACCGACTCCACCAGAAACTTCAAGAACTCACTTCCTGCACAAGTACCAATTTTAGAAGGACTGAATTAGTACCAGGCCTGTATCTGAGACACATGGTTCTGGAGTGACAAAGACAAACTGGAAGTCAAGGCATCGGACGAGGGCGGGGTCACAATCTGGACAGGTCACCAGGGTCACCATAGAGATGAAGATCCATTCACACTCACATTCACACCTCTGGTCGACTGTTAACCTGATCCTACATGTTTGTATGACTGTAGGAAGAACAGGGGTTTCCAAAGTCAGGGGCAGGTCCCATCTAGGGGCCAATGTACGGGAGCAAAGAAAATAGTAATCAACTTTATCTGTTCAAGGTCTGAGGTGGTTTCTCTGTCAGACCACCGAAGGAAAAGTTAAAAAAAAAACAACGGCATAATGTTGTGTTCACTCTCAGAACAACAGCACCTGTTGAAGAAGAAACAAACTCTGAGCTGCTCAGCTTTTTCTCCTTCACTATTCCCCCGATGGTGAGATTAAAATACAAAGAGTCTGATTAATCCGTGAGCCCCCGCTGCACCGCTGGCCTCTGCCAATGGCAGTGGATTTGCTATTTCCTGTTCCACCCTCCTGAAGCCTGAACAGTGAACAGACTCCAGTCAGTGTGAGAGAGAGAGAGAGAGAGAGAGAGATCACCTCCCTCTGGTCAGAGGTTGGACTTGAATCCACTCGGGACAGAGAAGAAGAAAACAGGAGCCGTGAAGACGGACCAGGGTTTAGACTTTAGACTCTGGAGTTCTGGTTCAGTTTTATCTCTGACTGGTCCTCCTCCCTGTGGAGGGTGAGATGAGAGGGAGTGGATTGTAGTCTGGAGCAGCAGCAGCAGGACAGTCTCTGATTGGCTGTCGACCACAGCTGCTGCCTCTCTGTCTCACACATGGGATCTTATCTCTGGGAGGGCTGACAGACTTCTCTGGTCCTGGTCCTGGTCCTGGTTCTGGTTCATCAGTGGGAACTTTGAGCTGCTGACGTCCACAGACCTGGTGAGTGATGTTCTGACTGTAGACCACGTTATGATGACATGGAATTTTTTTTTTAATCTGTTGGATCTTTGAAAAATCCTTAAGTAAAAACTCCTTCCTCCTCAGTTGTCACTTCACTGTCAACTCTCCGCTCTGTGATTGGTCGATTATTAGGGCTCTGGATCATAGTTAGAAGACAAAATTGTACAAATATCTGTCAGGTATAGGAAAGAAACAGTTAAAAATCTGTCAGGTATAGGAAAGAAACAGTTTTAAAAAAACAAACAAGCAGAGACGTTTACGAAATCCTCTGGACGGACAGTGAGACGGAAATGTCTCTGAGCAGACAGAGGAAAAAGAACTGCGTTTAATCTGATGGGTTTTTTTTAAAGTGAGGGACTGAAGACCAGGTTTTTAATTTTTAAAACTCATGCTGAGTTCTGCTGTTGTTCAGACCAGAAATTTGTTTTTTATAAGACAATTATTTTCCCCATAAACACAAAGAACCCCCCCCCCGACCCTCACCCCCCACTCTCATTTTCCTGCTGCACTCCGTCTCCCATCAGCACTGACAGCAGCGTCCCTATGGGGGGACAGGCTCCAGATGTTTGGTGTCCACTGTAAAATAATGTCCAGTTTTCGGCAGCGTCAGGTTTCATCTTCTGTTTTAAATGGGATTATCTGTGCAGGAACTGTGGGGAGGGTCGGGGGAGGAGGGGGGGTTATGGCTGGGA
>NC_024324.1:2790217-2814361 GCF_000523025.1 Cynoglossus semilaevis
TGGGAGTGGGGGGGTGAGGGGATTAGGGGGGGGCTCATGCTGCTGTAGTTGCCACAGGCCAGACTGTAAAACTCAACAGCACGTCCTCCTGCTCCGACCTCTGACACGCGTTAAATCACTGGAATGAAGGGGAGAGGAACATTTGGAGGAACATTCTGTCTCGGTTTAACCCACCATGGGTTAAACAGTCACTGATGTAAGGTCCAAATGGACACACACACACATTAAATGTACTGTGGCGTCTCTCTTTCCGTGGGACAGGAAGTGCTGCAGCTGCGGCCGCCGCAGGAACTCGAGGCGTAAACGTTTTCTGGACATGGTCGAGATTTGACCCTCAAACTGCTGCCGACCAGGATGGAGCCCGTGAAGAAAGACATGGAGCTGCTCAGCAACAGCATGGCCACCTACGCCCACATTAAAGGTAACGCCTGTGACTGACTCTGTCACATTAAAGGTAACGCCTGTGACTGACTCGGCATCGCAGTCAGATTAATCATCCATCGTTTCGTCATGTCTAATCGAGCTTCTCGAACCCTCGCAGCCAATCCAGAGAGCTTCGCTCTCTACTTCATGATGGGCGTCTGTTTCGGCCTCCTGATGGCGCTGTGCCTCATGGTGGCAGCCATTGCCTGCAGGACCCGACGCGTCGTCAAACCTCCTCCGTCTCCTGAGAGGAGACAGTTGAAGGAGTCCAGCGTGGAGGACGAAGACGACGAGGACGAGGAGAGCATCGCCGGGGAAAACACTCAGGATGTGGACGCCCCCAGGGAGACGTCCAGACGGTCCAGGAGTGAACGCAGCAGCCCGTCCAATGGGACGCTGAGGAGCGTGAACGTGTTTGCGTCGGCTGAGGAGCTGGAGAAGGCCAGGCGATTGGAGGAGAGGGAGCGGATCGTCAGGGAGATCTGGAGGAACGGGCAGCCGGACATTCTGGTCACTGGGACGGGGACGATTGGTCGGGTCCATTACAAGTAACGGTGTGGACACTGAGAGTGGACGAACGCTCAGGTGGCTCTGATACTGTAGCATTGTTTACTTGAACTAGTGCGAACGCTAACACCCAAAGTTCAGACTTTCACCTCAACATCCAAAGTTTGCTGCCTGATACCAAATCCAAAAATTGCAGAATTCCAGAGAGTGAAAAAAGAAATGTGGAAAACAGACCACACAGTGGTGGAGTGTCTGGTGCTTTTACCTTACAGGCAGAAGGTCACCTGTTCGACTCTCATGGTGTTTTTGTTCAGATTAGTGTTCATGTTCAACCCGTGTGTTGATTTTTCTCGTTTCCACCTACAATTCAAAACCACAGAATAATTATTAGTTATCCGTTCACTCCAAACTTCACCACCGGTGTGAATGTGAGTGTGAATGGTTGTTGTACCTTGTGGTGGACTGGTCTACACCGCCCTCACCCAGTGACCATTTGGACTGGCTACAGCTGTTAGCTTTTGGTCTAACAACAGGATGCAAAAAGATGGACGGTGATTAAGTAGGTGGTAAGTGTGCCCTCTGCTGGAGGATGCAGCAACTACTTTTAAAAGTCAGAAATTTTCGTTTTTTGGAGGGGAGGTTTCACCATTTAATTCAGGGTTTAAACAAATGGTCAAACAAAAGTTTGGACTTTGGTCCTTGGCCTGACTGACACTGAAGACCATCGACCGGTCATCCACCCCCGGTCTATGAGTATGTAACGGAGAAAAACAGTTGTGATCACCAGGTTCCATTAAGCATTAGGACGAACGAGGACTTCATTTAAGAACGATGTGATTAAACTGAGTCACAGACAGAGGACACCAGTGTCTCAGTCTGTTTGTCAGAGTCACAGACTCAGTCAGGTGACAGTGAGGACTCGTGGTCTGCAGTCCCAGGACACATGGTCTTTTCATGAGCCGAGACAGAAGAGGAAAGAAATCTCCAGAGACGTTCCCAGGTTTACAGCCCAGGTCAATGGTCCTTTCATGGACCCAGACGGACATGTCTTCACCAGAGAGGGAGCAGTGTTGTTGCTGGAGCTGCACGCAGCAGGGAGGAGGGGAGAGGTGCATGCTGGGAGTTGTGGAAAGACACAGTGGGCTGACTCCAGTCTGCAGCTCTCTCACCTCACCCTCTCTGGGTCTCATTCATTAACTTCAACATCCTGTTAAATCAAATAGTGGCCTGTGGGCCACATGTGGGTCAGACAGAACCGTAGAGCGGCCCAGTTAGTGGCCACGTCATGAAAACACAGAGAGAAGCAGTCCAAAACTTCTACTGTAGAACCATGACCATGAAGGCAACACCGCAGAGCCCCCTGTAGTCAGGAGTGAGAATTAACATCATCGCCCAATGCTAATTTTCTTAACTTTCTTAAAATAACTTTTCCGAAACTTGTCAAGAATCAAAAACAAATTTATTGGAAATTAAAATACTTGGGAACTATCGTGTAGCGTAAAAAAAAAGTCAACTTTTAATGAAGAAGAAAACAAAGGGGAAGTAACGACAGGAGTCTGCTACAGTTTCTGTTCACGACATGCTCTATGTACAGACAAACGTAGGACGGAGCAGCGCCGACGGACTCCCTGAACCAACAGGAGCTGAACTGATCGGTTTTCTATTTCTAAAAACGTAGGACGGAGCAGCGCCGACGGAACTGATCTGTTTTCTATTTCTATTGCGGTTCACTGAGGCGAGAATGTTTCCAAACAGAATAAGTGAAGATTCAGAAAATGAAACTGTAGATCAACAGACTGTCAACAGTGGTGCCTTCAGGTACAGCCATGACCGCAGCGTTAACACATTAACGTTTGCTTAACCTAACAAATAAACCAGGACACGTTCGACCAGTTGCAGATCAATACACTGCTGTGAAGGGGACAAAGACATGTCAGTGGTCTTTAGAGGGCGCTGCGCTCCTGTGGTTATCTTTGTATGTCACTTAAATTTGAAAAGCAAATATGTGTGACGCAACAGTGGTTCCCAAAGTGTGGGGCGGCGGCCCACGAGTTGTGCAGCGAGGTAAATTTGCTGTGTTTGATGAAGTTCAGTGGAGATTTGAAGCCATCGTGTGACTGTAAATTAAATTAATTTTCATTAAAAATAAAGTTCAATATCCAACGATTCCTGTGCTTTTGTTCAAAACTGTTTTGTCGCAGCTTTAACCAGAGGTGTACGATGTCACAAGTGAAAATGAGCATTCTGTATTTCTTTAGAGCATGACGTGTAACACGTTAACGGTGCTCAACTGAAGGCACCACTGATGATGGCCTGTAGGTGAGTCAGAGTCCGTCGTCCACCACTGATTGGTCCCGTGGAACGGATGAAACATTTCCTGGACTCACACCAGAGAACAAACAGAGAGGATGAAAGGTGAACAGTTCTCTGATCGACACTGACGTGGAGCGTCGACGGCTGCACCTTCACACACACACACACAGTTCAGAGACACACACACACACTGACAGTATTTTCTCCCTCCTAAGGCACGGACACTTTTTCTTTGTCATATTCTCAGTTTGTCCTCCTCTCCTCCCTCAGTTACTTCCTTCTTTCTTACGAAGACACACCGAAATCGTCCAGCTGCAAAACAAGACCATTAAGATTAAAAAGAAAAAGAAAAAAAAAACAAACCAACAACCGTCAGTTTGACTCACAGACACGGCTAACGAGCGCGCTGCTCTGCATTCGAGGCGTTAACAGCAGGGTACTTCACGATCAAAGGACCAGAACCGCGACGGAGAACTACGTCAGGGCGGTTCACATGAAGCGTCAGAGTTTTTTTACTGTGACATTTACAGAACGTCTTCTCAACGACGCCACTGACTGGCAGATCAGTCGGGACTAAAGAGTTCTAAAGAACTCACCTGGTCAATAAATCAATAAAGAGCTGTACAGCGCTTTATAGCACAACAACAACAACTGCAATGATAGAATTTTCACATTCTACTTAAAGGGTTCTTGGTTCAATTCCACCTAATCCCCAATGCCAGGTTGGGAAAAGAAAGAAATCTAAATTGCTAAACGGTGATATATAAATATTGGGATGGATCAGCCTTTCTCATGTAATCATCAAGTGATCCAGCAGAGGGCAGTATAGTTCCAACACAGTAAAATCTAATCGTCCCTACACCAAAGACTATTTCATGAAGTTTTGCTGTAAAAATTGACTTTACACCAAAATCTTGCTGCTACCTAATAAAAATAATTATGATTAAAAAAAACCCAAAAAATCACTTTCAAACCTTGAAAGCACAACATTAACATTTAAACCATTTCACGGATTCAAAGCACCTCCTCCAACCCTGCTGTTAAGGCAAGGCTGCCATCTAGTGTCTTTGTTGTGAATTAAATTTCTATAGTGACTCCTCGGCTCCGCCGTCATGTGAACTGCCCCTGTGACCGTGTCTCTGACCAAATGAAGCAGCAGCAGCTTCGACTACTTAAGTCCGGGGTCTCCGGGTCCCTTTGTGTCTTTGTGCTCCACCTCCACACTGTCGTCTCCCATCTCTTCTCCTCCCTGGTACATGTCGTGGGTCCACTTGGGGCTGCTGCCGCCTCCCTTCCTGTACACGAAGCGTCCGCGGCGGGCAGGGAAAGCACCCCTGCCTCGCCCGCGGTTATCGGACCAGGTTTTTTCTCCGTCACGGTCGTCATGCTGGAGGTGAAGGTCGAGGTGCGTTTGTTCAGACTGTGTTCAACTTATTAAAATTATTAAAACATAATCAATCACTTTTCACTGCTCAGTACTCACCAGGTAATACTTCCTGCTCTTTGGAGTATACTCAGGGTCCCACTCCTCCTCTGGGGGGCGCACTGGGACATTTACATTGCCAGGGTTTCCATTGCTATTGTTGCCTTGATAATTTCCCCTGTTCCAACCTCTCCCTCTGACTCTGGGGAACTGGAACCAGAACAATGATTGTGTTTTCATTGAGCAGCAGTCAAACAGAGACAGGTTTTCATTCTGACAGAAAGATTTGTAAATGTGTCAGAGTTATAATAAAAAAATAAATAAAGATATTTAGAACAACATGTCAAGATACTGACGGAAACCACACATTGGTTTATTGAGGAGTTTCCACTGATCTGCTCTACGTTACCTTAATAAAAAAATGTGGAAGTTGTTGGAAAATGTTTGAGTAAGTTCCATCATCATCAATATCATCATCATCATCATCATCCACATTATGTTCCTCAGTATTAGGAGGACAGACAGCAGTGAAATGCGGTCTACTGTGACCCCAGGACGACAGAGAATTGTTAGAGGACGATGATGAGAATTCACTTTCTAAAATCAAAGACGATGATAATAGAAAAAAAAAAGAGGAAATCCTCGAGACAAACTTACAAATCCACGTCCTCTGCCTCTCTCTGGGTTGTGGCCCTCATAATCTCGCGGGCCACGGTCTCCGGCTCCGCCGTAGTCTCGTGGAGGGTAGCGTGGTTGGCCGTAGCCCTCCTCTGAGTGCTCCATCCCCTCGCCCATGTACTCTTTACCTCTGAAAGGTGGAGGAGGAGGGGAAGGAGAGGAGGAGGAGGAGGAGGAAGATTGGGAGCGATCCCGTTTCTTCTTGCCCTTCCTGTACGGGTGCCAAACTCAGCATCAGTAAAAGTTGGTGGATAATATTTTTTCCAAACTGTTTCTGTCCCGGGGAAACCTACTTGGATTTTTTGTGGTGTTTCCCAGTTTTCTCAGAGGACTTCTCTCTGCTCGGCCCTCGGGAGCCCCCGGGGCTCCTGGCTCCTTCACGTTTGAAGTCTCGATCTTTCCCTGCGATTCTCTTGCGTCTTTCTATATCCAGCCTGAGGTCCATGACGTCACCTTTGAACTTTTTACTTGGATCCTGCAGGAAGAGAAAGGTCTTCATTTACCACTTTCCCAGACGTCTGTCCGACAACATGAGGCAAATGTTTGTGATTCACTCACATGATCATCCATACAGTTTTTAATACAGCTGCCCGACAGTTAGGTGGTAAATATACAATATATATATATGTTCTCTTAGAGTGAAACGACACACTCAACTTACGACATCAATAACGATTCTATTACGATTTTAGAAAATGAGCTCCCAACAAATTATGACTAAATAACAATCCTTTATTCGTAAGAACTCCCGTCACCAACTGAAATGATCTGTGAACCTCATAAACTGAAAATCTTTGATAGATAACATCAACATTGATGTCCTCTGATTAAAGGTCTGATTGACCTGGTTAAATGTCAACATATTAAACAACATATGCTGTTGGTGTCTGTGGAACAGGTTACCTGACGTCTTGATTTAACAGTGGGTCACGACCAACGTTTTTAGGCCTCTACCGCCCCCTACTGTACTAGAGTGTGTAGGGTCAGAGTATGACAAGAACGCAGCCTCTTTACGCCTTGTGTCGCGATTCATTTTTACTTAAATCGTTGCAAATCATCTCGCATTTGTACCCCGTTTTCCCCCCCATCGACTCCTGATGCATCGTTACATCCCTAATGTTGTCTGTGTTGGTGACTGTGATCAGTGACTTCACCCCCCCCCCCCCCCCCCCCCCACCTAAACCATTGTCCACTGTGTGAAGTACAGACAGCACCACCATAAACCAGCAGCATGCATGTAGCACAGTTCAATAAAGACAATTTCAATTCTTTTGTGGCTTTTTTTTTTCGAAAAAAAATACTTACAAGGTAAAGGCAGACAGATAAGCGTCCCTTGACAGGCTCGGACTCAGGATCTTAATTCACTTCCTTTTAGCCTGTTCTCGGCCTCGTTTCTACCCAATCAATAACCATATCTCATAGGCTGGGGGGGGGCTTGCTTGGCACTTACAAAACACAATTGGGCTCTTTTGATTTAGAAATATGCATCCTTTGAAAGAAAAGCACAAAGCTGAACACTGCTGCTCTGGATCCTGGCAAGATTTTTTTTTTCTTGTTCCATTAATAGGTCAAATGTCAAAAGGACGGGTCACCTTGTAGCTCGTCTCCTCCAAATCCTCAAACAGGTGAGAGTGCCTCTTAAAGGCACTGGGGGAAACATCGATTCTCCTGAGAAGAGGAGGAAGTGATGTCAGTGGGTCAACACAAAAAATAATGATTAAATATAAAATAATTAATAAAATAAGTGTTTTGTCGCAGCAGTGACTGGTGCGTCTACGGCTGGACATACCTGTGGATTTCTGGACTCTTCCTTGGCTTCATCAATTCTGCCTCTGCAGCTTTTCTTTGGTACATGGCAAACCGCTCACTCAGAGTCATGTCTGAGGATTTGAAGTGTTGTGCTGTAAATCCACAGGAGAACAGAAGAGTTATCTCACACCCAGGAGCAGTAACTGATGTCACTCAGCAGAAATATGAATATTTAGGTCTGTTTCCCCGTCGACTGTCGCCTCCTTCTCCTGTCAGACTGTGGCAAAGCCACACGTCACATACTCTACCTTTGATGTAATGCACAATGGAGACTAAGTGCTGAGCAAAGAGCTCAGACGGGCTGCGGCGGAGCTGCGCTGCCTGAATCTGCTGGAACACAGAGTAAAAATCGGACTCTTTCTTGGGAATGTTCAGATCCCGGGGCACGACGCGATCTTTCGACAGGAAGGAGCTGAAAAAATAAATAAAGATTGAGATGAAGTAATCATGGATAAATAGGATGACAGAAACCAACAGTGGTTTGCAAAGTTAGGGGCAGGGTCCCCTTAGAGACATGGCCCTATTGGAAATAGCACAGATATGTAATTTAATTGTCTGTGCTAATGAAGAATATCAGGTTTGTAAGAAATACATAAACATAGGATGTGACGTAAAACTGGTCAAGAGATAAAACGCATGAATAAGCTCTACAGGTCAAACCTTGGCATGTCATCGAAGGAAGACATTTTCAGCTCAAAGTCCTCCCTGGTCGATGACAGACGTCCAGGCTGAACTGTTGAACTCTTCTCCTTGTTCCTACCACATCTCAACAGTTTATCAGACTCCAGCTCCAAACATCATCTAATCACAAACAAACACATCCGAGACTTCTCCTTTTTCTCCTTCTTCTTGGCCTTCTCCTCTTTCTTGTGTTTGCGGCTGTGGTACAACTCCTCGCCCAGCTGATCTGCAGGCTCAGGTTCATCATTATCTCTCCTGCTTTTCTCCTTGATTGATGGGTAGGACGTGGAGTAGCTCGGCTCGTCGCCCCACTTCCCGAAAATGTCCCGAGCCGTCAGAGCCGGCTGGACATCCAGGTCCTCGTCCATGTGGTCTTTCAGCCCATGAGACTTGAGGAACTCCTCCTCTTCAGCCTCGAAGAAAGGCTGAACTTTTTCCTCCTTGGACTCGAAGGAAGAGGACGAGATGCTGAAAAGGTTTTCACTCTTGTTCAGTTTCTCCAGGCTCCTGTCGGGGGCGCTCAGCTCTTGCTCACGCTCATTCTCATTTTCAGATGCCTGCTTTTTGTTCTTGTTATCAGCCAAAAATCTGAAAAGAAACAACACAACATTAGAAAGTTTGAGTAAAAGAGAATTTAGAAATTTGACTTTGACAGAAGGGAATTTTAAAAATTGTAACAATGTCATTGGTTTTGAGACACTGTAATAAAAACCTACTTCTTGAAGGCTGTAGAGATCACAGTCTTATCCCCAACTTTAGCTTCTTCCTTTGAGAAGAACCCAAAGCCAAAGCTGGAGGACTGTCCTGAACTTTTGGGGCTCGTGGCTGGAGGTGACGAGCTGCCGATGGATTTCCACATGGATCCACCGCTGCCAGGACCTTTGGACTCAGAAGCAGGTGGTGCGTCGTCTTTCTTGTCACTGGTTGGTTTGGGGCTCCTGTCAAACTCGATCCACTTCCCTCCTGACGCCTTCTCGATGTCAGCACCGTCTGATGCTGGACTCTGCTTCTTCACCTGGTTCTCCACCAGCTTGTCTTTCACTTCCTTGCCCCCTGGTTTGCTTTTGGTATTACGGCGGCGAGATGAGGATCTGGACCGCGAGGAGTTGCTTGAGTGCCTGGAGCGCCGGGATCTGCCTGATGATGATTGGTCAGAGTAGCGAGAGCGGCTACGGCTGCCTGATCGCTTCTTGGGTGTGCGGGAGCGTGAGCGCCCCCTTCGAGGGCTGTGGTGATCTTGGTCATGGTGACGATCGTGCCAGGCCCCACCACCGCCTCCACCGCCGCCGCCGCCGCCGCCACCACCACCACCACCACTCTGCCAGTTGGACTTGTAGTTGTATCCTCCACCTCCCCCTCTGTTCTGGTAATGACCACGCTGGTAGTAGCCACGGTTCCTGCCTCTATAGTGGAACGGGCGTCTGTAGCCGCGGTTGTAGCCCCTGTAGCCCCCTCTGTTGTTCTGGTAGTCCCGAGATGGGTAGTTTCTGTAGGGAGAGTGGGAACGAGAGCGGGAACGAGACCTGGAGCTGGACGAGAGAAGAGAGAGAGGAAAAAAAAGAATGTGATGAAAGATGATTTTCCCAAAGACGCAGCAGTGCATGGTTTAAAAAAACTAGTCGAAACAGGACTTTTGAACTGCTGCATTGACGTGAGACTGACACAGGAACAGGCTCTGCCTGCCTGACTGGTAGAAGTGAGCGTTTGTTTACAGGCTGAGTACACATTCAAATCATTAAAAAACGTCTGTTTGCATTTTTTTTACATGTTTTGCTGCCATGACATGAAAAGAAGCCTCTGTCTTTATTGACCTCTGTTGGTTTGTTGACAGACAAAACACTGAATGTGTTCTTTTATTCACAGGATTACTGAAGTGTTTCATCTCTGAATCACAATTACTGAGGAGACAAACAGTTACATTTACCTATAGCGACGTTTCCTGGATCTTGAGCGGGACCGGCTTCTGGTGTGAGACCTGGAGTACGACCTGGACCTGGACCTTGATCTGGACCGAGACTGAACGTGAGAATCCGGAGCCTTCGACATCTTCTTCTGCTCTTCAGAAGATTCCTGTCCTTAAACACAGAAAAATGAGGCTTTAGTGTCACCCCATCTGGGCCACAGCACAGTTCCAACTCTGGAAGATGCTGCTCTTTGAACCTAAAGAGTTGGTTCACAGTTTGTGTGTTTAAAATGTTTGCGATGATTCAGCTGACTCTGAAATTCAGTGGAACAGTACAAGGAACAGTAACAACAGTCAAAAACCAGGCTTTTGAATAGAACCATAACCCAAACAGGACACATGACGTCCCCCCTTCCAGGAAATACTCACCAGTATCACCAGTAGAACTGACACACACACACAAACATCCTCCACATGCATAACGATGGGACAGTGACCTGTGTCCAGACTTACTGACAGGCCTGACCTTCTCACTCCTTCACCCTGACCTTAGTGCCAGAGATTCTACTGAAACCGTAAAGCCGTGACCTCGAAGTGTCGAAAGGTATAAATCAAAACACAAGTGGCCGAAACATACAGAAGCTGAGGTTGGAGACAGTAGCAGACAGCTGGAGCAGCATTAGCTTTTGAAATGGCAGCAACATGAGACGAGAGGAGCTTATGTGCACACAGGATATCCAGGCTGTTACTAAGGCCCAACACAAACACAGAAACCCACCACAGACCAGATCATCAGCTCTGTTTTTTCTTATGAGAGAGATGACAATTTACAGAAACTGTTTGAGGGAAAGTTGAATCTTCCGTGTCGTTACATTTTGTAAATTAACTGAACTTTATTTCAGCCTGGCTCATGATCTGTTTATCAGAACATGAAAAAAATATCATTTTTCCACTCAGCGTGTCGTATGGTCAGCGGCCAACTCTAAGACAACATATCACTTCCATCTTATAAACATTTCCTTTCACTTTTGCTTCTATGAAATCCTTCCAACGACCCACGCTGCTCCAGTGCAGATAAATAATGAACGGAAATTAAAATTTGAGTGAAACCATAATGTTAAAGAAGATAGATTATTGTGTAACTACTTTATGGATAAAAAATATTAAAAATAAGAAACATTTTGTCTCAGATTTCTTAACACGCATTAACAGATTATGTTATGATCTGTTGGGAATACAATGTAGAATAAAAACAACTAAGAAATTGCTGAATGTTTTAAGAGTCTGGTGGGGGAGATACTGCAGGTCAAAGTCTAAAGCAGGACTTCACAAAAGCCTCAACTTTAAAATGTCCTGATGTTGTAACAACACAATACGGTATAAACATCACCTCGTTACCAACTGAAACCCGTTCTTTGTTAAATGATAAAACCACTGTCAGAGATTCAAGGTCTTTTGTTTTTTTAATTTACCACCTAATTGTCACTGGTGCTCTTCTGCTGTTTAAAAAAAGCCTTTGCCAGTATTGTAATTAATCCCCAAACAATTTAAACAGTTCCGGGAGGAAGGCTGATCCTCTGGAGACGACAATGTGTTTACTTTTACTGCAACGCGAGTAAATTCTGCGATCCCTTCTGTAGCTGTTGTTGCCGCGGAGGTTTTCGGTTACAGTGGAAAGCAGTCCGGCTTGTTTTTTTTGTTTTTTTATGTAAAGAGCTTATTTGACCAGGGATACAAACACGACCGATTGTGATGTAAATCATTAAACACGAGAAAACCAGATACTGCGCTGAAGTAGACCAGGTCAGATGAGCAACAAGATTATAAATCACAAAACACAGAAGAAGATAAACACAATATATATACATATAATTAGGTGTTAACCTCGTAGCAGAAATTATTAATTATTACTAGCATACGTTGGTTGCACGTGTGTTATAAAGGGAAAGCCGAATTTAGGTCACAAATGTAATTAGCCCTGAAAACAGTTCTTACTCTTTATTTACTTTATTTACAGAATACCTAAAGCTAAGACCTTAAATTTGAGGTAAATTTCATCACAGGTGTCATTAGGTCAGAACATATTAAATAGTGGAGGTAAAGACAAGTGGCTGCTGCCGTAATTCAATCAAGAACGCAATGATGCGCAACACATTAAAATCATCTCAGAAGAACTTTAACAGCCATTAGCTTAACAAAAAATGAAAACCGAGTGGTAGTTACCTTGTCCTGGTTAACTGTAGACCTGGCGAGTGCGCTTTACACAAATCGATGCCTGCAGGACTTGAACAACCTTTCCTTCCTGGTTTTACCGCAACGACACGAACCAATGGACGTTAGCCACTTAGCTTCTTTAGCCACTTAGCTAGTTGGCAGCGGCGGTGGCGCACTGTCGCCAAACCTAGCAATATGCACCGTCAGTGAAGAGCGTGGTTTACGGTATCATTGTCCACAAAGTATAAAAGAGAACAAATTCAGTCCTAAATTCGTGCTAAATGTTCTGTAATGGTCGTCAAGGCGATTTTTAATTACAGCTCCCGACCAGTTAGCAGTCAATGCTATCCGTGGTCGATGGTAATGTTTAAGCCACGCGGGACTTGGCGTGAAAACGCGAGACGTAGTTTGATAGTGTTCCCAACGTTTTTTTCCAGTCCGCCGTTAAACGAATCGATCCAGCTTCATTTTCCTAAGGAAAAGTGGGGATTCTGTTCTGAATTCTCAGTCGTGTGCAAATAATATGTATTACTAAAATGTATTTAACGTAGTGTGGATATTTAATAGAAAAAGTAGCGTCAACACTTCAGTAAAACCTTTCAAATGACACTTTCCTTCACAGCACAGGTGCAGGAGCCTCAAATGTGCCAAAGTTAAAATTAACCCTGGATAAATCTCGGCCACATTGTGAAAACACTCGTCTCTTTGTCTGTTACTCGTGGCTACGGGACTGTTTACTGACTGTTCACTGGTGATTAGAGTTCCAAGGGGGCAGAGGACAACTGTGACTGATGGGTCCATGAAACAGCAGTGAAATAAAGTCAGCAGGACTAAAGGGACTAATGTGGTGCTTGGACACTGCAACATGAGACCCGTGGAGCATATGTGTCATCCATTCAAATCAAGCAAACAGACTGCAATATGGTTAAGTTTAATACGACGTATTACCCCCTGAATAATTATTTTTAATTCTGTAAGAGACAAAAGATACTTTGTTGTATTCACGGGTTTCCTTGTCTTTTTCCCCTCTACGTTTTAATGCATCAAGACTAATGAAAGTCGTTGAAGATGGAGAGATAATAGTCATTTTGTAACGTGTCTGTTATGTGTATCTTTGTAATTTAGAACATTGCTGCCCTCTCCTGGCTCCAAGTGTTAACGTGTCAAACAGTCCACGGAAATATACGTTAAGCAAAAATATTATCATTTAATTAAAAACGATTAAAAAAATCTAAAACAACACTCTATAGAGAAACTAAACAAAAACTTTAAATAAATACTTCGTTCCGGAAACAGAGGATTACAGAACATAAGCACAATGCTACAAATGCTAACTCTAGTTCTGCCTGCGGAGATTTAATTTTTTTTTAAAGTTTTTAAAAAAATGCGAATATATATAAATATAGCAACGTTTTAGTTACATTTTAAACATGCAAACTTGATGTATTTCTTTGGTATTTTGTAAATAAGTTCCTTACCTTTAAACTAAGTCCTAGCATTCGGAGTTTCGGAGATCGGAGGAGCATTTCCGGTACATCCTGACATGAAAAAGAGAACGGAGGCTTTCCCTTTCATAAAGCTTTATTTCACAGATCTCCTGCATCAGGAGGCCGAGGCAGCCAGGCTCATAATACATTTACATACACTGTCCTGTGGCCAGTCTCTCTGTATGTTAAATAACTCAGTAATCCAACACAAAAACAACAAACACGCGCACACACACGCACAAACATCTTCAACATAAGATTACAATAACAATATCATAACAACAGTAATAATAACAACCATTGCAGAATATTACGCATTTCCTGGTTCTTTTTAATGATGTGTTTTCTAAAACTTTGTTACATTGTCAGTCATCTTTAAGGTGCACCGTAAAATCTGCTTGTGACATTTTTTTCTTTTAATAAAACCTGACAAATGCTGCACCAGAACACGCTGTGAAGACAGAATACTTGTTGCATGTTTTTATATATTTATTTATTATTTTATATATATATATATTTATACTGTGTATGGTTAATTTGAATGAGCACTTTCTCAATCCAGGCAGATTATCATCTTGCTCCTCCTCCTCTTCACTACTGTGGCAGTTACTGTCTATGTCGAGGTGATTTCAGCGCAGTTTTGTTTGTTTGTTTGGCACACAGTTTTTTAAGCCGCTGTGGTGTGGTATGAAATCTCGTAGCTCAGGCAGAGCCATTGGAAGTGACTCCTTCTGTGGGTGTGGGTCTCAGAGGACCTCTGTGGACAACGGAGACAGTGTGAGGCCAAAAAGTAGTCAGAAAATAACAGCAATCTTAGTTCTATACCGACATTTATTTAGCTATAGCTAACAACGCAGGTCATTTTTAGCATTGAATTAGCTCCAAGTTAACCAAAAGATATATGCAAGTTACTTAAGATCTAGTTAAGAGTCATACTGTATTCTGTGGGTCTGTACCTGCCACGTGTTGGGACTTCATGGGACCTGTCTTCATCAGAAACGGTTCTCCGCCCTCGTACGGCAGGATGGGCTGCTGTTGACCAGAGCCGCTGTTCTTGTTCAGCTTCATGATGTCGTCGAAGTCTGACGACTCTCCGTTGGCCGCCACGCCGTTTTGGTGAGAGGTGGGCTGGACGCCGTTCACAACGGCAGCAGGGCTGGAAGTCTGAAGGTTTCCAGGAGCTGCAGAGACGGAGGTGAAGCAAACATTTAGGAGTCACATTTGGAAACAACCATTCACACCAGCATTCACACCAAATGTTAGTTAGGAGTGAATAATTAACCTAATTCTACATGTTTGTGGACGGTGGGAGAAACAGCACAAACACAGGGAGAAGATTTAAACTCCAAACACAGACACCATCACATCCCACTGGGACTCGAACCAAAAGCACGAGCAACAGGGAGAAGATTTAAACTCCAAACACTGACACCATCACATCCCACTGGGCCTCAAACCACTCATTTCCTTGCTGTCAGGCAAAAGCCTGAGCCACTATGCCACCTTGTGGCCAATGTTTGGAAATCTTAAGACCTTAAAATGTTTTACTTTAAAGGAGAAAACCTATATTTTTTGTGATGTGACACCTACCTTGACTGAGCTCTGTTTCCTTCCCATTTACTTGCGGAGAGACTTTGACTTCCTTCTGCAAAGAACAACAAGTCTTCTGTGAGGTCCAAACAACACAAGACACAAGTCTTCATTTCCGTGGTGTTCGCTTGTGTTTTAATCTCTGACCTTTTCTCCTGCGTCACTCTTCCGTGTCCTCTTCATGATCTCCTCCAGGCGCTGACGGAGAGATCAGTCAGTTAACGTCTGGTGCTTTGATTTAAGGACAGGAAGCAGCAGCTGACATGTGTGACTCTCCCCTATCTCCCCCATCCCCTCACCTTCTTCCTCTCCAGTCTCTCCTGCTCCTCCTTCTGGAAGTGTTTCTCCCTCTCGATGCGCTGACGCTCGGCCTCTTCACGAGCTTTAGCTTCAGCCTCCTCACGCTGGAAAAAAAAGACAACGTCAAAGGCTGAAGTTCTTTCTTGTATTTTTGCATTAATCAGACTTTAATTAAATATTGTTTGCAGTCTGCTGAAGTTCTTTCTTGTATTTTTGCATCAGACTTTGATAGACAAATATTTTTTGCAGTCCCAAAGGAATTAAAACCTAAGATGTTCCATCTCATATAGAGTGCAGATGTGCACTGAAGTGACAACTGTTTTCTTATCACTTTGTTTGTATTTAAACAAACAAATCATTCCCGCCTTTAACCACCAGGAGGCAGCATTTCCCCAGTTGGCTGCGCAGCTTCATGATCACTGTTTAATAATGCAGTGTATCATGATGGATTTCCAGCAATGCATGCTGGGTGTGGGGTGTATGTAGGTAGGAGGTGACGTTGCCCAACTTTTGCTGTCTGTGCTGTAAAACCACGAAGTCACATGACGAAGACCGAAGCCTTCAGGAAGAAGAGGAAGAAGAAGAAGAAGAGTCAGGCGCTCGTGTCAGTTCTGCACTGAATGAGAAGCATCTCTGTGACGACGCAGCTTCGTCCTGATTGGCTGCAGGCCTGGCTGACGCACATCACATTGTGGTTGGATTTATTATGGCCTGTAGATTTGTTTTACTGTTGACCACAGGGAAAATGCATTTTTATTTCATTTTCTTTATTACAAACCATTCTATTTTATTCTGAATCTGTTCTATGTATTTGTTTTTCAGGCTTATTTTGACTATTTATTTATTGGCAGCCTTGGTACCTTTTGGTTTTCCTGGTTAACTTTTTGTTATTTATGCCTAATTTTATTTAAACTAAAATACAGCTAATTTTGTAGCATTGAATTAGCGTAAAGTTACCCAGAAATGTAACAAAAAGGTTTGACCTTAGGTTACTCGGGGAACAGCTAATGGCCAAATATGAAAATGAAAGTCAAAAATTAAATGAATAGACAAAACAAAATGTGACTTAAATTTAGTACAGCCTCTAACAGCCCGACGCAGTGACTTCAATATATACACTGTACTATAGATATATATATAATGTGGATAAATCACACAATAAAAAAGATTTTTTCATGTTCAGGGAATAATGTGGATAAATCACACAATAAAAAAAGATTTTTTCATGTTCAGACACTTGAGCTCCAGTCAGACCCATAAAAACTGGAGTCCACTCCAGTGGTGAGCGACTCCGGCCGACGTCTCTGGAACAATGGTGTGATTGAGGCTCAGAGCGGAGCCACAGGCGGACACTGACCCTGCTTATCTCTGACCGTCAGCCCACCGCGGAGCGAGACAAGAGTCCGAGACGGGAGCGGGCCACACAGGCCGCCGACTGTCTGCAGCTCTGTGTTATATTATGGAGGTCAGCGGCCGGCATCAGACGCCCGACACTTATACATGTACAGTATTTAATCCGCTCTGATGCCAGACAGTCAGAGGGGGTGAGAGTGGGTCACAGCAGGAGGGGGGGAGGGGGGAGAGGGCTGATGTTTGGGTTCAATACAGTTAAGTGAACCCCCCCCTCCCCTGACAGATCCTTCGTTAATCTGCCCAGATGGTGAATGTGGTGCAGCGTGTAGGAATCTGATGGTTGATGGAACAAACAGGGGGTTTTTAACCAGTGTTGTCACACAGTACGTAATGGTAACGAGCAGCTTTAATCTGTCTGTGAAGCTGGTTCACTGTTTGATTACTACTGTAGTAAAAACACTGGTGTGGCTGAGCCCCCCCCCCACCCCCCCACGAAATCCAAGTCTCAAACAAACACTGGAAATAATCCGTGTTGTTGACGTTTCTGAACATCAAAACCTCAACTCATCACGAGGTTCCCTCTAGAACAGTGCTAGAACGTCTGACTCACATCACAGGACCTTCAGCACACACACAGTTCTTGTTTGGTTTGAAGATGTTTCACCAAATCTAAGATTGTATCAAAACCAGAGGTAGATCATGGGACACCATGGGATGAGGACACCTTGTCCTCCACTTATTTATATCTGGTACACAGTCCTTTGTCCTCCCATGTCTCCTGACCTGAAATTTCACACCAACATCAATAAAATAAAGTTCCCGTTCCAGGTGACCGACCTGTTTCTGCTGCCTCTCGTTCTCCTCCTGCTCAGCTCTGGCTCTCTCCTGCGCCTCCTTCTCCTCCTGCTCTCTCTGGGCGTCATCTCGGAGACGCTGCTGCTCGGCCATGAACTTGGCCTCCTCCTCTCTGCGCTTCCTCTCCTCGGCCTCCCGGGCCATGGCCTCCTCCCGCAGGATCCTGAGGAGGACACAGTTAGTGAAGGTTAGACTCAGATCAGATCAGCGGCGGAGACGCGTCTGAATCATCACACGTCGTTCTCACTTGTTCCTTTGCTCCTGTTCCAGGCGCTCCTGCTCCTCCCTCTCCCTCTGCTCCCTGGCTTGTCTGCGTTTCTCTGCCAAGGCTCGAGCGGCCTCCTCTGGGTTGTTGGTGCCGGCCGAAGGTTTGTTGGTGGAGGCAGCCGGAGCTGGAGATGGAGCTGGAGATGGAGCCGCAGCAGAAGGAGCAGAAGGAGCAGGATCGGTGCTCACTGCTGCAGGAGAAGCAGCTGAGGTTGCCGGTTCTACACTTGGTACGGCAGGATAAGCTGCTGATACCCCCGGCAGGCTGGTGGGTGGTGTAACTGGGGCAGAGGAAACTGTGATGGCAGGAACGCTGGTGGAGTCTGGGAGACAAAGAGAAAAGAGCTGACGCCTGTGTTTCTCACAGTTCACATTCGGTTCACGGTGTTAAAAACAGCCTGCGTCGGAGTTTTTGTCTCCGAGGAACAATTTGGTCAACAGATAACAACAACAACGGGACTTCAAGTGGGTTCAGAAGCAGACATTTCCAGAATCGAGCACGAACACAGTTGCAGGTTGGATTCAGCCTGTAAGGCAAAGCCCAGGGCCAATAATGAAGCCTGACCCCCCCCTGCCAGGGCTGGGGCGGCTTGCTCTGGTTTGTTGGTGCCGGCCGAAGGTTTGTTGGTGGAGGCAGCCGGAGCTGGAGCTGGAGATGGAGCTGGAGATGGAGCCGCAGCAGAAGGAGCAGAAGGAGCAGGATCGGTGCTCACTGCTGCAGGAGAAGCAGCTGAGGTTGCCGGTTCTACACTTGGTACGGCAGGATAAGCTGCTGATACCCCCGGCAGGCTGGTGGGTGGTGTAACTGGGGCAGAGGAAACTGTGATGGCAGGAACGCTGGTGGAGTCTGGGAGACAAAGAGAAAAGAGCTGACGCCTGTGTTTCTCACAGTTCACATTCGGTTCACGGTGTTAAAAACAGCCTGCGTCGGAGTTTTTGTCTCCGAGGAACAATTTGGTCAACAGATAACAACAACAACGGGACTTCAAGTGGGTTCAGAAGCAGACATTTCCAGAATCGAGCACGAACACAGTTGCAGGTTGGATTCAGCCTGTAAGGCAAAGCCCAGGGCCAATAATGACCCCTGACCCCCCCTGACCCCCTGACCCCCACCCACACACACCCACACACACTCTACCTCCCCAGTTCACTTTGTCACTCACTTTTCTTCTGCTCAGAAACATCAGGCTGCTGGGTCTCGTGGCTCGTTTCCACGGCGACCGCTGCGACGGCCTGAGGCTGAACCCTGGCTGGAGTCTGAGCCCGTTTGGGTCTGGTTTTGGACCCAGGTGGAGGAGTCTTCTTTCCTGTGGCGGTCTTTGAAGCTGGTGCTGGCACCAGGGGGGACAGGGGCCGACTTTTAGGAGCGGCAGGAGACGGAGGTCTGTTCTTGGGTTTGGGGGTGCTGAGGGGGAGAGACGGGAGGTGTGGGTGATGGATGTTAATTGGGCGGAGGCTGCAGTACAGCTGTAGTGAGTGTTATTATGGTCTGTAACCAGGTCAAGTGGAGGATCTGGACCAATTTGAAGCCTAACATTTGGTTCTGAATGCCTCTGAGGCTGATGGGAAATGTGTAGGAAGAGGTAAGAAAATCTATCCAGGTTACCAGTAAAGTGCAGGGCGGCAGTGAGCCACTAGAGGGCACCTCTTTGGAAGAACAAATTCTATTTCTCACCAACGTTTGAAGTTGTCGTACCTGGTCTCCGACCGTGATCTGGTGGTGGCAGGAAGTGGTGATGTTGTCTGTCTCCTCTTCTGAACTTTTGTCAGAGCGTTCTTCTCCTTCTCATTCTCCCTCTCTTTGTCCTTCTTCTCTTTCTTCTTCTTGTCAACCTGGAGGACCAGGGGAGGGGCACCAGATTCATTACTTCCTGGTTTTTCACAACTTGTGCAGCACAGGAACAGCAAATCTAATCAGTCTGGTCTGGTCCAGGATCTGAGACCACGAGAACCGTACCAGAACCTGAAGAGTTTGTGTCGATGCTCACCGGTGTAAAGTTCCGTTGACGTTGGCGTTGAGTGATGTCTGGCGTACTGGCGGACGAAAGTCTCCAGCGTTCGGCGGAGTTCTGGTGTTGATGGGAGCAGGACTTCAGCGGGCTGGTGGAGGCTGAAGTTAGCAAAGAACACAGTCTGAGTAAGATGTTAAACATGAGGGGCGCGGGTATTTTGAAAGGCTGAGGTTTTAGGATCTGGGTTACTCACAGTCACGGGAGTCGCTGCTGTTCAGGAGGGTGGCGGCGCTGCGACTGCGGGCCAGGAAGGACAGCGTCGGGGTCATGAGTCGCTCCACGATCCGACTCTCCCACGGGCTGAGACGCAGACTGCGGGCTGAGAGGGAAAGATCTGTGATTTATCCTGACCAACAGTCAAATGAACTTCAACATGTCATAACAACACAGACGCCAATCTGCCAGGGAGCGATGATCACATTTAAAGAGTGAACAGCAGATGGATGGCTTCACTTTGGCCAAAAAACACTGAAAAATAAGAAAAGAAAAAGAAAAAAAAAACACACGCCACACTCAGATCGATGCAGTACAAAATGCCTGTCAGTTTGTGGTGAGTTGAGAATTAGTGTGTGTCCATCTTCCACTAACCACACCCACACCGCTCCGACCCTAACACCGCTCTGCTGGTGCGGTGTTCACGGGACACATGATGGAGACGCAGCAGCAGCAGCAGCAGCACGGAACACCGATGACGTGTGATGAAGGATGGAAACAGAAACAGAAACAGAAACGTCACACGTACAGAACCCGTCGCCGTCTGTTGAGCAACAGAGAGCGATCTTTGAGTCCAGCAAAGATCGGCTGGAAAGTATTTGTCCACAAGCTACAAATACTTGAGTACACAAATGTCTGAAGTCGCAGGAAACACAGAGAGGAAAAGAGGAAGTGGATTTGTTCACACCGAGAAACAACGTACTTTTCCCCCAAATACTTTCACATTTGACTTTTTACATAAACCTGTAAAAAACAACAGTAAAGATGGACACACTTCAGATCTCCACGAGATCACTGATGAAGGTCGATGACGGCGTGTGTGTGGTGTGCTCTGCTATAACGTCAACTATTGAGTCTTTTCAATTCTGTCCAATATTATGAAGGTCGATGACGGCGTGTGTGTGTGGATGTGCTCTGCTATTGAGTCTTTTCAAGTCTGTCCAACGCATGTCAACAATTTTTACCATAAATTAGCTGAAGCGAAAAAAAGCAACAACCAATAGTTTCGTGTTAAGGACGGTAAAAAAGTCCCAGCTCTGAACTTAGTCATAAACTGTGGAAGAAAATACTTTGCAGCCAGAGAGTCAACAATTTAAAGTAGAGCAATGATGCATGGTACCACTAGGTGGCGACTCAACGCATTGCAGAAAATAATTCCATAAGGTTAAAGCATCAGTTAAACATATTTTGTGAAGTTTAATTTCCAAATAGATGACATCAGGAAATATATAAATAAATATATATAAATATATATCAACACTTCATGAGGTAAATCATCTTAATCTCCGTAATCTGAGACCGGTCGATCGAAGTGATGCGTTTCTGTGTCGCCTCTGCCGAAAACAAGACGCATCATTTTTACAACCTGTTTTATGACTAACTGGCAACACCAGTACCTTCTGTCTGTTGCTAGGCAACAATAATATCCCTCCTCTTCCTCCTCCTGCTCCAATGCGGCAGGACAAAGAATATCCTGAACTACTGCTGCTGCTGCTGCTGCCCACTAGTGGACTGTCCCTCATGAAGGACCTGTTTATCGACGCCTGGATCTAATGTCCACCACCTCCTGTCCTCCACACTCAGACACTCAGCTCTGGTTTCCCGACATCAGCTCTGACCCTGCAGTAATATGATTCACCTCTGTCTCTGTGTCTGCACCCACGGAGCGTCTGACTCCGTCATGACCGGGCAAGAAATCCAAGTCTGGACGGAACTCAACCATGGCACGCGTCACGAGCCACGACGAACTCCGAGACCAGGACGATGCTAACGACGTTCACGAGACGACGCAGACTTGACGTTAGTTTCGTCCGATGTAACGCATTCAAGAAACTGTGTTGGTGATTGGTTAGTTTGAAACGAGGCAAAAAAAAAACATAAAAATGCACATGAATTCATGGGTTAATGTGAAACTGAGGTGAGGTGAGTTAACTGGTAACATTTACCAGGTTTGAACCTATTATAACTGGGGATCCAATACTGATACTGAATACTTAGTATCTGCAGATACTGATGAATGAATGGATTAGCTTATCTGTTGTACAGTACTATCACATATGGAGTAAAACACACAATAATACTGCAGAGTACTGCATCAGTCACACTACAGTGTCATCCACGTATAAAATCACCAGTTTGACTACACTGAAGCAGTGACAGTGATTGGAGGAGGAGGAGGGCAGTGACACACAACATGATTGGTTGATGTGGAGGTGACAGGAAGGCTGATCCAAAATGCAGAAAAAAAAAAAATCAACGACACCAACAACAACCACCACCGACTGGAATCAAAAATAAACCAAAACACGATGCAAACCAGACCCAGAGCATGTGTGTGACACATGTGGGGGGGGAGGGAGGGGAGGGGGGGGAGTAGGTGGTAAATGACCAGTCACCAAGCACAGGCAGGCAAGCAGGCCACCAGAGACAACAGTTATGTTTATATAATCAATTCATAATAAAAGGAGGAGGTGGGGGTGAGGGGCGGGGTGAAGAGGAGAAGGGTGGGGGGAGAGGGAGGAGGAGGAGGAGGAGGAGGAGGCCTGGTGGACATTGACGCCGGCTCGTCCTTACTTCTGTTGGGGGAGTTCCAGAGCGTGGCAGAGGACTTGGACAGTCTGTTGTTAATGACAGGGTCCACCTGTCGGGGTAAGTTGACCGTGGAGGCCGAGCATCTGCCTGCACCGGAGAGAACGCAACAGACAACAACTGTTTGACAAAAGGGACGAGGCCCAGGAGGAAGAGGAGGAGGAGGAGGAGGAGGAGGAGTGGCCTGCTCACTCTGGCTCCTCCCACCACCCTCTGAGGTCAAACTGCCTTCTCGTTACTGAGGTGGATTTGAATCGGGACGTTAGGGAGGAGGAGGAGGAGGAGGAGGAGGAGAAGGGGCGGGGCTTAGAGGAAAGCATGGGAGGGAGGTGGATTAACTTGGACGTAACGTTAGGTTCAAGAGTCAGAGCTTTTCACTCTCGTTCCTGCGTCGACAACTGCAGTCGCAGCAGGACGCAGAGAAACTCCTGTTGACCTCAGCGTCAACCACAACAAGAAGGCATTCTGGGAAAATAGGAATTAGCTGTAAAATCTCTTCTGAGGATTTCAGCTGCTACAAAAAAAAACAAAAAAAAAAAAACCCTCAAATAACAGAAGAATTCCCAGAGATTCAAATCCAGCGCTCCGCCCTGATGACCCCACTGGTTCTTGGAGTTGCGTCACTGGGACCACTGAGCCACAGCACCAGCTCAGGATTCTAACAGGGTTCGTACACCACACTCACTTTCTCTGCGGGAGGTCTGGTTGAGTCCTCCGGCCCAGGACCACCTCTGCTGCCGGATCTCCGCCCACGTCTTCTTGGTTGACCTCTTGATGGCGGCCTCGTACCTCTCCTACAGGACCAGACCAGTCAGGTTTAAACAAACAGCGTCAAAATGGAGACACAGACACACCATAGAAGTGGACACACCCTGGGAGCAAAGGAACTGTTGGTGGGATTTGAACCTAGCACCCTCCAATAAAAGGCTCGATCCCATTACCGTTGAGCCACGAGTCAGAAAAAGTTTAGGTTTAAGATTCCACTGACATCATGTGGTTCAATAACGCAGCGTGATCACACCTGCCTTACACGCAGAAGGTCCTGCGTTCAAACCCCAGAGGAACCACATAGTTAATGGCGCCTCCTGTGTGTCAGCCTGTGAGTTGCAACCACATACAACCGTGGCAACTTCAAACCTCATACCTAGTTTGGACAATTTGTCATTAAATATGGGCTGAATGATGACGTTTATGTTCACATCGTAACATCCAATATATGGTTATTTTAATGTTGGCTGAACTGTGGCCCACGGATTAGGTGCCATTTGTGGCCCATAAATGTAGGCCTCAGTGTCAAGTTTTTTTCCCGGCTCCAGAGCTAACATTCTTCTCCTTCTGTTTCTGCAGTTTGGAGGAAAACAACAGCTGATAACCTCACAAGACGGCACAGAAATCACAAGGAGACTTTTGTTGGTTTTTGATAAATAAAAAAAGACACTGAAGTTCAGAAAAATGATCGCACTGATCAAAGACGTAAACTGAGAATCGAGATGTAGGAAAAAAAAAACGGCTCGATGGGAATTTGGC